>NW_026928801.1:0-360708 GCF_032062105.1 Saccostrea cuccullata | reverse complement strand
TAAAAAATATATGCCAATCCAGGCATCCATTTTTTGTTTGTATCCTATATATAGAGCATAGCGTGTGTAGCCGCGTCACAACTGAACGTCACGTTTTAAAGTGAAAAAGACAAACACACTAAAAGCATTCTAAAAAAAAAAGAACTTAATCTCCCAATTTCTTAAAAGACACAATATATCTCAATTTCTAGTCTTTAATTGATAATTTTATGACGGCATTGGTATTTGTGATCATAAACATTTATTAACAGAAAAAGAAATGCACATTTTTAACACAATAAAGTAAACATTTTATTTCATTTTATTTTTCTATTTTATTTTGTGATATTATCAGACACATAGGCATCGCATCAGCATATTTTAGTCAATCTGATGTTAAAAATTTCCATATGTTTCAACTGCAGCACAGAAATGTCCTGAAACTTCATCATCAGAACATTGATAACAGATCCGGTTGTCACACCACACTCTGACTGATGTTTGATGACAATTTATCTGTCTATAACTAAAATCATTATATTTCTGCAGCTGTTGTGAGTCAAACTGCCTCGACAAAAAGTTCATGTTTCAAATTCTGCGCATATCATCTTTTATTATTTCGAACTAATGTGACAAAGCATCCGGCTTTGTTTGAACATATTGAATTTTTCTCTTTATATAATGCAATACATGTTTCCGAAAGAGAATGCAAACTGGAGGGTAAGTGCTTGAAATATATTATGCATTCCGTTAAGCATGTTACAATATTCACATATTTCATGTAAATGTACTGAAATTTCAATGATTGTTTTAAGGTTAAAAAAAATCTGACGGTATATAACTACGGAAACGGCATAAACTTATAAACTAATTATGAAACTTGTTTGAATATTTCTGTAACCAATCTCACAGGAAGAAACAAGCTGATTATTCAATACTAAGCTGCAACTGAAAGAAAACTGTATGGGCAATGGGGCAATGAAATGTATCTCTATTCATTGCACTAAATGATGACTGTAATATGAGGGAAAGAGTTTTATCTAAAGACTGAAAAAGAACCTGTTTATCATTCACTATAAGGGGTGTTCAATACGTCAAGTAAAATGACATCTAAAAAGCATTTTGTCAAGGCACTTTGAAAAAAAGGTGCCTTAAAATTGGGACAACATCAACGCACTTTAAAGATTTTTTTTTCAAAGTGTGTTAAATTTGGGACACACTCAACGCACTTTGAAAAGAAAATTCAAAGTGCGTTAATAGTGTACATCAACATTTTAGCCATGTGGACTTTTAATGCACTTTGAAAAAAAAATGTATATATAAAACAAAACATTCTAGAGTCAGATTTTAGTAATTGAGAGAATCAATTTTTAATAATCATATATTTCGAAAAACGTTTAAATTTACATGTATTGATTAACCCTCATCGAAAACAAGTAGAAAATGAGTATATAGTAAGTGGAACCCCCCCCTCCCCGGTGGGCCCCAATTTTTAATTCCTATGTTATGTATATCTTTGCAAAACATTTTGTGTGACTACCCCCATCCCCTCACCCCCACCCAGTACTGATGCCAATGCTACACCCATATATACAGTGTATGTATTTGTATAACTGGTGTGACGTTGAAAACTTTCAATGAATTTTAGTTTACATTAAATACATGCAAACTGGAAAATATTAAGTACAGTATAACATCTAAGAGAGAAAGAATTTTCAAAGCATGGAAAAATCAAAATCACTCAATTTCATCTTCAGAAGTAATCTAATCACCGAAAAGTTATCCAACAGGTCCAATATGTCCAACAGGTTCAATTATCTATCATACTTAAAATTTTCAAGAATATTGACCAAGCCATACGCATTTTTTCAAAGTGCGTTAATATGGTCGATATCAAGGCATTTGAAAAGAAAGGACAGGGTAGGGTTACAACCGAATCTGGCCCCTTATTTAATGTAAAAATCAGAACACTGGTAAAATTGTGATATTTTGTAGTTAAGAAGGTAAAATGATGTTTTAAAACAAGCACTTATTTGAATTCAAAGCTTACATCGGAAACCGCTAGAGGGTGTAGAAAAAGGACATTTTCCAGAATTTTCTCAATTCTGGTGGAATTTCATCATATTTGGGATACATGTAGGATATGGAAATAACGAACAATATTCAATCTCAAAGTCCATAAACAATACAAAATAAGAGCAGATCAAACACGGACCCCTGAAATATCAGAGGTGGGATCAGGTGCCATGGAGGAGTGAGGAAAACACAGAGCACAAGCTTGCCTATCTGAGATTTTCACACATAAACTGCATCTGATATTTATGTATAAAATATATAAATTAGGTAGATAGGCAAGCTATCTTTCCGAAAGAAAATGTGCTGTTAAATTGAAGAAAATTTGCATACAGATGAGAAATTTAGAAAATTGACTTATTTTCTGACCTCACTGTGACCACTGTATTGTAAATCCTAAAACAAATGCTCATTTTGTGGTAGGGATGACAACAGGTTTTTATGGATAAACTGTTGGATCATGCTGGAAGACACCCAAAATGGGGGGCCAGATAGGGGTCTTACTTCTTACTATATCCAGTCCTTTTTTTCAAAGTGCGTTGATTTGGTCCCAAAAACGAGCGTTGTAACAAAGCAGGTTAAAAAAACTTCTATAATGTTACATGTATATACTTATGACCTCAACAGTTCTCTGTCAACGAAATAAAATCTCCTTCAACCCTTAGTTTTTTTCTTCAAAACTCGTCGTAGTTCATTATTAGAAATTATTTACGCCTACTAATGTGTTTTGAACCTTTTTAACATGTTTGCCATATGTTAAAAATACGTTTGCTTTATGTCTGATCATGACCAGATGCCCTCATTTTTTATCTTATTGGAAAATATAATTTTTAGTAGTTTTCAATGCACATGTAATACACTTTTCTTTCGAGGTCTGTATGTGTTAAACATTAAAAATCAAACCATGTTAAGTTTGGGGAATGCTTTTAAAATAAAGCAAATGTGACTATGCCTTAAGTTTCAGATAGGAGAGCGGTTATTTGCACAGAATGCTTCTTCTTGGATTTTTAATTGCTTCCACTGCATTTCTTTCTGAGGGTAAACAAAATTTTTCTTTAATTTTGTTTTAGCATATAAATTCAAATAAATCCAATACAGCAAAAACAAACAGATGCCTTAGCGTAATCATACATAAAGGAAATGAAAAAACATAAAAATTGCATAATCTAATGTAAGAATAGTACAAATTCTATTTTGTTTCTCTTGTTACTGATTTTTTCCAGTCAATATATGTGTAAAGCATGTCGGATTGGATACTATGGTCCGGACTGTAACCAGCGATGTAGTCCTTACTGTGGCTGGGGCGGATCTTGTGATGTAAACACTGGACACTGTACCTTCGACTGCCTTCCAGGACACACTGGTTTGGATTGTAGAAACCGATGTCCTTTTAACTGTGGTCGATCCGGAAATTGTGACAAGTAGGTATAGATTTTTAATGATAAAAACTGCTCATAAAAACTGGCGAAACTAAAATGATATTTTTTCCAATCTAAACAATTATTTTGGTGGTAATATTTCAATATTATCATACATTGAAAAATAATGAACAGAAATTAATAGAATATAGTAGAACAGTAATCTATTTGAAATGCGTCATTTTATTATCAGTTAGCTTTTATTATTCATATTGCTTTTTACACAGGTTCTTGTCGTATTGTCTGGAAGGGTGTAAGACCGGGTACAAAGGAAGCACTTGTGATTTCTATTGTCCCTTTAACTGTGGTGGAGATGGGAGTTGTGTTCAAAATACTGGTTCTTGTCCACAAGGATGCAAGGCTGGGTACAAAGGGGATTCATGTTATAGTTCATGTCCCTGGAACTGTGGTGGAAATGGAAGTTGTGCTCAACATACGGGTTCTTGTCTTCAGGGATGCCAGGCTGGGTACACAGGTTCTTCCTGTTTGTTAACATGTCCTTATGGCTGTGGTGGAGATGGGAGTTGTAATCAGTCGTCCGGTTCTTGTCTTCAAGGATGCAAATATGGATACTCAGGACCTCAATGTAGTTGGAAATTCAAATAATAAAAATATCCTCTGAGACAACATTGAAACAGCGCAATTCTGAAAAATTACCAATACTATGTTTCAAAAAGCAGATTTAGATCTTACTGACAAACGTTTTCATCTGTTCAAGTGAAGTTTCTTTGGAGGCTCTGAAAACAAATGACTTTAAATTGAAGAAAGTATGGCTGTCATCAAATAATAAAAGATAAATCGTAACCTTACTTACATGTTCACTTTAAATTCTTATACGTTGAAGTGTGATGAGGATTTGCTGGTTACCTTATATGAAGGTACTAATCTCACTGCTGGACACAAACAACCCAATTTAAGGGTGAAACATATGAAAATATTTTAGGTCCCTCCTTTTCCAATAGGTGATGACAAGGAAAAATCAAGTGTTGCTCAATAAAGGGATAAGGATAGTGATGTATAATTTGTTTACACAAGTCTGATATATGGCAGAGTAATAAACTGAACATCTGGTGTAAGGATAATGGCCAATACTGGCTACAAGGATCTGGTTCTTTTTAGATAAATGATTCAATATTGATTTCTAATCTAAGGAGGTGAGTAAATTCTGGAATAGGCAGATCCCTCCAAAAAAATTAAAAATACGTTATTGTTTTTTTTCTACCACTACCCTCATACCCACTACAATGAAATTTTTGTATGTATCAGGTTGTACTTTTGACAACGAGAGTACGAGTTCTTAAAAATGTCATCTTCTCGTAGTATTTTCATCATGTGTATTATTTCTTTAGATATTCTTATCAGCAGAACAAAAAGACGTGTTTCATTAAACAGTACAGTGGCTGCAACGTTATTGTTGACAACTTACACGTACAATCACGTTACACGAACGAATCCGCACGATTAACGCACGATAAAACCTGTTACACGAACGATCCTTTACGCACCCGATTCTACACGTTACACGATCTTACACGATTGCTAACGCAAACGCACGATTCTTCACGCAAAATGGTTCAAAATATTTAAGAATGAATATTTTCAAAACGAAATAAGACTTAATACATATTTTGAGTTTCAGATAATTATTCCATTATTTCATTGACTGAAGACATAGTTTAAAAAATGAATTGGATGTTTCTGGAAGAACATATCAATGATTTTAGATTAAAAAGAATTATTTACCCATGTATGCCCTACCAAAAATTTTAGATTAAAAAAAATAATTAAGTAAATCTCCGACTTAAAAAAATGAACTTTTACTTTCTACTTATAGAAGATTTACATGTATGCAGACCGTGAATTTTGATTGAATTTAATTTCTTAATGCGCAGTAAGGGGGATAAGATTGAAATTATGGTACTAAAATGAATAAGTTATGTGTAAATCTATATTTCCATTTGTTAATCTCTGAAAATCAACACTTATTCTATAAATAATTTTTTTTATTAAGAAATTAACATTTTTTTAAAAAAAATGATTGAAAGTAAACTACGTAGATAAGCACCAGTACAGGAAATTCTGACAATCACATCGCGTAAAAGTACATTCGCCGATTAAATATTGATGTAAGTATTGAGAATTGTTTATTATTTTATCTGTAAAAATATCAATTTTGATGTATTTATAACAAAAATATCTTGACCACAATAATTACCAATAAATACGACGAATATCAAAGAAAAAATGTAACATTTCTATGTAAGGTTTATCACACATAGTCACACTATTTGCATCGACAAGAGCATAACATCACGATTAAAACCGAAATCGATAGAGTCTGATACAAGCACGATCTCGCACGTTACACAAACGATCACGCACGATACAAGAACGATGCTAAACGATTGGTTTGTCAACAATAACATTGAAGCCGTGTATATATACCGAATGGCAGTCATACGGGTTCTCTCGCCAGTGGAGATACAGCTTAGCTGATTGATTACCTGGGTGGAGATTCAGTAGGACCTGAATACCCGTCAAGCGTTCAAACCGGTGGCTTTTTATAACAACAATATTAACTAGTGCTAATTGAAACGGGAACCGTTACAGATGTTCCTAAAACGCTCCCCAACTTCATTTTGGTGCCTCATTCCCTCTAAGCTTCATCAGATAAACTAAACTCTATGCATCTTAAACTTAAACAAATTTTTTCCTAAAGTATATCAAGTATATAGCAAATTTTTGCATTGCACGTGCGCACACTTGCATGCATATGCGGAATGACCATATCATTGTACCTACACTATTAATTTATTTAAATGAACTTAATATCAAGGCAATCAAAAAGTATTCGAAAATACGCTAAATCAAGTGCGTTTGTATTTATACATATTGCACGTGAACGCACCTTTATGCATGTGCATGTTGACCATACCCTCTTGTAGGGGTCCATTAAGACTATGTTCTAAATCCCATCCTGTTTGGCTGAAAACGAAGGGAGTTATAGGCATTTAAAGTTTTAGCCAATCAGATTGCAGCGCACGTACATGCACGTGATTTCATGAAAATTATTTTTTAACCCTTATCCTGCGGTCAAAGTTATGGCTTATCAGTTCCACTGCTGCGGCGAAAGTTAAGTGTAAACAGATATCGCAGTGAATGCATACTTCATTTACTTATCAGCTTATAGCATCCTTATCTTTGATGCCATCAACACATAAGTTGTGTTATAAATATGGAGAAAAGAAAGAGCTTTTTATTCATATTAATTTTATTTCTATATTCCTACAATTTATTGCATTTACCTCGATTTAAATTGAACAGTATGGATAATGGATAATAAGTCCGAATAACTATTTAAATGCTATAAATATCAATTATAATGATACATTAAATATCATTATTATACCTTTAGATAGTAGCTTAATTATATTCCTTTTAGTGTATAAACTTCTTTCCTTTCTTACAAAGCTCCGGAGACTAAAAGCATGCATATTTAGGTCAGCCATTTTGGAATATTTCTTTGTCCTGGAGTACCATCTATTTTGGATGGTGATTATGTGCATGATTCTTTCTGATTGGTGTATATTTTTACAAATTCTAAACCATTGGTTTATATTTATACTTGTTTCATTCATTGACATGGGATGCTCTGCTAAAAATAGCAGGGAAACAAGCATCAGATGAGGAAACCCCTCAAAACGACCTGAGGTCGCGATCCGCAGCAGCAGATCAGATAAGCCAGCGCGACTCAGAGTCGCGATTAGCAGGATAAGGGTTAATCATATCGTAGGATATCTTAATGCATGACTATGTTTTAAATTTCAAAGTATTTCGTCAAAAAACGAATAAGATATTGAGATTTTTGTTTCAGCCAATCAGAGCGAAGCACACGTGCATATGCATGCGCGTGAGTTCATGATAATTCGACCATGTCCTCTTGTCTATAATACTAATATATTCTTATATTCTGAGTTTCAACACATTTCATCAGAAAAATAGAAAAGTTACGGCTATATCAATTATATTGGTCATTTTACATGTTGCACGTGCGCGCTCTTGCAAGCACGTGCGCGCAAAATGACCTTGATTCCACAAAAAGTTGAAGGATACAAGTTTTATTTGTTAGGGATGGTGTTCCGTTGACCATAGTCTGCTGGTTGATCCCCCTTTTTTCTACTGTATATCATTTACAATGACATTAAGGTGCTGAGGGTCAGATTGTGCAATATTGTGATAAAGATATGTAATATTTTATATTAAGTCCCCTTTCCTGACCCCCTTTCTTGTATTGTAAATATGTTTTACTACTTTTACGTCTTTTATTTCAATAAATGACATTGTTCACTTCAATGATGTTGTTTGTTTTTGCCTGCTTTAACCAAAAAACAAGCTCAGTTGTCTGGCTGGAGAACTAAGGAACATAAACAGCTTTTATACTTTGAAGAGCTTTTATGATTTGGATATCTGATATATGAACTAGGTGCATAATTATAATCAGCTTGGGTGTTTCATTAACATTGTGAAATACATATATCCCATTGAGATAATTCCGACCTCCTATGATGTCATAAGTTTTTGCAAAAACTGTAATTAGTCAAAATTCATACCTAATAGAACAATATATTATGGAAGAATGCTTTTACAATGGGTGTAATGATAAATATGGTTAAGTAAAAGAATTCAAAAGATGCAAATATTCTTTAATCATCAATTAAATAATCAATCTTCAAAAAATGTTCACAAGGGCAATTTCCCCTTCTAATGCCTCTTCATATAGGCATTTGCTTTACCGTACTTATAATGTAAAATAAATTCCCTGATAATCATAATTCAAAATTATTTTATTAGTAGGAAGTATTTATGAACATTCAGCATCATAATTTTATTATGCATTTTAACCATTTTATGCATATTTTTCATGACACTGTTTACGAACAAATAAGCGATGTTTTAATGTTGACGGTTATGTTTTTTTTTTATGTTCCGCATCTTAAATAATATGGTAACCTATACATTTTTGCAATAATGTGAAAAATTTAATGCATATTAAATGAAAAAAATGTAGTTTTGTACTTTGAACCATTAAAATTGTGAGGGTGGAAACACTTCAAAAGGGGATTTTAGTGTCCGGGTTGCCAAACCCTTACGAATTTAATATGAAATATATTATATACGTTGTACCTATTTACTGGCTATGAGGACAATAGCAAGTTCATCGTGCCTCAAGACAACAGCTATTTCCCGAGGCGCTTTCATTGGGGACATTAAACTTACTATTGTCCGAAAAATCAGTAAATGGGTGCTTTGTTATAGCGAAGTGACTTTTTTCTGTAACGACAAAATCCGGTTAAAACGAGAAGGGTTCCGTGATGAAAAGCGAAGGAAACGGATTGTTGCCGTGATAGTTTGATGACTATTTCACACTTGGCAAAGAGCACAATAACTATTCCAAGGTAGCAGTCGTTTTGAAAAATAACAGGGTTAATCGTCATATTTTTATAAAGAAAAAAATCACATAGGAATGATATATATGAATACATATATCGCCTATAAATGTGTGAGCAGGAGCATGCAATCTATTTGAGGACAATTGTTACATTAAACTAAGAGCTCAACCTCATAATTGTATCAATTTATGGATGATCATCTCTTTTTCTTGCTGACATTTTGTATGGATATGTAATAATTGAGTGATAAAGTGCTTCTAATTCGCTTACAATTGACATTATCTGCTCATTTGCAAAAGTATGTCTTTTGGAGTATTCTACTGTATGGAAATAATTATTGTTTGATGTTTTTAATTCGCTATAAATTGACACTACCTCTCATTTGCAAAATCATGTCTTTTTTGAAGTATCCTACTGGTTGAAATTTAATTATTGTGTGAATTAATTCTTTTAATACGCTTTAAATTAACATGATCCCCTCATTTGCAAAAGTATGTTTTTTGGAGCTTTACACTGTTTGGAAATGATTATAATTATTGTGTGAAAAAAATGTTTTTTATTTGCTTTTAGTTGACATAATTCCCTCATTTGCAAATGCATGTCTTTTTTGGAGCATTCTACTGTATGGAAATTTAATTATTGTGTGAAAAAATTCTTCTAATTAGTTATAAATTGACATGATCCCATCATTTCCAAAAGAATGTCTTCTTTGGAGCATTTACTTTAAATAGAAAATAGAATATTCTTCATATAATTGTATTTAAGGAAGTGGTGTGAGGCTAACTTTACTTAAAGGTCAAACGAGACGTTCCCCAATCTTTGTTTTGTATATGTTCGTAATGTATGAAAAATATTCAAAATTTTAACACATTCTGATTTCTAAATGTCTTTTAAAAATCCAAACACTTAAACATTTGAAATTGGAAATTAGTTTGATGTTGTATTTTACTGCATTATCACATCTGCATGTTGTAACAATATTTGTGGCTGGGAGACCACTGTTTTGTAATCATTTATTGAACTCTATTTCTGGTCAAGCTTTCCGTGATTCTGGTATGTCTCCAAAAAATTCTTTGGTAATTGTTTTTATAAATGGATTTCATTTTTCGTCATTTAAATAAATGACAAGATTTTTACAATTTACATGTCTTCTGTTATGAATTCTGGAAACAAACAGAGCTGCTATGTTGCCTTGGTCTGCCAGTAAAGTTTGACATAAATGTGTTTTATAAGCAATAATTTAATGACAAACTCTTCAGAAATTTTTTATATATTTTGGAACGTCTCTTCTGTCCTTAAACTAATTTCATAATAATTCTGCAATGGAATATAAAAACGTCAGCAGAATTTCATTGTCATATTTCTAAATTGAGACATTTATAAATACAAAGTTATTAAAAGTATCCTTGAAGACCACTTATATTTCCCATGAGATAACACTACTAATCCTCAATGATAATAAAAACTACCCTTAGCTTTAGATATTTTTCATGGACATTCTTTTTGATTTAGCCTTTAATAGTTCTAACAAAAATGAAGATTTTTTTCAATTTTAACATGTAGCAACTATTTCCTATTATTTAGAGAAGGAATACTTCAAAAGTAAACTATTATATACACCTGCATCACTCTAAATCAGTTATATCTATTTATTGAATAATTTTGTCTGATTCATTCAGAAATGTTTCTACATTCCCTAAATTATTTGCTGTGTTCATATGTTAAAAAATCCAAAACTCATTGGATAATTCTCTGTGGTAATCTGTTTATTTTTCTCAATTCCATATTTGATACTTTTGTTACAAAACACACAAATAATACGTATAATGCAATTTTCATTCATATCAATAAAAGACACAATTTTTCGATGCCCCTTTTAAAACTTCTTGTTGCTCACACAGATTGTACCATAAAAGGTGAAATTTACAAAAAAAGACTAACTTGAACATGGGGTCAAACGTTTTGATAGAACTAATAGAAAGAAGATAACGAAAACTTCATAAAAATAAAAATCGGTGCAGAGCAAACTCGGAGCTTCAAAACGTGAGAGGTGGGATCAGGTGCCGTGGAGGAGTGAGCCTCCTCTGTCGACCTGGCATACCTGCCTTGTGTTCCTTGTCATAATCGGGGAATAACAGAGACATTCGTCGTCAATTCAGTATATAATTAATGGACTAACAATAAGTATGAAAAAGTCAGTCAGTATTTTACTTTATCATAAATTTTATTTGCTGACAAGGTCATTTTATCGACCATAGAACTTAACTAAAGGATGACTTTAAACGAAAATGCTGATATTCGTGTTTCTTTAACTTGTTTTTCAATAATTTACCTCGTTTTGAAATTGTTCATACTTAGAGCATGCTCTTGCATATAGAATCAACCCAGATATACAAAGGACCTTCATGCAGGCGATGAAGGTATATAGCTGTATAAGTAAGGAAAGTTTGTGAAAATAACGTTTTAGTAAAATATCCAAATATGAAACAAACTCTTGTATCCTTTATCTCAAGCTCACCAAGATGTGTCGCATCAACATAAGAATGGAAAAATTACCATTGTTAATTGATAATACATCGATGATGCATCTCAATGTCGAGCTGAAGGGTGAACAAATAACTTAAACAAACCAAATTAAAAATATGATTTAATTTGGACTTTCAAGGAAAAATTGCCGGCAAATCCGTACCCGCCATGAGTTCGATGCCGATAGACAAAAAGTCCAAATTGTAAACGATCAGTGGTTGTTATAACGTATGTACCCGTTTTTAGTTCGAAAATAATAATTTGGTAGAATGTACCCAAACCTGCGTAATCTCGATACACTAGTTTATGCTTAAAGGCGGAACTACCATTAATTTGCACCTTGCATTCAGATTGGATGGGAATTATCAGAGTAATGAAGTTTTCTGTGTTTCTTTCAAGTACCGTGATCTTGTAGTAATTAACATATTGATTAACAACGGGAATGACTGTTATGTACGAGTTATTAGAATTGAATCCCATGCCAAATCAAGTAACTAAAATTGGTTTCTCTGAATCTAAAATTACATGTACCCTTTAACTAAATGTAATCGCCTTATATTCCATTGACTTTAAATGCCACCTTGAATCATTATTTAGTCCAATGCTACAGTTTACAACAGTTTGATTTTCGCTGATGACCTGAATTAGTGTGTTTTTTTATGATAAAATGGAGAGATGACATATTTATTATCTAGCTCGTTAATAGGCGGCAACTGTGTCACCATATGACTGCAGTCACTTGAAAGGTCGTTCCGTTTGTGACATTTATTTCCAGAAAAGACAGCTATTGGTTTTGTAGCGGAGATGAAGGTGCCCGAAAGATCTGTGGTATGACTTATTTGGAAAGTCTCAAATCTATCCAGATTAAGAAAAAAGGTGTCTCCGTCTCCGTAATTATTTCCCAAGAGATTTATTGACGAGGTCTTTTTCATTTTAAAAGTTATCTTAATCTTGGTTCCATCATACAGGGGTGACATAGCAAACTGACTTAAATCCAACGAGGTATCAAATGGCTCGGTTGAAGAAACAAGGTATTTGGTTGAAAGCTTATTTGTTGGTATTATTACGCAGCACAGTTAAGGTTACAAATGGAAATATCGGCGATTTTTTAAGATAAAAAATACATACTTTATTAGGACAGGCGAATCTTTTTAGGAATTCACTGATATAAAAAAAATGTAGTGTGGTTTAAATCTACATGTTGGGGACATTTAGATTTTTTATTTAGACTTGTCATTTGATGTCGACGTCACATGACTTTGGCAATTAAACTTGCAGTTTTAGGTCATCTATAAATTTCAATATTGCAAGGGCATAACCAAGCTAAATATCTTAGATTATTTTATAATCCTTTTCAACACTATATGTAGTTTGTGAAAAGTGTTGCGAACCTATATAGATTCCCTTTTTTAATTGGTAAAATTTAATTTGTTGGGCAGCAGGTTGAATATTTTGCTTGTCAGCTACATTGAATATAGCTATAATTAATTTATTTGCAAGATTCCATGTGGTTCGCCTCACTTTTCAAATATCTTAATGCTTCTTGAGTTTATGTGTTAAATTTTGACAAGATACATTGAGGGTATGCCCTTGCAATAAATTGATTTATTAGGCCCTCCCGTTACTTTTTCAATGAATCTGCATACAAACACACGACAGTGTCGCTTGTCTGATAAATGCACGTTCAGTTTATGAATAAAATACTAAAATAAACATCGCATCCAAGTTAATGGCTTTTTATTTTACCGCAAATAATATTTTATTTGAGGAAAAACGACACTTTTCATCGTGCAAAATATTTCTTGATCAACCTTTCAATGTGTACAAACTGCGTCATTTCTGCGAGATGACGTCACATTGACAAGTGCATTGTGATCGATGCATCGTTTATATACTGTTGTGTGGGATTTAAGAAACGACAAAACTGCATGTAATAGTAAGTTTGTATGTAGTATACACCTATCCAGCTGTTTGAAATAGCAAATAATTTTATTTTGTGGTATTTTGAAGACTGTATACTAGTATGCGTGACGTCATAGTAAACATTTCCCGTACAAATTAGGTCCCGCCTCCTTACTGTAACCTTCACTGTGCTGTGTAGTGTTCCATCGTTCGTTCCATCATTTAGACTGTCAAAAATAGTAATATTGGACACCTCTGATGTACGTAAAATTATTCCTTCAAGTTCAATCCGTGAGTATTCACATTGCATACCCAATGGAAGATTGACATGGGACTTGGACGTAATATTCAGTTTCTTGTCAACTGACGATTTTAGATTCGTATTCAGGTTTGGAGAATTTATTAAATTGTGACCTCTGTTTCATTTTCATTTTCAGTTGTAGTATATATGGAAAGGTTCCCAGTGAATCCAGCACGAACACATCAGCACATTAAGGAATTCTCCACCCATGTTTCCTGTACTGGGTTATAAATAAAGGTAACTCGAAAACATACCATTCTTACAATTCAAGAATGCAATGGTCTAAATATGGACACCAATGTTTTATCTCCTTGTTTTATGAAAAGATATGTACATGTTGTACCTGTATACTGAAAAAAACATTATGTACATCAGAATATGTTACAAAATTCGACAACATCGAAATCGATAAAGAAATCAAAAATATGCAAAATGTTTCAAATATAATCAACAGTGGTTCGTCGATTTCTGGAGATGCCGATCGTTTGGGGGTTTTGGGGGTGGCTCAGTTTTTAAAATTTCTTCTTGTTCTCCGAAAATATCCAATACTCATGTCGATTATTCCTTCTTATGCACACTCCTCATTTTCAATAACTTCACATATTTGTGAAAGAGTTATATCGTCTAAATCACTTATTCAAGCTCTTCCAGCTCCATCTTGGTCTAAGTCCCGGCGCATTTTGACGCTATGCATTTAGTATGGACTTATGACGTCATGTCACGTGCAGTTTGGTGCTTCAACGCACAGCTAGAGACATATACTTTGCATATTTATAAATAGATTTTATATAGTTTACTTCGCTATTCAATGAATATGCAAATGACCATGACACAAGTCATTTACAGATATTTTGTTTCATTTGTAAGGGTCGCCCGCGTGGTGCAGTGGTTAGAGCGTCTGCTCTAGAGTCGCGAAGTAGGGAGTCAATCCTTACGTCGCGGGTTCCAATTCCACTGTGGGACGTGGAGACCTGTCCTTCGGATGAGACCGTATAAACCGAGGCCCCGTGTCGCAGTAGATGCTGGCACGTAAAAGAACCCTCACTGCTCAAAGGTCCTGAGTGCCGAGCATAGGATAAAATTAGTAGCCCTCCACTGGGAAGTGGTGGCGTCTCCATATGAGTGAAAAATTCTCGAGAGGGACGTTAAACAACATACAATCAATCAATCAATTCATTTGTAAGAAATTTATTATACAGAGAAGCGTAGCCGTCACGTCGCTGCGCGACACAACAGCCACGTCTCTCTGTACAATAAATCCCTTACAAACGAAACAACATACTGTAAATATAACTTTTTCAAATACTTGAGAAGTTTTCAAAAAATTTTTTATTGGCTTAGAAAATATGCATGTACTAGACTTTCCTGTTTTTATTTATTTTTTTTCTGGCTTAGCGACAACATTGATATTCAATGAATTAATGAAGAAGTTAAATTGGTCTACTTATTTGTCTCATCTACGGGATTTTGACGTGATCTGCAGCTATGACGTCTCGCTACGAAAAAAAAAATGCAGATGTTAACGGTTTGCATTAATCTTAATTAAGACACGTCAACACATTCATTGTTAAACCCAGAAGTTTGTAAAATTGTAAAAAAAAAAAAAAAAAAAAAAAAAAGTAAAATAAAATAAAGAGGGGTGCACTAAATGAAAGAAGGTAGAAGAAATTAATTCACATTCCGACTGCTTAAACAGTTTTTACAGACTCCATCCCATTTATATTCCCCTTTCCTCTTTGGGAGACATGGGAGAGTTTATAGACTTACTATTTTATCATTACATACTAACTTTAATGAAGGTGCAATATTCGTTTCTCAAGTATATTTTTTTGTGTGTGTTTTGTTTTTTGGTGTTTTTTCCCCCGGGGTTGGGGGTGTCCTGACCACTTAAAGGGATATTGTATAAATTTGCCATGGACAATGTAAACAGAGCGAATCAAAAATTTATTGCTTTCATAAAAAGGTACTCAATTTAAGAAATCAATATAAAACGCAACGCAATTTTTCCTGTCGACAGGTCCTATCGATGTTGAATTGCTAGCTGCAACGCTCCCGTCCCTTTCGATTCACTACGATACACAGGGATGCAGAATTAGCTTTAAAAAGTTTAGGAAGGGGGATAAAAAGGTGACAAATTAGACAATTTTAGTACAGAAAATTTCAGCGAGAACAAAAAAAAACCCTCGTAGAAATAATGTATATTATTATCAATCGAAACATATAAGTATAGGGAGGATAATTACACACCTCACTCACACACACACCCTCTCTCACACACACACGCGCATTCTCTCTCAAAAGCAAAAGTACCTAATTGTTAAAAAAAAAAACCATACCAACCCCCAACACACCAACTCCGTTTAGGGAGATAATCATTAATGATATTTTTTTTTTCACATGTACCTTGAAAAAGGACACCCCCTACCCACCCCGGGCATTATATTGTCTATGAAACATTCAAAATTAAATCTAAATTTCATTCTTTTTTACATTGCGTATGAACAAATTTATTGTTTGATATCTTTTTTTTCGTTCCTTAAACTGATATTGAATAGTGAGTCTACACATCAGAATTCTGTCATCATAACTGAAGGAAGAGTGTTTGCTATATTGTGTACAGGGGATGATGACAATGACTTTTACCTTTTACACGCCACATCAAAGAGTAAACTCTACGGAAAGCTCAAAACAGACAAGTGAGGTGGATCGTTTGTTCATCAAGGGAAAATATTTTGCTAAAAATGTTGTACTTTAAACTAATAAATTGCCCAGTAACCAAAGTTCCAAATTCCAAGTGCAAGACGATACAAAACGAAATTATTCACCTATAACAGAAGAAAAAAAAATGAAAATATCCTGGAATGCGTCGATTTAAGAGTGTTTACACACTAAATTGATGTCCAACGCAAAATATATTTATATTACATGGCTTCTAAATGTTTTAAGCATTAATTTTAAACCTGCACTTTTAACAACTAAAAAGAAAGTAGATTAATAGGTAAAGATTACTTGTGTCTTTTTACTTTCCGTTTACGTGACGTTAAACGTCATTTATAACGTTACCATATGTGACATCAACACCGTGCGTAACGTCCCTAATACATTTATACGTATTGAACACCTGCGCAGAAAAGTTGAATGAGTTTTCACAGTTACCATGGTCGTCTCAAGTTGTTATAACATATTTCTCAGCTTTGCATGTTCCAGTTGAACGTTGTTTACAAGTTTGAGCTAAAAAAAAAGTGGCGTGACCTTGACAAGAAACAACAAATCAGTAGATGCAACCTTTGTTTTTTCAGGCATTTATACTGTGCAATCTTTTCTTGCAGATTAACTGTCATATCTTAGCTTATACTCATAATTTTGATAAGTCTTTCTCTATATGCTACAGATATATATCTGAAAAGAAAGACATGATTTTCATTCATTTTGTCCTTTTAATTATGATATTTTATGTGAAATATATCATTTAGGTATTAGCTACTTTGTTATGGAATTTTTCCTATTCGGGGTAAACAACAATTATTCAAACATATGTTGTTCTCTCCCTCCCTCTCTCTCTCTCTCTCTCTCTCTCTCTCTCTCTCTCTCTCTCTCTCTCTCTCTCTCTCTAAATTCATTCTAAATATATACATATTGATAATCTACTCTTCATACATTTTTTCATTGATTACATGTACTTGTAATTGTATCTTGAACTATGGAGAGAACGATCATAGGCATTTATGTCTGCTGTTTAATCCAATTCATTGAATAAAATATATTCTAAAACTAAACAATTATGCCTTTATTCCTATGTATCCGGCCACATCAGATCTAGTTTTATGCCTTTATAATTGAAAATCTCATTGCCAACATCTTTTTTTCGAAACACAAAAGACATTAACATTATATAAGATTTTGGAGTTTAAATATTTGAATTTAGGGCATCTTCGTGCCTTTTATGATTGAATTTATCTAAAAATGGGAAAAAAAAATTAATTTACAGCAAAAACTAAATGTGTTAATAGACTTTACATATTAAATAATATGATT
Source organism: Saccostrea cuccullata (assembly GCF_032062105.1). Classification (NCBI taxonomy): domain Eukaryota; kingdom Metazoa; phylum Mollusca; class Bivalvia; order Ostreida; family Ostreidae; genus Saccostrea; species Saccostrea cuccullata. The sequence continues at coordinate 343,024 of NW_026928801.1, read as the reverse complement.
TGTAAATTATATGAATAACGCATCAGAGAATCAGCCCATTCCGACTTATCCAGACAACAGTTCCCTTTTATGATAAAATAATTTTCATTTAAGTTAAACATCATTCCATTGTCATCATATTAGTACTATTATAAGATACTGTTGCTTGATTTCCATCGCTTTCTATACATAAATTAAAATATCTTAATACAAACTGACACCTAGTCTTTCTGCGAATTTAATAAAATAATGACTCGCGTGCCATGATGTTAGCAGCTTAATTGCAATTAATTGCACATTTTTTTTTCTCATTTTTAAGAATAAAGCATGGTATTAACAAACGTTTACGGAAGTACATAGTTGCCAGCGAATGCATATCCATCGGAATGTCTGTGACTGTAGGCAATTAACCCGAATGCTGCATTATTAGTTGTCGATAAAACTTTTGCCCCACTGTTCACTTTAAATGTATAAATGCTGTATATGGTATCCAAAACTGCAGAGCTTAGACGCACAGTGATATTACTTTCAATCGGGATACCATTTATCTGAAGGTAATTTTTAGACTTTTCCGGAATTATCACACAAATATAGTTATCTCTATATCCGTCTGGAATAACAATCTTGTAGTTGTCGATATATTGATGGACACCGGGCATGACTGTCATGTAAGGATCGTTATTGCTGGAACCCATTCCAAAACCAGTAACTAAGACGGGATTAGTTGACTCTATAATCGTTGTTTCATCTGTTGTCACTTCTGTGTTTTTGAATTCTTTTTCTTGCATGTGCCACATTGATACTGTGCTTCCGACACTGATGTTAATGGAACTCTGTCTTTCACTTATCACTTGTATCAATGTCCCCCATTCACCATAGAATGGGGGTACAATGTATCTATTATCAAATTCGGTGGTTGGGGGTAACTGCGTCATCATGTGACTACATCCGTTTTTTAGAAACTGACATCGATTTCCAGAGAATACCGATATAGGTTTTGTCGACACAATAAATGTTCCAGTAAGATCCGTGGTGTGCATTACTTGCAAAGTTTCATATTTATTTAAAATTATAGTTAATAAATCGTTGTCTCTGTATGTTCTACCGAGAAGGGAAAGAGAAGTATTCTTTTTTATATTAAATCTTATATTTACACTCGTTACCTCATATAATGCTGCGACAGCAAATTGGCTAGATAAATAACTACGGGTTCTGTCTGGATTCGTTGAGGAAACTAGATATTTCATTGATAGTCTGTTGGTTGGAATAACCATTGCCCCATCGTTAGAATATGTTTTATAAGAACTATCAAATATAGAAACAGTGGATAATTCAGATGTCTGTATTAGTACAGCCTTGGGTTCTATTCTTAGATAATCACAAGTCAGATATCTAGAGAGCATTATTTTGGAAAAAGATGAAACATTCATTATTCTGTCTGTTGCTGCCTTAATGCTCGAATTTAAATGAGCTGAAGTAGAAATATTGACAGACGTGTTATGTTCTGTTGTTATATAGACAGTTACGGGATTTTCAGCGTCGTTGATGTTTCGCATGAACAGGATAATGAATTCTTTTCCTTTATTACCTGCAAAGAATACAACACAGCCATAAGGAAAAATTCTGTGAACTTTGCATATTTTTTATTGCATGATAGTATAATAAAGCTTTCTATATTTCAGCTAATTCTTTAAGATAAATTCGACGTGCAAATTATTTTGTCAATAAACAAATAAATTATAAAATGAAACAAGTCCTTGACATTGTTCTAAGACAGGGATATCGCCGTAGTTCCAAGATGCTGTCTCACCTAGTCCAAAACTTGCATCAGGCCCGATACACTATTATTTATATGATATTAGAAAAGAATCGTATAACAATTTTGAATTTTTACATTTTGTTTGGATTTCGTTGGGATATGACTTCAATGAATCTTTATATACCGAAAGGAAAAAGAAACTCAGGATGAAATTTTGAGAAAATTAATTTTATTTCTTATAATGTATATTTAGTACACGTATTCCTATCTAACGTTTAAAATAATCTTTAATTAAAATGTAACTAAAATTTTATTTTACTTTGTCTTATATTTCCTGACTAATTGAAACTCATATGACAATACCCCCGACAAACAATCGAAAAATCTCATAAAGTTAAAATTCTCATTTGCGTATCTGACAAAGCCTAGATTTGCTTTCGCATGGAGATCCTTAATGTGTTTATTCTTGAAATAAAGATATTATCCAGCCCTTTTAACAAGAGAGCCCTTGGTTGAAAGAGACAAACGTGTGCATTTCGAAGACTATCATTCACTAGGTCCAACAGACATTCAATGAGAAAATGAACTTTACGGAGACAAGTCAAGTGGGTAAATGTGATTGTTTGCGAGAAAGTCTGGACAAACCCTGAATTCACCGGGTCAGGGGAAAACATACTGAAAAGTAGGCATCCGCCGCGTGCATGCGCTATTGAGAGGAAAACCAACGTAAACTGACCATCTTAAAAACCCAAATTGCACAATCGGTTTCTTTCAGTTTAAGGATGCATGTAATGATTATGATAGCGGACTGCATTAAATGCAATTTTTGAAGTAGAAAGATTGCAATTTAAAAGGAGGCAGGATGAATTATCAGATTTGGTGTGGCTTATTTAATTTTCTTAATGAGCATGCCTCATTCTTACATATTATGATTGATTACGTTTAACGTCCCTCTCTCTATATTTTTTCACGCATATGGAGACGCCATCACTTGCCGATGGAGAATTAATTCGGCCTATTTCGTCCTTTTCTCGACACTTAAGTCCATTGAGCAGGAAGGGATGTTTTTAGTGCAAGCACCTCCTGCGACAATTGACCTCGGTTTTTACAGTCTCATTCGAAGGACTTGTCTCCATATCCCATAGTGGGATTCGAACCCGCTACCTAAGGACCAACCCCTTACTTTGCAACTCTAAAGCAGATACTCTAAACCCTACACAGGTGACCTAACATTTTATGGGTAAATAGAATTCCAAGCAAAATTGTAACCGCCAGTGCCTTGGTGACCATATCCAATTAAGCCTGACTGTGATGCATCTGTTGTTGACAAAACAAATGTTCCACTTTGAACTTTAAGGTACGAATACTGAAATGTTAGCTAAGGGTCAATGTTCTCTGTTATAGAGAGGTATAATGATGAAAAGAAAATCCGTTAACCCGTAAATTGTCCATTGCATCTAAACTTTTCAATTACAAAAAAAGAAAAATTTACATGGCCTTGATACCGAGTACCTAAAACATAATTCTGCATCATGTTCATGTTCTTCTTCGCCCTATAACTATATTCCTGCTGGACACGTTAGTACAGGTGCCGTAAATATAGTTAATAACGAGGACCTTCGATCAATTATTTTTAAAGGTCTTGGATATAGGGAACCCCGATCCTTCAACTCGGAATATCATAAATATTATGGATTCTGTTGAAACTTACGATGATGAGTTAGATATGAAAAAGAAGACGTTAAATCTTTGTCAAAATGGATTAAATGTATCAGATCCATGTTAAAGTCGCGTATTAAAAGATTAAGGGGTAATATGAAAACCATCTATTCTTCTGTGTTCAATAATCCAGAAGTGAAAACAGAATAAGATAGATTACATAATCAGTACGTATTGGTCCCTGCCAACAAAGCAACGGTAACAACATTGTCGTCGTTTGTAAGGCTCATTATATAAATTGTATTTCAGAAGAACTTGGATTTAATTCTACAAGTACTAATCCTACTTATACCCATACTTCCCTTTCTTAGGAAGAAATTCTTCAAAATCATCCTTATATTTGATATATATATATATATATATATATATATATATATATATATATATATATATATATATATATATATATATATATATATATATATATATATATATATATATATATAATATATAAAGCACTAAAAAACCAACAACACTGTATATCCTAAATGTCGGATCTATCAAGTAGATACAAGGTCACGGATGGAATATATATATATATATATATATATATATATATATATATATATATATATATATATATATATATATATATATATATATATATATATATGTGTGTGTGTGTATATATGATTTTGAAGAATTTCTTCATGAAAAGTCGCAGGATTTTAGATAGATAGATAGATAGATTGGATTACTAAACTTCATAAGAATCCTTAAAAAACAAAAATATATTGCAGGTTCCAGTAAATGTTTAATCAAGCCTCTTCCCTTACTCCTCATCATGATATTGATAGTAGTGAAGGACAAGTGTGGCTTTCTAGAAAGCCTGAACTGTCTCTTTGGCTTCGTTAATGTCACAGAATAAACAGTATAATGTAACTTTTTCTCGGTTATTACATATTTTTCTATATTATTTATATTATTCTATATCATTTTATCTGAACAATATTAGATAAAGAAAAAAGAGTAAAAATCCTATGTTGTGGATAGGAAGGAATAATTTTAACAAATTTATTTTGGAAAGCTGTATATTTATTGCGCACAAAAAAGTGCGCTGTTTCTCCATTTATTTCTCCATGTTCTTCAAAATTTCATCTCAAAATATTACAAACCGTGTGATCCTAAGATATTATTTCGCTGTTTCAACAACAAAACATTCCTTATTATTATTGTTAATACTAAATAGCCCTCCTGGCCCTGAAAGTGAGATTATCGAAAAAAAAAATTGTTTGCCAGATAAAAATAAATCTTCTTATTTTTTGTTTGCAATATAATTCGGTCAAAAGGGCTTCGTGCAGATGTCAACTACGAGAGCACTTGATAGAAAGGTATGTAAGAAATTTCTATAAAATCACCTTTTTGGCAATTGAGGTAAGAGTTTAAAAGAATTTATCCAGAATCAAGCGCAAATTTTTGTGCGCAATAAATATACAGTTTTTTTTTTCAATGGTTGGCACTGTAGCTCTCCGGTCTGTCAATATATTTTTCGGGAGAGCTACAGTTTTGCAGCTAAGAAAAAGAATGCAAGTTCTTTGATTATAAACATGAAATTATACTTCTTAAAAAGAAAAGATTAGACATGCAAAAAAATACTTATTAATGTTTCTTTGTGTTCTTTAATCTTCCAATGTCCGTAGTTTCTTATGGGCATTAATGTATCCGCTATACACAGTGTAACATGTGCTTTTATTTTTCTGAAGGTTCAAGCTTTACTCTTAATATATTCGATCGCTTAATTAAGAAATAAATAACAAGTTTATAAACTTCAATGGGAATTGAAGTGGGTCGGTCACGTGATCAAATTCTGTGAAGGCCAATTGTCTGTCTCAAATGTATATATAAGTTATAAATAACAAGTTTGAATATTTTCGAATTTTAATTATTGCACTGACTGCCCGTCGTAGATTTTGAAAAATGACGAAAGATGTAAATCGGCTTGCATGGCGGTTACGCTTCGAATGCATTAAGCTAAGGAATCTATTTCGAAGGGAATATTTTGTGAAAGGCTACTTGTGATCAGTAATAGTGAACAGATTGCTGTCTGGGAATATTCTTATTCGTGAAAAATGTTAATCGATGCTGAAAAGACACAAGAAACGCGTCCGAAGTTTGATGATAAAAAGTTTGAGGAATTTCGGTCGCCGGAAAGGGATGGATGGATCCAATGGATTGAGACACTTGTCCGAGCCAGTTAATTTTCAATTTGATCACTAACTAAAGGCATACGTATCGTAAAATACTGATAAAGACGGAGACACTGGCGACAGCTTTACATTGAACTACGAAAATGCCGATGTGTTTGGCAGCTGTTCATGGCATGATTGCAATGATATTTTTCAACAGATTTATACATTTATCGTGAGTAAAATTAAAAGATAAAATAAAAGTTTATCATGAAAATTTAACCAAAGATCTACCCAAAAAAATAAGGATGAACGTTAGATACTGTGCAGCTTACAAAAGTGAAGAAAAATGTAAACAAACGCTAGGCTCCTAGTTCTCTATGTGCACAGGTTGAATCAATAGCCCAAAAACTGTATGAAATACTTGTTTACATTTAAAATAAAATAATTATCATTTTACTTGCGTATTTTGTTCATTATTATGCATGAAAAGCGTTGGAAAAATTTAATCGTTCATTTTAATTTTAATCCTAAATCTAAAAGCGAGGAACAATTGCTAAACCTATTATAAACCTTCGTGTGAGAAATTATCAAATTTTACTGGATATTTATTTTGTAGTTTATTGTAATTGACGATTTGCCGTTAATCATCTCAATGTCAAAATTCAGTCATATTATAAACGTATATTACGCGTAAACGCAGATACTACTGATCTGATACAGACAAGCAAAGGGACTTGTTTTCCAGTGGGGTAAAAAATTAAGGAAAGTAAACCTCCCATGGAGTAGGTTAACTGTGAACTCCTTCTGAAATATGTTTTTCTTCACTGAAAAATAAAGCTTTAATGGCCAAGGACCATTGACATACTGTGTTTAACAATACAATTAACATCTGAACATCAGTGGAAAGCTTAAGATTGCATTTTAGAAATAACTTTAACAGAAGGAATGTAAGTACAAGAGGATACAAAATCTTTTTTGAGGAAAGAATGGGGAAAATACACAATTCTCTGGAATGTTTAAGTAGATATTTACAAGATGGTGACGTTACAAACCCAACTCGACGTTACGTCAAAATCTCCTTAGAATTTTTTTAAACTGTCCATATTAAGAATGCTCGTATGGCCTTTATGGTAATCAGAACATGAAGAAATTTTCCTTTATTGATATACGAGGGTCATTCAAAAAATTCGCAGACTTTTGTCCTAACTTTTTTATTTAACGTCATATTATATCCAAATTTGGCACAAATATTTTAACAACAGATTCAAATAATTTGAGTAAAAAAATTGAAATGTATACTCATAATTATTAAAATTACCAATGATTTAGAACAGCAAAAATGGGGTCACGGAGACCGTCAAAATTGAGTAATTTTCTTATTTTCACTTTATAGTATTTACAGCTATACCTCTAATAAATGGAGCTGAAACGAAATAAAATCTACATGTTTAAATAAAGTATCGTTGTATGAATTAAAATGAAATCAGGTTATGTAATAGCTCGTTCCATTTAGAAGATATCAGCTTCTAAATACATATGGAATTGATTGAAAAAGGCAAAAAACCATGACGTTGGAGGACGTCACGGAGCAGCAAGTAGCAATAAAATTAGACTTTACATTCAGGAAACTTTTTCTATAAGCTTAAAAAATCCTTATAAATCAGGATCTGTATGAAAAAAAAAATAAGTGTATTTGTATTAAATTTTTGAGTGGTAGCGAGTTTTAATCGGACGATGGATTGTCTGCAAAGAAACAGGTTAAAGTTAAAAATATTGTCAAAAGAGTTAGGAACGTCATTGAACATGATGTGTGCTTCAATGTTGCAGAAATAATAAAGTTGCTTGGTAAATCAAAGAATTTGAAAACAATAACATTCTAATTCAAGCTATATTTGTACAATTGTTAGCAAACCAGGTGTTAAGTATTGTGGATATGTGTTTCGAATGGAGAAGACGCAATAAACCGTGTTTGAAATAACAAAAATGTGTATACTTTTGACAAATTTTCTCAGCGTTGTTTTTGACGTTACAATATTGGTAAACCGTGCTCCGTGGTAACAAAACATGTTGCTTTTAATTTTAGCTAACGTGAGTTCTGTTTAATCAAATGGAATGAAACTTCACACTTTGACAACATAAATGTTTAAGTTTACGAAAATGTGTTGATCTATAATCTTGTAATAATCATATGACGATGAGAAGCATTGTCTACGTATTTTTTGAATGACCCTCGTAATGTAGCTTATTTTTATACATATGTCAATTGATTGCTTTCAAACAATTAAGATAAAATTTTAAATAGAAATTCTGCGAACTTTTGGATCAACCCACGTTCCATTTTTTTCAAAATGTCCTAAAACACTTTGCAGCAAAAAAACTTTATTCATATTTAAAAATTTTTAAAAGGCATACTAAAGCACAAAGTCACATTTTGCTCTTTTAACCAAAATGTGGCATGTCCGGACATTAAGCCATTCATGTCCGGTTCCCTTAATCAATTCGATATTGTCGGCATCGCAATGTAAACAATGTTTATACGATATCATGTTTACATCGTCTACATTGTTATTGTTTCTTCATGACAACATCGTCAACGTCGACATCGCAATGTAAACAATGTCGATACGATATCGCGTTTACATCGTCTACATTGTTATTATTGCTACATGACGACATCGTCGACGTCGCCATCGCAATGTTGACAACTTTGATTTGATATCGCGTTTACGTCGTCTACATTGTTATTATTTAAGAAATGAATCTAATTTTTGAAGATTCATGAAATTATGAACTACGACGCTTCACGCCGGCATATTTCATGAAGCGAGTTAGATGTTGAAAAAGAAAATGTTGACACGATGTCGACTCGATATCGACCAACATTGCAATGTCGACGATGTGAACGATGTAAACAAGATAAAAAGAACGCAATGTTGACACGATGTCAACTCGATGTCCACCAACGTTGCGATGTCGACGATGTGAACGATGTAAACAAGAAAAAAAAGAAGGGCAATGTTGACACGATGTCGACTCGATATCGACCAACATTGCAATGTCGACGATGTGAACGATGTAAACAAGAAAAATAAGAAGGGCAATGTTGACACGACATCGACTCGATATCGACCAACATTGCGATGTCGACGATGTGAACGATGTAAACAGGATAAAAAGAAGGCAATGTTGACACGATGTCGACACGATGTCGACCAACATTGCGATGTCGACGATGTGAACGATGTAAACAGGATAAAAAGAAGGCAATGTTGACACGATGTCGACTCGATGTCGACCAACATTGCGATGTCGTCGATGTGAACGATGTAAACAAGCAAAATAAGAAGGGCAATGTTGACACGATGTCGACTCGGTATCGATCAATATTGCGATGTCGACGATGTGAAGAATGAAAACAACAGAAAGGGGGAAAGAAATGTCAACAAGATGCTGACGTTATATTGTTAAACAATGTAATATGTAGAGATAAACAAAGGAATTATTGTCATGTTGAATATGTTATGATATTAGGAGGACTGGTATGTTTAAAGCGATGTTGACAATATCGAAAAAACATCGTGCACTTTACATACCTCCATTAAGCTGCATAACTAAAGAATACTTCACAAATGAGAGAGACAACTTATTAAGGACAAAGACATGTACCAGGATTTTGAAAGAAAAAAAATATTATTTATTCTTAAACGAATTCGAAATCCCCTTCCTTTATTGATATTTTTAGTAATAATACAGAGTAAAACAAACCATTAGAAATTCTGAAACAAAAAAATAAATTAGAGATTGCTTTCCCAATACGTGTAAAATGAAATAAGCGAATATTACCTGCAGATGTTGCTGTATCTGTTGTTGATAAAGAATCCTGCCTAGTTGCAGTTTCTCCTTCCGTTTTTACAATCGGTATATCAGAAGCTGATGTTAACTGCATAGTTGGATTTGTTTCAAGGGTTGTTGATTTTTCTCTTGAGATTAAAGATGTTGTCGTATCTTGCTGTTCCTCGTCTAAATAAAATGAATCGGTTCAGGATTACTATACTCGTTTTTTGAATTACAGAAACTGTTGAACGTTACTTTTTATGATAATATTATTTTCTAAAAAAAAAAAAGAGAATCTGGTTTGTAATCACATGTTTTTGAATTCTCAAGAATGATTTATGTGAAAAACTTCATAAAAAATAGACTTAAAAAGTTTTTTTCAAGGAAATCATTGTCTTTTGAAAGATATGAAAGCCAATAACTCTAAAATTAAGAGAACGTTACATGGCTTAATCTTTATTGCAATTTGGAAAATGCATGATATTTCTCAGGTTGATTTACAGTTGTCTTTAGCACGATTTTTTTTCTGCGAATCTATTTTTTTTTTAAATCTTTTCTTTGGCACGTTTTCTTTTATAATGATAATGTTAATGATGAAAATGACTGATAATGATATAATTTTACACAAAAAATGACGATGTTTATAGTTATATGTATGTTTATAGACATTTTATGGCAATTATGATGATAACGATGCTAAATAATGATGATTATAACTTTCGATATATTGTACAAATAAAACAACGTGTATTATAAATAATATAGGCATTTAAGCGTGACAAAGATTGTCTATAGTATGTGAATCATTTATGAAGATATAAAATGATTTATTTCTCTCATAAACTTATTGACAGGGTAAAAATATTGAGTAAGAAATTTTGAAATTTTGTAAAAAAGGAGTCATGGTGTAGACCAAAGAATTAACAATCAGTGGTGTATTTTAGAAACTACAGTTATCTGTTAAAAATTAAAAAAAATGAAAAAAAAAACTGATGAAATCAAATCCTTACGTAGTATTCAGTATAGTTTTTTATTGATAAATATGAAGTGAAATAAGGTCTAAAAATTAAAGCTTCAGTAATTTGATGTAAAACTGATAGTTTTTTTTACCATGGCGTCCAGAAGGAAATGATCTTGATATGGAAAGGCCTGAAACGAAATATATTAAACATAAGCATGTCATCATATACCTGTATGTATACTGAGTTAATACATTAAAGTTCATGTTACATTCTTACCTCTGACGAAAACTGATTTTATTAAGATATTAAAAAAGTCTTTATAACTTTATAAATAAGTTAAGTATAGGCCTATATTGCATGTTACAAGTCAAACTTTTTGCAGACAAAAGCGTAGACACAAATGTGTTACAGCTTTGAGTGGAGAAAAAAAATAAAAATCAAGCAGTTATTTCATATTTTTTTTAATCCTTTTTTGTCTACAGTGATGCTAGATTGCCACTCATTGCTTTATGATTCACATTTACAATATTGACGAAGTTATAATTACATAGTTTTGTTTAGAAGAAAAATCTTTAGATACTTACACTTAGAGAGTTTATCATTCATAGATGTAAGCTCTCTCTCTAAGGTTTGCATTTTCTCTGCTTGGTTTTTGACAAGTTGAAGTATTTCCTTTAGTAGAACGGTTTCCTTTTGTCTTGAAAAAGTGTCCGTTACCAAATGACTTTGACCATAATTTAAATCTGTCATAAATACTGTTATAAGGAAGCTCCAGAACAAAAGTTTGAAAATCATACACGTCGCCATCATGGTTTTCATAGACGTTCAGTTTACGGATTCATCTACAGTTAAAAAAAGGTATCCTTAGAATTATTTTTAGAAGGTTTAGATTCGTGTATTTACCTCAAATTAAAAGGTGATTGACAATCTGGACATCGTTACTCTATTCGTATTCCAACTGAACATTCGCGAAAATCTCTTAATTATTTTAAAATTTCAAACTCTTTGAAATAAGTGATGACAGTTTTTCTTTTAATTTTAAAGGATACATGTATATAATGGGCATCATTTTTTCAGTTTTTAGCTTGCTCATACATTTTCGGAATTTATTTGATCGAGTTACATGACATGTAAACATTGAAACATTAAAGGTGTCAGAATAACTGTTAAAACTGAAGTTCATTGTCAGAATTAATCCATTTTATAGGTAAAATAAATAAATATATTTTATTATAACAGTATTTAGATCCGAAGGGTTGTATCATGTCGAGTTGAAAGGTGCGGATCATCAGCTCGTACGAGGCGCCTGTCAACGAGTCGTAAAACGGCTCTTTGGATCATTAATTACTGTTATAATTGTATTTATAAATGACCTTACCTACATATAGCGAAATAAAAAAAAAAAAAAATTCTTCAATACTATTCCCTTTCTCCATAGGTTTCATTGTAGAAATATTATCCAAAAAAAAAAACAAAGCATGATAACAAGGGATTTTTAAATGCGCAAGAAAAATAATGTCATGTTTTTGTGTACTTCGAAATTAGTTTTAGAGAGGGGTGATATATATTCAGAAAATACATTGTCGTGATCCGGAAATTCGGATCGCATGATTGCATTAAATCAACAGTAAAACTAAGTGAAACACATGAGGTAAATAATAAAAGGTTAGAACATGCATTAACAAAAGTGCAAATGTTAACATGGTGCACTCTTTGTCAGTCTCGGCCGAGATTCGAATTCAAGACCTTCTGATTAGCGAGGGGGCGCTCTACTGACTAAAGTACAGAGACGGTTTGATTGGCTAATGCACTGTCGCTTGAAGCAGTAAAACGAGCATTAACGATTAAACATTAATTAACATTATCTTTTTTGTTTATTAGAAAGAGAGATTTGTCTTTTATTTAAGAAATAATTGAACATTGATCATTTTGATATATCAAATAGCTTCGAAGTGTGATAGAAGAATATCTGCCCTCAGGTGATAGAAAAGTTCTGGAGTATTTTATCATCCGATGCCGAAGGAAGAGGGTAACCTAGAGTACTATGTCACCTGATGATGAAGATTCGTGACGTTAGGAATTACGCTGCGTTGTTAGGTTTGCTTCAATCGCATCATCTCGGGTCTCTCCGTCAGAGGTCGAAAAAACAACCTCGAATGTATTAACATCACCGGATGTTAAAAATGTATACGTTTCCTGTTTATTCAAATATAGGATATACGGAGTTAGAAGTCCCTTCTATGGTATATTTTAGGTAATGTCATTACTTTGAATAAAGCTAAACTCCATATCCCACAGATAAAAGGTCTCCATGCATTTATTTCAAAGATCGTGAAAAAGGAGGGTTGTCATGGTGTCATGGTGGCTACCATGTACATTCGAGGTCACTTTCTGCTAGTCCGAAAGGCCCGAGAAGTTGCGATTGGGTTGCTTAGCAGCTTACGTCATTAAATCTCGAACTCGAGCAAAAATGTGTACCAGAAAATCATATGATGATGATCGGGATGGTGTTATAACTACTTCCGGAATGTGATATATCTGTTTCTGGTGTGATTCAATATTATTTAGAGTTTGTTGTGAAACATTACATTTGTGACAGTATAGAAAAACCTCTTCAAAAATATCATGTAAATCACTTGAAGCATGTTTCTTAAGGAAAATGAAAGGCAATACTAATTTATATTTAAAATAATTTTCGGGCACAATAAATTTTTTTTTTTGTATCTTTCTCCTTAAATAACATACAGGAGTCTGTTTACAGGAAAATTTCCTTAGAATGAAACCTTTGAAAATATATGTTACAATAAAGAACATAAATTTTGTCCCTCACTTTGCAGGATGGGAGCTGTCGTCTCAGCACTTATTGTCACCAATGTCAAAATGTACCAATTTAATTGACGTATGATAATATGTTCATTGTAGTAACATTGTTGCGTGCAGTTGCTAGCAAATGTACAGCTAGGGGCATCTTTTTAAAATGACCAGTAAGTAAGCTGCTTATTTCTAGATGAATGTATTGACGAGAAATTGGAAAAAAAATTATGAATTACACTTAAACTGATATGTTGAAAAAAGAAGACTCTGATTTTATAATATAGTTTCAGGGAATTAATACAAAGGCTTTGCTGTTATACCTTCTTTCGTAAATATTTCTTTTAATCTAATAAATATATTCAAGTACATGTAGTAGAGTTGAAGTAGAAATTTAATTTACCTGCAAGTGACTCTGTTAATCTTCAGCTAGATAATGATAAAGTGTGTGTCATGACATCGCTAGTAAATATTTTATACTTGACCTTTGCTGGCAACTTCTGTACACCTAAGTATACACTTCCTATCCAGAACTATCGCTGTCTGACACGATAACATTTTTTATACTTTTAAGAGGCAATTAAAGTATTTACATCAAACATAGGTTTTTCACAGTTACATGTATACAGTGCAAAAATAATAAAATTTAAGCTGTTTGAAATGAAGTGCCTCAAATGACATTTATGCAGTATGTATGTCATAACAATGGATAATTGGTTTATAAAAGGGAACACTATTGACATATGTTTTGTCTTATAAAGTGAACATTTGAACATGAATTTTTCATGACCATTGCTAACTTTGCTTAACCAAATGCATAACAATTTAATTTCTGTAGTTGTTCAGAACTCCACATTATGGGCAATGTGATAAAAATCGAATTTTTTCCAAGGTTGAAAATAAACTGAATGTTAAAGGTCTGTAACTCGGTTAAATTTCCAGATCTTTAAGTCACCATTCTTTATGTATGCTCTTGTGACACATGTTGCATTCTCAAATGGTTTTCCTCAGCATCACTAAGTTGCATATTTACCAATAAGTGACGGAGTTTGTGACAAAAAAAAGATGCCTCGGAAAAACCATTTAATTGCGAGCGCAGCGAGCGTCGCGAAGTGACGCTCGTAACTGCAAGCTCTTACGACAATGCCTTGGTGAAGAGAAAATTCGAACTACTGCACATTCATTCCATAGAATTTTTTGACGCAGTAATTTGAACCACAATGCATCGCTTAGTACACAAATGCCAAAGCCACGTTCTATCGAGAATACGACAAAAGTTTAAAAAAAAATAAATTTGCCTAGATTTAATGAATTTTTCTGTTTATTGCAGAAAAATAGTCATAAACTGATTGAAATCAGTCCTATTTAGGCTTCAATTTGGTGAAGCAACAATGCAAACGACGTATTGTAACGTCATGTGACGTGAGAGTCACACCGAATGTCACGTGCAGTTTGATGAGTCAGATCTAAATGAAAACTGGTTAAGTATCTGCGCTTACCCTAACGGTCGCATTTTTGTCTCGCTTTAAAAAGTTTAATTGTATTGATTTTTAGTGATACAAATTTTGTAACATGACTTAACTTTTTTAAAAAGAGTCAATGTACATTGTTCAACAAAATAGATATTTTCTTCTATCAATCATAAGATACTGATAAATAATTGACTATATTCAACCATAAACATACTACCTTCTATGAGAATTAGTTGATTAAATTTATTTTTAAAAAAAAGGAAATACACCTTTTTAATACAAGAAAGTTATTTTCTCCCTATTTTTTTTACTTGACTTATGATCTTTTCAGAAAATGGGACAATATCAGCATATTCTAATCCATCTGCTGTTACAAATTTCATATGTTTCAACTGCTCCACAGAACTGTCTTGGAACTTCATCCCCAGAACGTGTAAAACAGATCCGGTTGTTACACCACACTCTGAATGATGTTTCATAACAATTAAAACAACATCTAAAAAGAAATTCATCTCTCTCTTAAACGTAAATTAATATATTTTTACAGCTGTTGTGAGTCAATCTGCTTCGCCAAAGGGTTTATGTTTCAAATCCTGTGCAAATCATAATTTATCATTTCGAACTAATGTGAAAAAAAGCATCCGGCTTTGTTTAAATTTAATGAATTTTTCTTTTTATATAATGCAATACATGTTTTTAAAAGAGAACGCAAACGAGGAAGTAAGTGTTTGAAATAAATTATGCATTCGGGTAAACCTGTGATCCTTTTGCAATATTCACAGATTTCTATTAAAATTTCAATAATTATATAAGGTAAATAAGCTTGACTTGGTATATCGCTACGGAAAGGGCATAATCTAATAAAATAATTATTAAACTTTTTAAAGGTACTTGGACACAGATTTGAAGTTATTATTTTCTCTATAATATTACGACTTATATATTTTATAATAGCAATTCACACAAAAATAAATTAAAAATCTTATTTCGTTTAAAAGATATTGAAATTTCAAATTTTTCGGCGAATTTGATTGACATATCCTTGCACTCTCACAAATTTAATTTTATTCTTAATCCTTAGGAAAAGTGTATAAATGAAAAATATTAAAACTATAATCCAGAAAATTCAGAGTAGACACGTTCGAGAGCAAAACAAACACACAATATATTGTCAGTCCATGCAGTTGTGGTAAGCTGACTATGACGATTGAACGCACCCAGTGAATTCCAAATATAAACAATAACAGAACTCGAGTTCTGTTTACAGTGTACATAACACGAGTGTGCTCGATTTGCTAACCTCTGTACGCATCTCTTAGTTCGGAATGACGATACTTGTGAAGGTGTTTTGCTTTCTAACATTTCTACTCTAAATAAAATTATTCGATGATTGTCTACATATCAAAGTCTTTTTTTTAAAGATATGTTTGCTTTATGTCCGATCATGACCAATGGAATATAAGCCTCATTTTTATCTTATTGGAAAATACAATTCATAGTAGTTTTTTATGCAGTGTATTGAACAGACTTATATGTGATTCACTTTTATTTCGAGGACAATAGTAAAAAAAAGTGTGATTGTTTTGTTCTTGGGAGGGGTTTAGAAAGTTATTTTCGAATGAGAAGGATATGGAGATAACGAATAGTATTCAATATCAAAGTTCATAAAACAGTACAAATTAAGATCAGAGCGAACAAGTACCTCCGAAATACCAGAGGTGGGATCAGGTGCCATGGAGGAGTGAGCATCCTTTGCTGACCGGTCACACCGGTCGTGTGCTTCTTGTAATGATCGGAAAATAATGGAAAAATCCGTCGTTAGTTCATTATATAAATAATAGATTAAAAATTCATATGAAAAAAGTCAGTCAGCATATTTTCACTCAATATTAGATTGTATTTGTTGACAAAGTCATTAATTATAGATACAGGGGGCATGATCCCTTTACACAAATTTCCGCTTAGTGTACTACCCTCATACAATGCACTTGCAGCGCAAGCGCTTTGCTTTGAGTCCATCCACTACTAAGATCGAAGACATACAGACAACTCAGATCAGACCCATCCTATCATGTAAACGCCTGTAATGATAACACCTGTACTAAGTTCTATCACTTTATTATTAACACTTTGAGCACAAAAACACACATTTATTACAATCAACATAATTGGAGATAAAAAGGCCGCAATTTTTTGTGGGGGACGGGGGATACCTACAAATGTACCAAAATAACCATGGGCACATGGGGGGGGGGGGGGGGCGAGTGTAAGCACAAGTGCCCGATCCGAACGGTCACCACGTTCTGGACCAGTGAATGCGGGACTGCCCTTCTCCCTGTCTCCAGCGCCACCTGGTGTACCCACTTACTTTACCAGACTGTGGCCTCCCCCCGCTTGTGCGAGGTGGAGGTGGAACCAGCCATGACAGGCCATGAACCACGGATGTTACCATATAATGTTACTTTATACAACTTATGTGCTACATGTACTTATGTATTACATACCAAAACGCCCCCCCCCTGCTTTGAGGCAGGGTGGGGAGACAACCAGGTTATGGGGCCACTTGATCCCAACATACACAAAAGTATCCCCCAGTCCCCGCCACAGGACATAGACACTATGTCCCCCCACAAAAATTGAGTATTTGTAATAAAACATTAAGTTAATTTGGAGGATATACATTGGTTCTCTTGTTTAAAAACATGTGGAGAGCAGACTGCAGGTTATTAAGGTAAACCTCAAGACCAGTTTTTGACAAGTGGGTACCATCATTCCTGAACAATTGTATTTCAGAGATTTTAATGGTTGAGTCAATATTTATGTAACAGCCATTAACTTCAGTAGTTATAAACTTTTTGATAGACTTGTTAACTTTGAGCCTTTTCTTGTTAATTTTTGCACCTGCTTTGGGAGGGGCACCATGCCAGTACAGCCTAGGTAATATTTAAGAAAAAATTAAAGTGGTACTTGGGAGAAGTGCGTTATAGCGATACAGGCTGCACTGTATTTGATGAATAAGTTTGATGCTTGTTAAATCTGGTGTAGTTAAATCATTAGACCCAAGGTGTATCAATAGAAATTTGGGTGTAGGATACTGAAGTAAATAATCCGAAACTGCCTTGTCTAACTGATCCCAAAGCATACCCCTACGCCCTAGCCAAGAAATTGTGGCAGGTAAATTAAGGTTACTTCCCCCTGATCGATAGGTTGCAGCATGCTGGCCTGCCCAGAATGGAATTGATGATCCAAGTATCCGAATGGTTGGGGTACCTGAAAAATCTTTGGTAGAGTTAGTAGGTGCTACAATAACGAAGGACAGATTTACTGTCTCCTAATGTAAGTTAAATATGAAGTTGACCGCCATCTTCCTTTAGCTTTTATTTCAATATTCGAGAGACCTTGTTTGGCAAGCTCGGTTGCCATGCCAATTCTGAAACTATGTGACCTAAAGTGCCCTGTGACCCCAATGAATTGTAATGCTTTTTGTAAAATGGCTTGAAACTGGTACTTTGTAAGGGGCTTAGAATTTAGATGAGTAAGAAGCTTGTCATTTCTTTGTAACCCCTCTCTTAAAAGCAGAAAATTATTTAAGATTGTGATTGGGCTGATAATGGATTCCCTATGAGAGGCGATATCTACTTTAACAGATTGTCCGATTTGGTCCGTTTTAGATCTTTGAATAGTAATTTGGCAAAGGTTTTGATTCTTTATTGTAATGTCTGAGAAATTGAGTGCCAGTGTTTCACTTACTCTTAACAAACCATAAAATGTAAGAGTAAATGCTGCTGAAAAGAGGGCGGATTCATATCCGGAACTGCCAACATTGGACAGGGAATGGATAATTTTGTGAAAAAGCTCAAATGAAATAGGGATTCTTTGGTCTTTGTTTGTACCTACTGATCTACGCAGCCCTTCCAGGGTTTTAGAAACTATGAAACATTTTGTTGTGTCCTGAAAGCCATGTATTTTGTGTATGTATGAGATTGCATTTAGGTACAGTGATACTGTTCTGTATGACATATTATTAAGTGAGAGGAAACCAATAATATTCACGAGCTGTTGCACTGGTGCTGGCCAAATAATTTGGTAATTAAATTCTGAAATGAAGTTTTGAAATTTGTTCAGCGCTGTTGAATATGCTCGATGTGTTGATGGTGCTATTGAACATTGTAGTAATCGATTGGCTTCAAGCATTATATTTCCCAGATGTGGCTTGGTAGTGGGGTGGGCCCTAGGTCTGCCTGCGGTGCCAGTCGCCTGAATCTGCCCCATTGAAATCGAGATAAGGAGTCTGCAATGAAGTTTTGTTTTGTGGGGATATATAAGGCCTTAATACAGATATTTGACTTTAGGCATATTAACACAAGCTTGCGGACAAGATTCATGACCCTATCAGATTTAGACGTCGAGTTGTTGATGATGTGGACAACTGACATGTTGTCAATGTGGAAGACAAGTCTGGAATTGGCAAAGTGGCTCTGCCATAATATAATAGCAAACACTACGGGGAAAAGTTCCAGGAAAGTCATGTCCCTAGTAATACCTTGTTCAACCCAAAGGCTTGGCCAGACCCCATAAGCCCATTTCCCCCTAAAGTAAATACCAAACCCTCCACTAGTTCCGCCTGAGCTATCTGTGAAAAGTTGAATTGTGTCATTGTGAATCCAGGGCTGGGTAAATATAACTGATATACCATTGTAAGATTGCAAAAAAATTTTCCATACTGTGAGGTCAGCTTTTATGTTCTTTGTTACCCTTATTCTGTGATGCTGTTTAGTAATACCTATTGTTGAATTTATAAGGCGGCGACAGAACGCCCGGCCAGGGGCGATGACCTTGCACGCAAAGTTTAATAAGCCAATAAGTGACTGCATTTCTCTCAGGGAGACTTTCTTTGCCTTCAAAAAGTGTTCTAATACGCCATTAATCTGGTTTAATTTTTCTGAGGGGAGTTTCATGGTCATATTGACCGTGTCCAATTCTATTCCCAAGAATGTTAGGACTTGTGTAGGTTCGACTATTTTGTCATGAGCAATTGGGACACCAATATTTGAACATATGGATTTAAAAACATTTAAGGCATTGTGGCAAGTGGATGTGCCTGGTGGGCCGCAGAAAAGGAAATCATCAAGGTAGTGAATTATCAGATCATTTTGGGAGTAGTTTTGAGTGAGCCAATGTAGGAATGATGCAAACCTGTCAAATAATGCGCAGCTGATTGAAGAGCCAAAAGGTAACATTTTATCAAAATAGTATTTGTCCTGAAATCTGAAACCAAGCAGGTCAAAGTCACCTGGGGATACTGGGAGCAGTCTAAATGCTGACTTAATGTCCGTCTTAGCTAAATAGGCCCCTTTTCCCACCTTAGCTATCATTTCTGCTGCTTGATCTATATTGCTGTAATGTACTGTACATGCTTCAGGGTCAATAAAATCATTAATTGACTTGTTTTCTGGGTAAGAGAGATGATGTATGAGTCGCATGTCACCATCTTTTTTAGGCACAAGGCCTAAGGGGGAGACCTGCAAGTTTGGAAATGGTGGGTGAACAAAAGGGCCTGCAACTCGTTTTAATGCTAATTCTTTTTTAATTTTACTTTCAGCTAATACTGTATTAGCCTTGAGGCTAGGGAGGTTACAAGATTCACGGGGTGCCCTGGGGACCAAATATTGGAGATTAAAACCATACTTAAAACCCTGGAATATGAATTCACAATCAGAGTATCCAACTAAATGTTTACATAAATTTTGAAACTTGATTGGTGTTGTGCCCAAAGAATACATTGAACCATTATTTTGAACACCTGGCACTTGGGTGGTTAGCTCCGCACTTGCTGCATGCATGTCTGTACTTGCACCTAGGGAAGAAAGGGCAACTTACTCCCTTGTTAAAATGATTACAATAAAATGCCGAAGTACGGTTTGAATTGCTTGGGTAAGAACTTTGACTTTGAGAAGAGGTACGATTATACGTTTGAGTAGTTTCATGCTTGTTAGATATGTACAAAAGCCAAAATTCCTGATTAATTTGACCCCATGACAGCTGGGGTTGGTTGGCCATTTTTAAACGAAACTGCTCGTCATATTTAAACCAATCATTTGACCTAGTAGCAGCGATTCTGATATCTCTGAGATACTTGAGTAGTTCTTGAGCCTGTTTTGGAAATTTCTCTATCATTACGCTTGTAAATATAATAAAAGCCGATGTCCACTTATCGATTGTGAGAAAAATGTTTCTTTTTGGTTTCACAGTGCAAAGCCGCCCTTTTTTAAATTTTTATGTCCCCTTGTGATTCATAATCTTGTGATTCACAAGCTGTTTTAGTAAGCAGTGAGAGATCGATAAATTTGCCCTCCCATATTTGGTTTTTAATCTTCTGAGGGACGTGTGAACCTACGGAATCATAACAACTGATTTCTTGTAGTGGCTGACTTGAAAAATATAAATTTGACTCACCGCTGGGGATTTCAGGGATGCTTTGATCTATTTGTGATGTCAGCGTAGGTTGTATAGTATCGGATGGCAGAGGAAGAGCTTCTGGGGGAATTCCACCGGCGTCTGTTCCCTCGGCCGGGGCCTGGCGTGTTGGCGTGAGATTTGTCCTGGGCCTAGTGCTTTGACTGCACCGATGCCCTCTGCCTCTCGATGGGGTGCCCATGGTCTCCCTCCGCTTCCTGGACGCTCTCTTGGTCACTCTCGTTCTAACTGGCGGCATGATTTCGATTCAAATAACGTGATGGCTTTTGATTGCTTTGGTGTTGAAAAAAGCGTCTGATTTCAACAATTTGCTGGTTTGAAAAGGGGGATAACTTCCGGTGCACCTTTATAATTAATTCGTACACAGTTTGACTCGTAATACGACTTTGTATATTCCTGATGTAATAACTTGTGTAAACTTCGTCCCAACTAACCAAACATTAAAACCCTTTCCTAAATTAATAATTTACTATTTGATATAAAATCAAATAATCTTGATTGTATCGAACAAAGACCTTACGATATGGTGACTTTAAAACAAGACTGCCGATATTCGTGGGAAAATGAAAAAAAGATTGCATTAATCTATTTCTTAAAAATATGTCAATGATCAAGCTATTGAAGGTTAAACTGGTACAATATGTACTTAAACTTAAACTGGTCTGGACAGAAAATACACTTCTTTAAAAACACTAATAAACTTTCAAAAGTGTTTATTAGTCACACCTTCATTTGGGAACTAACATGAGATCTAGAGATAGAAATATGTCCCAGATATCGCAATGCAAAAATGTGTGCACAGCATTTTGTAAGGAACATATGGTGGTGCATTGCGTCATGAAAAGCAAATATTTTGTGAAAAAAAAACATTTCTCTGGTTTTCAAGAAAGAGTTTGCCCACTGGAGGCCACAAAAGAAAATCAAAATCCTTAAAACAACAGGCTGCATTACCTTATTTTATAACCTGAAATAAATTCAAACTACCTGTTCAACAATACCAATCAAACCAATTTTGCCAGTGTTAACTTTTAGATATGATTTTTTTAAAGTCAATGTGATTATGCTCTAAGTTTCAGATAGGAAAGTGGTCATTTGCACAAAATGCTTCTTCTTGGATTTTTAATTGCTTCCGCTGCCGTTCTCTCTGAAGGTAAAATAAACTGAGACCATTTTTTTGGATTTTAACATATAAATATTTACTGTAAATCCAAATATATCCAATAAAGCAAAGAAGATGTCTTAATCATAGCCAGATAAAAACGGCATTTGATATATATCATGAAATATGCATATGTCAATGTATAGGAATCGGATGAATTCTTTTTTATTTCCGTTTTTCCCTTAAATAATGTATAAAGCATGTCGGACTCGTTTCTATGGCCCGGATTGCAACCAGCTTTGTAGTCCTTACTGTGGTAAGGATGGATCTTGCGATGTAAATACTGGACACTGTATCTTTGAATGTTTGTCAGGACGCAAATTTTTTATTGTAGAAGCTTATGTCCTTTAAAATGTGGTGGATCCGGAAATTGCGACAAGTAGGTATAGATGTTTCAGTGATAAAATATCTGCTTATAAAATTTGCTCAAACAAATGGAAAAAATTTCCAATTGAATCAATTATGTTTCAATACTTACATTTGCAAATGTTTTCCTTTATATAACACTACTGAAAGGAATTCATATCTATTACTGAATAAATACATATACGGAGTCAAGAGGTCATACATGTGCGCATGGATAATCGTTTGACGTAATTTCTTAGTAACTCTTAGTAGCTCATAAAGGGTCGATGCGCGTTCAATGGATTACATACTTGCCCTTGAGTTTAAGAAATAATGCATGTCACAATCAGGCAAATATAAAGTATGGATAAGTAACAAATTTAAATATAAGTAATAAGGTATCATTTTAAAACATTAATCGGGCTATAAATACTGGTTGGTACAAGATTAAATTCATCATAAAGCCCTTTCGGCTTTATGGAATTTATCTCGTGACCAACCTGTATTTATATCCCGATATATGTTTGAAATGATAACTTATTTCTTAAATATAAACAAAGATGAAAGAAAAGGAACAGAAATCATTGATCAGTAGAGTAGCGGTAGATCATGGGGAAATCCATTGGAACATTGGAATTGTATCATTTAAGAAATAAGGTATCATTTAAAAACATCTTTCGGGATACATATACGGGATGGTCACGTGTAAGGCCATGTCGTACCAACCCGTTTGTTAGCCCGAAACATGTTCTGAAATGATACACTGTACCTTATTACTTGTATTTACATTTGTGACTTATTTATACTTTACATTTCCCTGATTGTGACTTTTAACGTGTGAAATGCATTATTTTTCAAACCCAACGGCATGTTTGTAATCCACTGACGTTCAAAATTACGTCGACCGTTTATCCATATGCACATCTATGACCTCATGACACCGTACCTTTATTTATACAGTTGTAGATATGCATTGCTTTTATAAAGGAAAAAAAATCAAATGTAAATATTTTTATTATCCGTATTGCTTTTAACACAGGTTAATGTCGTATTGTCTGAAGGGTGTAAGACGGCGTACATTGAATTTACTTGTGATTCCCATTGTCTCTTTAACTGTGGTGGTGATGGGAGTTGTGATCAAAATTCTGGTTCTTGTCCACAAGGATGCAAGGCTGGGTACGAAAGGGGTTCATGTTATAGCTCATGTCCCTGAAATTGTGCTGGAAATGGTAGTTGTGATCAACATACATGTACGGGTTCTTGTCTTCAAAGATATCAGGCTGGGTACACAGGTTCTTCCTGTTTGTATACATGTCCTTATGGCTGTGGTAGAGATGGAAGTTGTGATCAGACGTCCGGGTCTTGTCTTCAAGGATGTAAAGACGAATACTCTGGATCCCAATGTAGTTAGACTTTCTAGATATATCACCTGATAACATTTAATCAGCAATTCTCTTAAAACGCTACCTACATGGTATAGAATAATAACATATAATAATACGTAGAGCTTTGATAACGACGCAGATTCTGAGATAAACTTAAATTCATGAGTACGGTATTCTATCCCTTATCATTTGCATATTAAGTTTATCACTTCCTGCTCATTCGATATGATAAAATTATGCTGTTGAGTTCTACCTATTTTTCAACTTAGAAAAGATGCTGTTAAATGGGATGATGAATCAAGGAGTCCAGTAACATCTTCTAGTATTTAAAATATTCTATTATTCTTATGGTTTTATTTGCAAAAAAACGCATAACATTTCTTTGCGGCTAGATATGATCTATATCTTAATTTGTGTTGTTTTCATACTAAATTTGACTGCTGTTTACTTCGTCTACCTGATCAATACATAGGACTGCCGGTGGCTGAAATGGGATGCTCATTCACCCTAGGCATCTACATTGTATCAAACCTTCTGATTTACCATGTTCTGCGTCTTTGAGATTCACGATTTTGTGTTTTATTAAAGAATTTTGAGTTCGATCATTATTCTTTATCTTTTCCTTTTTCATTGTTAATCAACAGTTTGAAGCAAGTAAATAGAGACTTAATGATTTACTAATTATATAATAAGTTCAACAATATGAATTCGATTACTATAACATTTGAATTTTCAGAATTAAGAGTAAATCACAATTAATGGTATAAATCTAAACCCCACATGGATAGATAATTAACTACTTTCTTAAACAAATGTTGTTTTTCTCACATCTATGTAATGAAAGCAGCAGAGAGAAGATACTTCAATGTTTTGATTCTTAAGTCTATCCAATATCACTACAACTACCACTAAATACGTTCGCGTCTTCAAACATGTGAAACTTTGG
The DNA here is from genome assembly GCF_032062105.1 of Saccostrea cuccullata. Classification (NCBI taxonomy): domain Eukaryota; kingdom Metazoa; phylum Mollusca; class Bivalvia; order Ostreida; family Ostreidae; genus Saccostrea; species Saccostrea cuccullata. The sequence goes on along the minus strand of NW_026928801.1, from coordinate 318,047 downwards.
TATCATTGACTCTCTTTTTCCTTGCTCATGTTATTCTTTCTTTGTCTATAAAATTCATGTCCCCCACAGAGTCCCTCACACAGTCACATTACTCACATCCAAACATCAATGGCCTTGTTTAATTAAGGCTTTTCTCTCCACCAGATACTATAAAGGGTATAAAAATATAGATCAGTTTAATATATTCAGAAATGATCTCTCTTAGTACTGATAAGTAATAAATAACCAAATTACTTATACTTGTATAATTTGGAAAATTCACCTTTTGTAAAACTTGTTCAAATTTGAAAACTATGGCCAAGTTAAATACCTTCACAGACATAAAATTTCATCAATCACATAAAAAAAATCAGATTTATATACTTGCAGTTCAAGGGCTAAACCACCAGTTTTCTTTTTCTTCCTGTTCAAAACTTCAGAACTTACTAAGGATGCCTGTTTCTTAGGAAACCGACACCCTCTGTGTCGGTGGATTTTTCCACTGACCTAGTTATTAAAAGCTCTAAAATTAAGCAGCATAAAATTATAAAGTTTTATACATGTGAAGAATAAAACATCTACATGCACTTCCAACACAAGTACGATAAGGCTACCCAGAGAATAATGCGGCATACTCTGCATCACTGCAAACTTGAGCTGTAATGATGGGGAGAAATGTTTCATCTCATTTCAATCTGCATATAAATGTGCAGAAAGCTAGTTTAAAATAGACGTCTTTAATCATTTTAAAACAATCAATATATCCAAATGATTTAGATAACTTTGCTATATAAATCTTGTGTAAAAGTCAGCGTGTTCAAAATACAATTGAAAAGATACCTTTGACATTTACCTTTCTTTTATACAGAATTCATAATATGTGATTAATGGGGATTTATTTCATATCTTTTGTGATCCATGCAATTCCCTCATTTCCAGTCCTCGGGATTCATGGAACAATTCCAGATTTAATAAATGTACCTTTAACTTTAAAACAGTAGCTCGATCTTACTTCATGTAAACAAACATCATGGCTGCTAGATCTGTGTATCAGTTATTTCCTCCTCTCGTTTCCTATCACTTCTGTTACTACGGTTGTATTATTGAGCGGTGAATTTCAACTTTGAAGTCATAAAAAGCAGCTTAATTTTACATTTGCCTAACAGTTGTCTAATTTTTTTAAAATTAAATTACAAGGTATGACCATAATTCTTGGCCAAGTTATTGGAGTATCAACTGGTTTGGGTCAGTAAACTCTTTTGTATAATCCGCAAAGCGGTCATGTCTGAAATATTTTGTACCAGAATAATAGTATAACTTTTCGGATTCACAAGGATGCAACAAGTTTATTTCGGTAACAAATACTTAATTATAAATGTATTAATCGGCTGCGCAGAAGCGATTTATGTGAAACACTTCAAAAAGAAGAAATGACCGTCATGTGTTCAACTGGTCATGTGATATTTTAACAAAAGTGCTTATGTAGAGCCTAAATATCTCTATATGAATTGTGCGTACTTAAATACATAACCCAAAAATAAAGCTCAAAATCAACCTTGTAATGTAGTTTTACGTTTTAAAGGAATTTTAAGCTCCGGAAAGCCTTAACTATACTGCGACATTAATCATAAATATAAATCATCAATATGTAATTAATATCATTAATATGTTATTTTCATAAATTAGCTTCTGAAATAACATTTTCTTTTTAGATAGTTAAACAACACATAAATTGTTAAGATTAATCCATCCTACATAATATTTAAGTAAAAGTGAGACGTCGACAGAAGTTTAAATTAAGTGGTTCTGAAAAATAAAAAAAAAATAATGAGCGTAAATAACATGTCACCTACATGTACATGTTTGTTTACAAAACTTGTTTCCTTCCCAATATTTACACCGTGTGACGAACGCTACACAAACGTTGAAATCTCAATCAATGCCTAATTATTATCAAAATGCTCTACATTGGGCATACATTGGACCGATTATTATACGTTCAACATACGATGTCATGTTCATGTCAACATTACTTGGTTGACCCTATATTGGGCCAACATTGTACATCCCAACACGCAATAGTTTTAATTTCTGTCAACATCTACTCAGTCGGACCTACGAAGACCCAACATCAAATTCCAAACATATAGTGGCCACATTTCATGCCAATATTTACTACAATGGGTCCACATTGACAAAAAATTGACAACCATTGCCAAACGAACACCTACGAACAAGCTTTTAAGCTAATATTTCATCTGTTGGGACAACGTTGGGCTTACATTTACAGCCCAGTGACAAACTATACCAACCTATTAACTATCAACCAACACCGGCTCGATGTAGTCTTGCTATCTGGTAGTTTATTTTTCCTGGTATTAATATAAATTGCTTTTTAGTTTCCATTACTCAACATTTTTTTATAACCTTTGTTTTTTATTTTAGCAAATACCAACTTCAATTGGTGGATTTTAAAGGTAACAATTTATTTCAGAAGCACGTCTAGCTAAATAAGAATTTCAGGATTTGCAAATACCTGATGAAGCCTCAAAATGTTTAATTCAACTTTAATTATCTAAGACATAAATCAATTGCAAATTGGAGTATATTTTAATTGTGACATCCCATGTATAAATCTATAAACGCTCACTGAAGGTTGCTTAACTGAAATATGGAAATCCATATCTTGTAACAAATACATTGCAATTTGAGAAAGCTCTAAATTTACAGAAACGTCGGTAACTAATAGATCAATACCCACTTTCGATTTTTAGCTTATATTTTAAATGTGAATATCTGAAATGAAATGTTATGAAGATATCTAGGTAACCTAATTGCTCAATCAATAGGAAATGTTCAATTATGATAATGTAACATTACAAAATGTCAATTCAAGTAATGAACAAATATTTGTATTTTAGTGTTTCTGTTCGAAATGGATATTAATATTTAAATTTGTGGCGGAAAAAAATATCTATTTAAACACTTAGCTTCTGTCTTTGACTCAAAATATAAGGAATTTTAGACCCCAGATAGAAAAAAATCCCTTTATCTCCTTTAAGTGGCTCTATTGAATAAAAGGAAGCTCATGGGAAACAACAGAAGATACGTTCTTGAGATATTTATATATATTTAAGAATGTTCCTGAGTACTAAGATGTACGTACTTCTATAAAAGTGTTTTGGAATCAGGAAATAACAGAAACAGCAGAAAATTGAGACATTTAACTTATGATTACTCTGTAGATAAGAATTTTCACTAGATACATATATATCTACTAAAGTATATAGTATGTGATTTATGTTTGATTTCAAATAAGTTGTGAACCTATGTAGTGCTTACACAAAAATTACCCAAAAAATCTTTTATATGAATTTTATGTTATTTCTCTCAATGAATTATACTGAGATAATGAACAGTATTCAACCTCAAAATCCTTTAAATAATACAAAATAGGAGAAGAGCAAACACGAACCTCCGAAACATTTGAGTTAGGATCAGGTGCCATGGAGGGGTAAGAACCAGCTGTTGAGTGGTCACACCCGCCATGTGCTCCTTGTCATGTTCGAGAAATAACGAAAACATCCGTCACCAGTTCAATGTGTAAATAATGCTCTGGCATGTGGTATAAAAATGTCAGTCAGCATTTGACTTGTTAAACATGTTTGACAATGATTTACCTGTTTACGCAATTTTACGTACATAGAGCATGCTCTTGTACATCAAATAAACTTAGAGATATAAACCCCGTATACAGATAATGAAATAATATTGCTGCATAAGTAAGGGAATTTGACGATTGAAAAGTTAAGGTCATAAGCAACATAGTTTGAACTTTATTAGGATCTTCCCTGGAGTTGAAGAGTTCCACTAAATGAAGGACCTGTGTGCTGTATTTCTAATGTCTATATATGTTTTTGTATACGTCTTCTAAAACAATTTTTGATGAAAAAAAAATCTGGAGTTTATGTTTTGTAATTTTTGCACATTTTTCTTTGAATAATGCAAAAAAATTTCAAAATTTCATATCTTTTCAAAACCCCTGGTAAGGCATGCTGATGTTTTGTCTAAGTTACTGATGTAATGATACTATAAGTTTACATTTAGAATGTCTTGAAAAAATATCAGTAGGTAAGGTACATTGCGTATGTCCTTTAAGTCATCAATTTCATTATAAAACTTGGTTGATAGTTTACTATTAACGTCTATATTCAAGTAAAATATTAAAATATGAAACATATGTGTCAGACTCTGCGATTCCTTTACCTTAAGTTCACACAGAGATATAAAAAGAATAATATACCTCTCCATTTGTAACTAGTAAAAATAGGTAATAATAATTTTTCAAACATATATGTTTAACATAAAGTTTGTTGAGAACGATTTTTGGATATATTTTTTTTTCTCTTAGAGTAGAAAATATCACATGTAGGTGAACCCTCATGTTTTCTTCAAGGTGCTTCTGCTCAAAGTGTCTCCTAGATAGTAAGTAGAAACTCTTTCAAATTTGACAGGCATGTTCTTGAAAGCAATTATGTTAAAGTTTCTTCCTGAATACATCAAACCGTATATTTCATTACAATTAGTGTTATGATTCAGTAAGTAACGATAACAACAAGTGATAGGTAGAAGTGTCAGCGTGTTGAATTAGTTTAACTCTACGGGTAGGATTTTTGTTTTAATTTAATTTAATTTACGTTTATCTATCCTTCTTGTCGTTTAAGTCGAAATGGGGATGAGCATCAAAACACTCTGGCCTTGGATATTTCTAGTTATGACATCTACGACAGTTTTAAGTGAGCTAACAGTCACAAAACTCTCTTCAAAACGAGAAGAAATGAATCTTATGAAAAATCTCCTCAGCGTTTTGGAACAACATATGAGAGACCAATCCGTCAAAATGGAAATCATTGGGGGAGAACTTCATGCAACAAATGAAAAAAATATCGAATGGTAAGTGTTTTATAGTAAGGTTATTTCCTGTTAGGATTTTTCTTTTCCTTTCCACCATCTATACAACATAATATATTTTCAAGCATAATTTGCGTTATGTAGAAATTGAATACAATATTGAATCATAATGTGAAACATATATGGACCGCTCTCTGACAAAACCGGTCTTAATGACATAAGCGTTGACGTCGAGAAAACGTGTTTATTGTGACGTCAAATTTTCGCGTCTAAAATGCACATGTTTCTTTTTTCCTCCTTTCCACTCTCCGTTTTTCTGTTTCATTTTCAGAGTGAAGGTATAAATGAATACGTGTTATGATCGTCGTATCGTGTGTGAAATAAGTTTCTTTGCCATTCTAAAATATTTTCTCAAGATACCCCGAGCGATATTCTGATATAACTTGCACTGTATTTAATACTATACTGTTTTCTATGTGATTTTTTTTCTGCATTTCGCGAACAATTTGAAGGTGAATATACACAATATATAAATACTTTATCAAAATTTGTTCAGTTATTTTTCGCTAGATTTGATATCCTAGTGAAATGAATAGTTAATACAACGCTGAAACAAATTATGTGTCAAAATTTCTATTCATACGTAAACCCGCCTCTATGAATGTAAAGTATTATGATCCACCAAAATTCACAATTGCCATCTTTATTTACATTACGTCACTCGAGCCCGACCTCAAAACATAGCGATTTAAGGGATAAGCACAGAAAGAAGAAAAGACTATGAAATATCAGTAAGTATAATGCTTATACTTTGAAAGTTTGCATACATGAAAATGGACAATATTAAATGAGTTTGAATAGTTTATGATAGGCTTATTTGTGCGTTCACGCATCTTCGCTAGCCAAGGGTTTCTGATACGCTACTCTCCTCATGAACGACTATGAGGAGACTAGCGTATCAGAAACCCTTGTATAATTGTAGCATTATTTTGTTGGTTGATGGATTGAAATTCATTTGTTTTCTAATACTTTTTCATGTATAAATCTGCAGTGCGTGTTTAGATTTTTTTTCATTGTATTGCTTGCAGTTCATACACATATTTTATTTAGCACATACATGTATCATATACTTTGATACTTTCCACCTTTCCACTGTTCAACCTTTTAACAAGCGTTGCTTCTGGATTTTAGGATTTATTTATAATTCCTGATTATACTTTAAAAGAATAATATTTTCATCTAATCAATAGCAAAAAACTTTAAAAACGAAGTGTAATTTCCATGCGCGAATGCCCCCCCCCCCCTAAAAATTGTAGATTTTACCCTCCTCAAATTTCATAGTAATCAAATGTTTAAAATATTACTATAGTAATCAAATATTTAAAATTTGAGGAGAAATAATATTTTTGAAGCTTAAGAAGCGAAAGCAGTCCGACCCACCACTCTACGGAATAAGTTTAACACACTTTTAAAGGAGTGTGCATTTTTTGGGGGGGGGTGTGGGGTGTGTGGGTGGGTTTGGTTTTATTTTATTTTTGCTCGTCAACAAATTTATGGTTTGGATGTAATTTTTACTTATGCAGAATCCATGCACCCCCTGCCCAGAAAAAATTGCGAGGCTTGGATCCTGGCTTGAATCCCCGATACATAATGATGTTAAACCAATAGAGATAGAGAGATCGGATTACTGTCATACTGATATATCACAGGCAGCCGCATGTGGACTTGTATGAAATGTGGATAACATACATGACATTATATTTATCTTCATGACTAATCCCTATCTGATAGCAAACAAGATTGACCAACTCTTCCCCCTAATAAGAAAAATGTAGCGATCATATAATTTTTAAAACATTCTCCGTCAATCTATCATTTTTATTATTTTATACTTTAATTCATAAGCATAGATATTCTCCGAAAATAAGTGTAAAGTGTTTTCAGAATGATAGATTTGATTCTATCATGTCATGTCATATCATGAAAAGTAACTCAAATAAACTCAATCCGAAGTGGGGGGGGGGGGGGGGTTGAATTACGACAATGTACTTTATCCACTCTTGAGGTGTCTGTGGAAGTTCATAAATTAGTTTGTGTTTTTATTGAAAACACACATATTACATATATTTGATTGATTTTTACACAAGTACGATCATGGAGAGATTTTATCTAAAGTTGCACCAAGAAAAAACCAGTGATTCTTCATGTTGTACTTTATATCAGATACAAACTAGAGGAGGGGGGGGGGGTTCAATAATTCACAATTATACACTTAATAGAAAACAAAGAGAATCCAAAGTTAACCCTTAAAAGCTTTATCAGTATTAACACTCTTCAAAAGAATATTAACATAAATTTTGGTTGTGCACCTCAAAAGTAATGTGACTTTTTTTTTTTTGGTTTTGTTTTTGTTAAATTTTTCTGTAAGGCTGATCTCCCTCTTTCAACGAAAATAACCTCCTACAGCGTGTGCATATCATGTTAAGTCTTTAATCTAATACTATTTCTTTTCAAATTTTATACTGCAAGTTAAATTCACGCATGTTAATTAGGCCATCTTTAAAATAGTGTTTTCTTACTCTCTCCCGACTTGGGGTAAATTATTGGATCATTAGGTAGGTCGAAAAAAACATTCCAGAAAATTTCAACATGTTTGTTGACGGAATAAGAGGAATAAAAAGAAAAAAAAATATTGTGTCCTGGTAGGTAAAAAAAAGTCTTGAGTCGGGCCATCTTTAGATAGTCGATCGGGAGAAGACAACCGTTTTTAAAAAGATGGTCTTAGCTATTTAATTATTAACTCAACACACATTTTTAAAATAGATTTATGGTTTCTTTTCAGGGTTTGACAGTCTCAACGTTTAACACCTCCCGAACGCCATGTAATATTTATTTGACACATCCGATACCAGTGAGTTATGTACCTCGTTATGCTCTCCAATGGCCTTTCCACTTCTTGACTCTATAAAATCCAGAAGTTTGGTTTCCGAAAAGACGATAAATCTCTTTTATTTTAATAATTTCTCAACATGAAACTGTAGTGCGTAAAGCTACAAATACACATGGGCCAGATTCAATTATTTAATTTATTCGGTTTCTTTGAAATACAGAACTTTTATGTACAGTTCATACTGATAACTGCAACGGCCAAAACAAGATTTTTTTTATTAATGGAATACATGTATATGTTTAATGTGGCAAATTATGACAGGGCAGCAGGACAAATCAGTTTATGATACAAGTTCAATGTCTAACGCTTGCTGCATTGATTAAAAACTTATAGGAGACTAATTCATTGATCAGACTGAATGGAACAGTTTTAACTCCGGGTACCCCGCATGACACTGGCTGGAATGGAAGACTTTCCTACATCTCTAAGTGGAATTCAAATGTACTCAATTGATTACAAAATACAAAGCCTGGTATTTTGTCTGTCGAGGAATTAGGTTCAAAAGCAGAAGTAAATATCAGCGTATTAGAAGACGAGAAGTTTTAACCAGGATTGACCAGTTTGTTTACAGACCAATAATCTTATTGACGCCCGCAAACATTTATCTGGTCACAATTTCCAAATGGACCTGTTAACCGCTTGAATAACGTATAATGATACTAAGCTTTGTTTTGTATATTAATTTTCTGTTTCTTTGTTATCATAATTATTTTGTTAGTCCTTTATAAACATTTATCAATAAAAAAAATGTAGTCAACCTTTATTAATCGATTGGATATACATAAACACAATGTCATTCGCTGTGCAACATGTACGGATACACTCACTTAATAATTTATTAAATGTGCTTCATGATAATTTTATTTAAAATGTGTTAGGAAAAAAATATTTTATGTCAAAATTTAAATTATGTTATTATATTTTATAATCAAATTGATATTAGACTTTGTTTCAAAAACGTCATTTCTATTTACAAAGATAACGTTATTTAAAGTGTTTGTATCTAAGACGTCATTTTTTTTTTAAAAAAAGATAACGTTATTCAATAACGTCATTGACGTTATTATTTAATTGCAACATGTTGTGTTCAAACACGTATAACTTTAATACTAAAGCAAATTTAATGCTCAAATTTTGACTGTGTGTCCCAAATTTGCTGTAGATTTGAAATATTTGAAAAAGTCAATTTCGAAAATTTTGTCATTAAGACCCCTTTTCCCAGAGAGCGGTCCATATATAAGAACTTTTTGATAAGAAGGCCTTTTCAAATAAATTTAAATTTAACTATTTCTGCTACTAATAAGCATGTTTAAGTGAAAACAAACTGTTACAAACAATTTTGACTATGTACATTTAAGAGATTGGAGGGTAAACGGAGAGATATTCTACATAACTTTATTAATATTACAGACAAAAATAAACAACTACACGAAACTATTTTAAAGCTTGAAGTAAATCAACAGTTCTTCAAGGAAAAACTAAGTGGCAAGTATCAACTTTTTATTGTATTTTTTTTTTAAATTTTTCAACTATTCAAAACCATATTCAATACCTGATGAGCATTTAGTAAATAAAACTCTTAACCATCTATAACTTTTTTTTTCAATACCCCCCCCCTACCGGTCATGGTAGCCTAGTGGTAGAGCGTTCGCTTCGTGATCGGGAGGGCCGGGTTCGATACTCGTTCGCGGCGCCGCGTCATACCTAAGACGTAAACAAAGGTAGTGACTGTTCCTTCGCCAAGCGCTCGGCACTAGAAGTGAAAGGCACGAGTCTTTCGGATATGACCTTAAAAACGTAGGTCCCGTGTCACGGTAGGCGCTGGCACGATAAAGAACCCTCACTGCTCAATGGCCCTGAGTGCCGAGTATAGGTCTAAATTTGAAGCCCTTCACCAGCATACGGTGACGTCTCCATATGAGGAAAAATTCTCAAGAGGGACGTTAAACAATGTACAATCAATCGATCAATACCCCCCCCCCCCAAAAAAAAAATGAAAACTTTACAAAAAGAATATCTGATCTGAAACATTAGATGTAAGTCTGTATATGATTTATGTGCAATTTATTACATTTTTCAATCGGCACATATTATTGAAACAACAGTGCTGATGATATTCATTTCAGAACTTGAAGGTGAAAGAACAGAAATCACAAGTAATATAACAAGTATAACAGTCGAAAACGAAATGCAAAATACAACCATTTTACAACAAGAAGTAAAACAGCAGTCGTTGGAGGGAAAATTGACCGGTAGGTTAAAAAAAATGAAGGAATTGTAAATTTTGGTTTGTGTATTTTTTTTAACGTCCTCCTCAAAAATTGTTCACTTAAATCGAGAAGACACCACTTGCTGGTGGAGAGCTGCAAATTTTGACTTATGCTAGGCAATCAAGGCAATTGAGTAGTGAAGGATTTTATTTCTGCAAAAACACGTACCGCAGGCCCGGGACCTCGGTTTATACAGTCCCATCCTAAGGACCGGTTTCCAAGTCCTACAGTGGGATACGGTCCTGCGTCGTAAGGATAAATGCTCTTACCAATGCACAACGCGGGCGACCGTTAGTTTATGAATATTTGTAATACGTATTTGATAAGCAATTCAGCATTCAATCCTTTTTTAATTGAAGAATTTTACTCCTATTTTGTATTGATTAAAGGATTTTGAGATTAAAGTCTCTTGTTAATTACTTGGGGGAATATGCTTTAGGTGTTCGACAAATTGAGCATCTTTTATATTTTTCTCTTTAAATTAAAATCACACATTCCAAACTTTTATTATGTGATTTCTTATCTTTCTGTGTTTCTAGCAAATTTCTTCTGTTAAAGATGTTATACAGTGTCAAACAAAAAAGAGTTGCCATCATATTATTTAACAAGAAAAAAGAATTATGATATTTAAGAGGAATTCTTAATACTTGCAAAAAATCCTCTGAAACTATTTTTTATTTTGAAAAAAAAGAAAACAGATGAACTTTGCGTCGAAATACTAGTTAATAATTGCTTTGTTTTTTTTTTCTTATTATTTACTTTGACACAGCAGAATTGAAAAAAAAGTCTAGCTTATGAAGAACTTTACCAGTCATTATTTCCCGTCATTTCAATAATCTAAATATACATAATCGCGAAATACATGAGGTCGGTTTATAACTAAAACGCCGTTTTTAATGGATTCATGCTGCAAAAATTTCCATTATTAAAGATGATGAAGACAAATATAACTTCTTAAAATCATTTATTTTGATTTGGCGATTGTGGCCACGACCTACATAATACAATATATATTTTATTAATCGTTATAACATATCTCCTTATAAACCTTATATCCTTATCCTTATAAACCTTATATACTTATCCTTATAAACTTAATATCCTTATCCTTATAAACATTGTATCCTTATCCTTATAAAGTCCTGAAGATTTGAATACTGACAACATTCAAGCTGGTACTGGGTTAGCAGATACTCAGCAGAAGTTGTGAAAAAATAATTGTATCATGGAAGGCGTCTCGAAAAACCGCCAAATGGTTGTCCGTTGAAAATGACAACCACCGCCAACGAAGTTAGGTGGAATGAGAGACGCAAAATATATGTAGGTGTGACCACATCTTGAAGCTTAAACTACGTATTTAACCTTTTATAGAAAAACATATTCTTGCAAAGCCCTTTGTAAGTTATATAGCAAGAAACAATTACCGATGTACGACAGGTGAACTCCATCACTACTAAACATTTCATTTGAATCCCAAGTAATCTCTGGGTATTTGATAAAGAATCCACCATTGACAGTAACTAAGTGATTCATAAAATTATTGAGTCTAACAGTGGCAAGATTTTGAGATTTTGAGTTTGAACTAAAACGCCATGAAATTCTTGGCAAAATTTTTGACCAACCAATTGTTGTGTTGGGTAGTAGCTCCTCAAGTTTTTTGAGAGTTGAACACATATTGGACCGTAGTTGCAGCAATGGAATTTTACCTATGTCATTCCCTCCACAATGAATAATTAAAATTTCTGGAGGTGGTTCATAACGTAACAAAAGTTTAATTTTTGGAATAAGGTCAAACCATTTCATACCTCCCTTTCCCTGCCAAAAAATTCTGTAATTTCTTCCTTTTAAACCTAAATCCACACCATCAAAGGATTTTCTTGCATAGTAGAATGCCCCTTTAATAATTGAAGAACCAACAATCCAAATAACCTTTTCATCTCCTATATAAAAATATGAAAAAATCAATAATGAACATACTAAATCCTAATATACCGTTTGAAGGCATCTGAACTCCATCTACCTTGCTTTTTAATTTCTGTTTCTGACTGACAGGAAGAAAAACTATCTGACGCAGCACCAATACGGAAAGAGTGAGATTTGTGCTTGGATTTTGGAAGGGATTTTTAAGCTAAGAGACAAACAACCCCCATCTCTCAATCCAACTGTAACAAATATTGTGACGTCAAAATCTAACAACAATAACGTCATCTATGGCAGGGCATTACGCGCACAAATCCATGGCGCGGATCTGAGACATAGTATTAACCATCGCTATAATAATTGGATTTATTTCAAAAAGGGAATAAATCTTATTATTTAAAAAAAGAAAATCTTTGCATTTGAATTTTTGAAATTAACATTCCAATTTAAAGAACAAAGGAATCAAATTAAACTTGTTGATTGACTATTTAGTAGTACTGTTTGTTATTTTACGACCAATTGTGCATATTTTTACTCTTATAATGACGCAATCCTCTTCGTTATTTTACGACCAATTGTGCATATTTTTACTCTTATAATGACGCAATCTTCTGGTAATGAAGAGTTTTAAATTCTGACCAATACTTGGATCACTGAAGGTATACACTCATGTCCACGCCTACTATGACATGGGTTCTTGTTCTTTAAGGTCTCATCCAAAGCACCATTGAATTTCGTCTCTTAATGTTTAAAGTTTGGCTAAGGAAGAGTCACTACTGTAAACAACTTAGATTTGATAAAAATAAGATAAAATAAAAAGACCTTTCGATTGCAGCAAACAACCAATCTAAGCTATCATGACAGGCAACGAACTAGAATGATTATCATGTGAAACATTGTTTAGTAAAAAAAATTCGTTGTTTTTAAACTCTTTTAAACTCTCGATTAATTTTCGCGATAAAGCCTCAGATCTTTTCTATATAGAAACAGTGACTTCAAGGACTGGTTCGAGGAAAAAAATATTCGAGAGGACAAGGCTCTCGCGAACTTCGGGAAAATTACTCGAACGCGAATAAATGTTGGTTTACAGTACATTTGTATTTACGCTATGGATCTATCTTTGGTGTTTTGGTTACATGGATTTAGGGGTATCTTTTGTATCTTATATCTAAAAGCTAAATTAAATGAAATGACAAATAACATAACTAGTACAAAAACCGAAAATGAAAGACAAGATTCAACAATTGCACAACATGATGTAAAGCATATAGATTTATTTACATTTTCCCCTAAGAGGGGTGTTTAAAAAGTTAACGAACTATCTCTATTTTTTTAAAACTAAAGCTCAGATCTGAATGAAATTTGGCACACCTATAGTCATACATTTATTTTATAAATAACATGTGAAAAGTTACGATTTTCTCCATCATTTTGACGTCACAATGTGAATATAAAGTAAATATGTAGGTGACTTTTGACAAAAATGATTGACACTGTCTTACTCGAGCAACGAACGACTGTAAAGTTTTAAGTATAACTTGGGCATTCCTTTGAATTATCTAATAATAATTTACAAGATTTATGAAGACAACAGACTTTCCAGACGTCGAATCATAAATTGCATTGACTCTTTAATGAAGGGGAAAAGACGGTTGAAAATAAAATACATTTTGTAGCAAAGAGAAGACAAGTTGGGAACGAGATGTCTCATTTATTTGGCAATGACAAACAAACAAACACTCTTTGTATTCGATGTTACCATCACCAGACACTAGATTGTCATTTTTCTTCCTCTGATTAAAATAAGTATTTGCTATTCTCTTTTGGGTATGAATGTTTCTTTTCGGACATAATAATTAATTTTATAAAACTCTGTGCTTATCTATTTTATCAAATGTATCTATCTTTATAACTTAATCATCAAGTTTTGTTATTCCCTAATTTTAAATTTCATTTCAAGTAATTTCTATATAGAAGTAAGTATCTAAATACTTTACATTTTGTTTGTTTTGCGTTCGATATTTTTCAATTATATTGAGACACTACCACTTGTCGATGGAGCTAGCTACATGTAAGTCTATAAATTTTTACCTATACACCGCACTCAGATCCACTGAGTAGTGAGGAATCGTTTTGTGCAAGCAGATATTGCGACATGGGATTTCGGTTTATATGGTCTCATCAAAAGAGTTTATCTCCAAATGCATCCCACAGGATTCGAACCTGCGACGTAAGGATCAATTAACGCCTTACTTTGAATCTCTAGAGCAAACTCTTTTAACAACTGCTTTTAACGAGCTATTACAAGAAAAATCAAATGATACATTTTATAAGGAAATACTGCAATGCAAGTACATACACATTTTTCAAACTCAGATTTGGTGTTGTACACGAGACCAACTGAATGCTGATAAACTCATGAAATAAAGGATGTAAAATTAGTGTCATTTGGAATTGTGAGATCGAATATCAACAAACTTTAATGCTATTATTTTTCCCTTTACCAACGTAAAAAAATGAGTTGCATGTATCTGGTCTGACAAAAATTTTCCAGTCTAACAGATCAATTTACTTGTCAGAGCAAATAAATGTCTGACAGTGATATTTTCCATAGTATTTTTTAAAAAAAGTAACTGTTTCTTTATTGCTGAAACAAATTGAAAGAAGTTTGGTTACTTTGACCTTACATCTTTGTTTACATCTCTATATTTAGACAATCGCGTCATTGTCAAACCAGTTAGACCAGTTGTTGCTCCTTTGATGACTTCGCACTTTTTGTAATGGAGCGTAGTGGAGTCAGCCGAGGATTGCCGAATGATAAATGACGGGACTTTTTTTCATACGGAAATAAAAATTTACGTATCATTTCTCAAGAGAGATGACAAAAATATGCTATTCAAATTATGTGCAATAAAATTCTTTTTCATTTACTTTTAAATCATTTATAAAATTAGATTAATTCAGAAAAATGAGATGGACTATTTTTATTGTGGAAGTTTCTTCGAGTTTATATAGACTGGTGCGAGTTTGTATTGAATATCACAGGGGAGTAAATTGGCCGACACCACGAAACACCACGACAGCCGCTATATAATTCATTGTAAAATAATTGCGTTAGAAATCGCGTGACAACCTAGGGAGTCGGCACATATTTCAACTCCCAAAAATACTTGCATTGTAAGAATTATAAGACTCGGGAATACATCTTAGCTTATATACACAGAATTCTTCAGAGCGTGTCACGTGATCGCCTGGATCACGTGATTCGCGTATGGGCAGAACAGAGAAAGCTACTTTACAAAATAAGGAACACTGAGACCTAATTTTATTTGTTTTAAGGAAGTTATTGAATTTGTTCACAAATTTTCTGATCACCTCTTGCATTTACATGCAAAACGTAATTTCGTAAAGAAAAAATATGGTGTCCGTTTTAGATCTTGAAGCTAAATACATGCAAAGCGTAAATAACATAACAAGTATTGGATTGCAATACGAAAGACGGGATGCAACCATTTCAAAATTTGAGGTAAAGCAACAATCCTTGGAGAAAAAATTGAATAGTGAGTGAACATAAGTCTTATCATTTAGGATTCTTGATGAGTACAACCGGTACAGTATTTGATTTTTGTATTTTTGAACATTCTCCCTTTTGGAGTAAAAAAGGAAAAGTTTCAATCTGAGTTTTAATGAATGTGGAATTGATGCTACTTGTATGTCTTAAATATGCATGTGTATTAAACATGTAAGTACATTTTCTTGCTGAACAAATTATATATATATTGTATTTGATGCAAGACACGCCATAAATATCAGTCAAGCTGTTTTAGCAGAAATTAAATCAAATCTACGCCTTGAAGCTGAAAATCTTACATTCTATCTATAGATCTTGAAAACAAAATGGTCCAATGTACCAGTATGATTTCAAAAATAGAGAAGAAACAAAATCTTCAACACAGTACCTTGCAGCGCTATCAAACAAAGCTGGAGATACTTGAAAAAAAAAAAACTGAAAGTAAGGAGAGAGAGAGAGAGAGAGAGAGAGAGAGATCATAATTGTGCATTTGAGTTATTTGCTTTTTCGTGAAGATACATTAAAATGTTTATATTAAGTTTTGATTTTTTTTACAGGAGACATCGCTTTTACCGCTCAAACATTCTACAAGAAAGCTATTAGTGACATAAAGAAGCATAAAAAAAAATTTCGGACATATAATCTCAAATCAAGGAAATGCTTATGACCAAAACACCGGGGTATTTCAGTGTCCAAAGAATGGAATATATGTATTTTTCTATAATATCTTCGCTGAGAAGGACAAGTTTGCTTTGATTAAGTTGACCAAGAATGGCTCTACTTATCAAGCTATTACATTCTCTAGGAACGAAGAAAATGGCAGCTCTTTTGTAGTATTATCTTTGGTAAAAGGAGACAAGGTCTGGCTTAGGGCAAGTAAAGATTGCTCGACTGGGGAAGTGTTGAAACACCAAGCAAATACATTTTCTGGGCTTCTTTTGCATGCCCTTTAGATTAGGTAGCAAGTAATGTTTTTTTAAATTTCAACTTTTATTTTTCGAATGAATGGTGTTATACGTACTTCTTGATGGATTTGTCTTCTTTTAAATACTGCGAAAAGGTGTTTGTACATGTATGACATGCTTTTTTTAAAATTACATTTATCATGTACGATGGACGATCAAACAGTTAAATATATCTTTATATCTAAAATAAGATTCAGATAAGATTGAAATTTGACATACCTATACACGATTCCAAAATGTCGCGCAGTCTTGCGGGATAGTTACCTACCTTATATATTGGTGACGTAAATCGAGGATTAACGTTAGATTCACACATGACCAAATGCACAATATCCAAAAAATAGTTGAAAGTAAACTATACTTTGTCTTAAGTTTTATTTTTTTTTTTTGTGTCAGAAAACTTGCGTTATTATATACATTTCCGATGTACTTAACGTGAGTTAATATTGTAAACATGCTTACATACGTGCGCTAATCATTAGGGAATGACCATAAATTTTGATTCTTAGGGGAAAGGCGGGTGCTGGCCAATTTTTAAGAGTCAGGTTATTTATTATCATGTCAGTGTTGAGGACTGTTTATTGAATTTCCAATAAGCATGATAAGATCAAGGACATTTTTTTTTTCACTAAAAAAAAACCGACAAGCAAAAAAAAAAAAAAAAAGAACAAAAAAAAAGAAAAAAAAGAAACCCCATTAAAGTCTTGAACTCTAATTCGTGTGTGTGTGGTTGGGGGGGGGGGGGGGGGGGGTAGCACTGATCAGGGGCAGATTATTTATCACGCATCAAGTCGATGACAGATTATTTATTCTCTAGATATGCCAGCCTCCTCCCCCCTCCGGCTTGAGAGCCAAATAGTCGTCCCTTTATTTAGGAAAACACTTTTAGGTAGTGATGTTATTTTTTTGTTTACTTAAAAAACTACGATCTATAGCCATTATACCCCTGTTATATTCAACAAAATCTTTTTATAAATATAATTTAATTATTTCCTTAAAACATTATAAATCATGGATCAATCGCTGGTATTAGTGGAGCTACTGGACAATGTTAGCTGCTCCTGATGTTCAATATAAACTTTAGATGATATACCGGGATTTGTGTTATTTAATAAACCAGAAACGTTAAAAATTGTCAGAAATTGAATGAAACCTGTGCAATCATTTTAGTAAGGACCTTATGAACATATTGTACAAAAATCACAGTAAATGATCCAGAACCTTGACTTTGTTACGTTTGCAGAACAAATGAAATGTTCAAAATGTAAATATGTGACCAAAAAAAATACTAAAAATGCAGAAAAAAGTGAAAAAAAACAAGATTTTATTACGAAGACTGAAAGCTGGAGAAGTAGCACTTTACTTCTTCAGAAAATTTCTTCCACATCATGACTTCGGAACATGCCCAATCGTCAGGAAAATACATGCATTTCGTGGAAAAACATATTGAAAAGGGTTGTTTATATCATCAGATATCCTGTTTTCAATCATCCTTATTGTATTTTCAACTTATTCTTTCCAATCAGCTTGCGCGGTACTACATTATTTTTGGCTGTTACACCAGGACGGTCTGGAATAAATAACTTTCAAGCAAAACTTATTAACTATACGCACACAAAATAATTATTTCACCCCATTTTCCTCGTGGTTTTAGACCGTTGACAGAAATTTTGATATTTTTCCTAATGTATACTTTACCTGTCAATCAAAACCATAGTCGCTCAATTCCAAATATTTTCCCATAATCTGAAAATCTGAAATCTGAAAAAATGTCAAAAAGAATATGAACATGAATATGAAAATAAATTGGTAGATCAATCGAAATCTTTTTCTTCCTTGAATATGGGAATTTTCTCGAAGGCTTTTATTGAAAAATGCAATGTAATTTAATTGAATTTTTTGGGAAAATGCAGTTACTTACGGGAGCTCTAGATACAAGCAATGAACACAATTGTCTGCAACCAATATACGCAAAATGTTCAATGTTTTATTAAAGACAACCGTCATATATTTATTTGGAATACCCTACAGACATTTACTGTCAATAATGGCTTAGTATCCTTGCTGTATTTAGTTCGAAAACTCAAGACTAATATTTTTGTAAGGAACACCCTCCCATTTTATAGCGTATATCAATAGAGAATATTACTAAAATCCATATCATATGTTATATCAGCCCGAGTGGCCCCATATCAGCCCGAGGGCTGATGTGACATATGATATGGATTTAAGTATGTAGTATTCTATTTATCATGTATTTAAAATACTTAATATGCAAGTTCAAATAGGGTCGTTGAAGAATGTTTGTGCTTGTTAGTGACAGTTTTCTTTAAAATCTAATGGAGCCAATTCTAGTGACGTCACCCGTATCACACCGTGCAGAATCGGTGTATTTACTACCAAGTATATGATTATATAGGGTTATTGAACTTATGTCGGTGAATATTGGCACGAGTTGGCAAATCAAATGCACGAGCTTGCGAGTGCATTTGAACAGACAACGAGCCCCAATATTCGCCAATATAAATTCAATAACTCCTTTATTATATAACTAAAACATTTCCACAAAATTTATAATAATTATTCCAACTGAAAAACTTCTCAAATTAATGATTTTTAGTATCGGTATACAAATTAACGTTTGTCCCGTTAGCGTTCAATATCGTATCATTCCGATGACCCTACCGAAAGATATGATTTGCTTATTCAGTTTTTAATGGGTCTAATACGTACTATTTTTTAATAAATAATTTCATTGTTGTGTGAAAAAAAACACATCTTACCTACATGCCACTTCCTTTCTTTAATTTAGCTCTAAGAATTTGACCAGACGCCTTTTTTTGTTTACAGAGGGGCCTTCGATATTGAACGCTCGTATTCGGAATGTTTCGGGCATACTCATATTCGTAATACAAAGTTAGCGTTCAATAAAACGTCAAGATATTGAAAGTTAAAATTCTCTAGATTTTTGGTAGTATTTTATTAGAGACTTCTTATTAGCGATAATAATAAATAATATAATTAAACTATGGGTGAAATATTTATTATAGAAAAAAGTGCCTTTGAGATTAAAATATGGTATATATAGGCCAACACATGTACATATATGAAAGAACATGATTCTTTACCAACGTTTCCACTTTACACATGGCAGTTAGGTTAAGAGTATTTTCAAAATGTTTTAAAGCTTCAAAAACAGATATGGTTTTATACCGCATATTACTTAGCCATTCGGGTGAAGATGAAGATATCATGAACTTACATGAACTCATGTTAAGAGATTAGAGCTTCCTCGTCTAACGTCATACTAAAGGGAAGTTTTCTGAGTGCGCGAATTTTTCAAATCTTGTATTGCCATGCACATAATCTATGACTACCATAATATTTACGAAAAAGTAATAATTGTCTCCATCATTGTGACGTCACAATGTAAACATGACGTCAATATGAAGGTGACTGGTCACGAAAAATGGTCTTACTCGAGTAGGGAATGGCTGAAAAGTTTAATGTATAACTTGGACATTATTTCAAGTATCTTTTAATAATTTGTACCAGATTTAGAAGACAATATACTTTCCAGACGTTAATCATAAATTGGACTGATTGTTTTGTGCAGGGAGGGAGGTGGTTAAAAATGACATTTGTTGTGTATCCAAGCTAAAGCAAGCTGGGGAAGAGACGTGTCGTTAGGCAATTTGATTTAAAGGATTGTTAAGTTACAACTAGAAAATGGCTGAATATCTTTACAATAATATTGTTACTAAATCACCAAGATATCGTTCAATGAAGACTTTAACTGGCTAAATATGATAGAAAGAAGGCATCTATAAATATATCCACTTTGAATAAACGACGTTCCTTAGACAGAGGACTCGGGTTGTGATGGTCACCATGTTCTTTTTTGAAAGAGATACTAAAGTATCCTTATTCAACCATCAAATTCCCCATATTTGGTCATTTCTGACAAATTGACTGTTCTTGCTATAAAAATAAACTTGCATGGTAAAAATATAAGACTCGGCAAAATTCTTTTGCAAAAATTCATCTTTCTTTGCACACATAAATCAATGTATTGTTGTTGCATTAAAAAAAAATATTTCAAAAAGAAAATTGCGTCATAATTAATAAACCATCAAAACTTTTCAATTGTGAATATAAAAAGTTTAACAGAAAAGAAAAGCGAGCTTGAATAACTTTGAAAACACAACACAAAGGAAAGAAGGAAGATGCCACCGCACTTGCAAAACACCAAACGGACGAAAATTCATGTGAGGCAGGGAGGCGAGTTTCATATGGATTGAGACAGTTTGTACTTTGCAATAAACCCTTCCTCCTCTATCCTTTTCATGGGAAAAATGATTGTCATTCATTTTTTATAAAGAATGCCACAACTGTGGCAAAATGAATCTTGTGTCCAGAGGAAAACGCAACAACACACATGGTTAGGGACCGATGTAAAGACGAATATAGACCCTTATCGATTTATGATCGAGGGTCATTTTTCAGCGACAAAAATGACCCCTCAGTCGTAGAAAAAAATATTTTTTGTAGCAAAAAAGCCCAGGAGTCAATATTTTATACGTGCGTCCTGACATTTACCACCGTTAAAGAAAATGACCCCTTTTTAAATTGATAGAAAGTATCAAATAGACTGCAAAAATATTATCATTTTAGTATTTTGAAGAATTTCAAATTTTCGGTGTGATCTAAAAAATAAATAAATTCTATGTTTAACGGATGAGACATCTCGTAGGCCAGAGGTCCTGAGTCAACACATCGCCGTTACATGGTCCAACAGAAACATGTTGTCTCAGGACCACTAACTTTCGAGGATAAAGATAGGAAATTATCATCATAGACTCATTGATTAAGATAGAGTTGCCATACGTATTATTATGCCTTATTAAAAATGTCCGAATGCTGACAAAAAGGACATTCAACATGCTGATATCGTGGACCTTTGTCATGTTATGTCTTGATGCTGATGTTCTTTCTATACAGAATTGAAAAAAAATCGTTGTGTCAATTGCAACTCCAATTGCAACTTCACTTGTTTTCAAAAAATATTTACCAATGCCTTTTCTTTAAAAAAAATTACAAATTATTAGTTACTGTATTTTTACAGTATTTGTACAGTTATTCATCTGCGGAAAATCAATACATTTTGGCTCTATGATTTATAGCATATGCACGCAGATCTCGGTGAGCAGAACACAACTTTTTTCACAAAATCAGTAAAGAAAGAATACCTGTTGAAAAAAAATGAAAAAAAAAACTGATGAGCTGTATACGTATGGTTTAAAATTCTTTTGTAAATTATTGTATGATTTATTGAGATCAGCAATTATCAATTTATAGTTTAAGTGAGCAGTATGGCCAATATGTCTCTTATTTATTATTTTTTTCGTCTCTAAAAATGTCTACTTTAATCCACAAGGGGTCATTATTCTATGGAGTTCATTTTTCATCACGTGAGGTGCAAATGTTTTTCGCCGTCGAAAAATTACTCCCGGTCATTATTCAATGAGGGTTACCCATTCTAAATCAAGCCATTAAAACAGGAGACTCTGAAATTAAAGTTGTTATTTCATTTCTTCTTATTCTTATATTGCTGTGCATTCAAATGCCACCTTGAAACGTTTCGTCCAACGCTACAGTTAACACAACTTTGGTTTAAACTGATTACCTGAATTAACGTCTTTTGATTATGATAAATTGGAGGTACAATATATTGATTGTCCAATTCAGAAATAGGTGGCAACTGTGATACCATATGACTGCAGTCACTTGACGCTCCAGAAAACCTATGGCACCTATTTCCAGAAAACACAACTATTGGTTTTGAAGAGGCGATGAAAGTTCCAGTAAGGTCTGAGGTATCACCAATTTGGAAAGTCTCGAATTTATTTAGGTGTAACAAAAAAGTGTCCCCGTTTCTATAAGTCCTACCGAAGAGAGCTATTGAAGAGGTATTTATCATTTTTAGAGTTATCTTTATCTTGGTTCCATCATACAGGGAAAGCATAGCAACCTGACTGAAATCAATCGAAGAATATGGCTCTGTTCAAGACACAAGATAATTGGTTGAAAGCTTATTTGTAGGTATTATCAGAGTCCCGTCGTTTGCATCCGGAAAATAACTACCAAATATAGTAATTGTTGACAGATATGTGGTCTGTAATATAATTCCTTTTGGTTCAATCCATATATTCACATTGCAGTTTAAGAGGCAGAGAGACAAAGAAATCCGAAGTAATATTGATTGTCTTGTCAACTGATATTTTGATATTCACATTCAGGTTTGGAGAACTTGATATCCTGATCTCAGTTTTATTTTCAGTTGTAATATAACTTGAAAGATTTCCAGAACCATCTTCATAATTGCGCATAAAAAGAATAAGGAATTCTATACTTCTGCTATCTGCAAAGAGTTATAGATAGTTACAATAATACCAAAGCATATGATTCTTTAAAAAAAATCAGATGTCAAAAAGATTCTCTGTGCCTGTGTATTTTTGTTCTTGAGTAGTCAGTGTCGATATTATTTGCCCTGTTGTAGTATCCGCTGTTGTCGTTGTTTTCGTTGTTGTCGTTGTTGATTACATTGACGAGAATTTATCCAAACCTAATAATCAGTAAATATAAGTATATTACAATGCTTTTTTTTTGTTTTATTTGCTTCGATTCATTCTTAAACTAAAGGCCCAAGGGCTACATCGCTCATCATAGCAACTGGCTTGGTAAACGCAAAAAAATCAATTCAGTATTGAAAAATATAAAGTTAGATTCAAGGAGGAGGTGTATTTAATAAAACCTATATGTATACTTTTAATGGATGCCTTTGAGTAAATGAGACGCATTGATTTGTTGTTTATAAGATGAAATTTTTATTGATTTAAGCTTTATATTCCTTTGTTCTGATCCACTCTAATTGCTCCTCCCTTCTCTTAATTTGTCATGATTTGAACAAGTTTAAATGTACTTTTCCTTTCTCCGTGCTTTTATGTTGATAATCAAACATGACTTTGTTGTTCTTGTGAAGAATTTTAAACTATTATTCCTAAGTATTCCTATGTAAAATCTTGTTCACCAATTGTGGCTCCACTCTACCCCCAGGGATCATGATTTAAACAAACTTCAACCTAAACTACCTCTTAAATGCTTCCATATAACTATGACCAATCATGGCTTTGTATTCCTATGTTTAACTTCGAGTCCCATTGTGACCTCACCATACCCCTGGGAATCATGATTTGAACAATCATGAATCTTCACTACCAGAGGATCCTTCCATATAACTATAACAAATCATGGCTTTCCATATAACTATGACCAATCATGACTTTGCTGTTCTTGAGAAAAAGATTTTTAAAGATTTTTTTCCAATGTATGCTATGTTAAACTTTGATACCCCATTGTGACCCCACCCTACACCTGGGTGTCATAATTTTTAAGAAAATTGAATCTAAACTACATAATGACGCTTCCTAGTGAGTTTTATCTTTCATGGCCCAGTGGTTCTTGAGAAGATTTTAAATGATGTCATTAATTTTTCACTGATTCACAATTATCTCCCCTTCAAACTGGACGTGGCCATTCATTTGAATAAAGTTGAATCCCTATATCCATTGATACTTCGTGGCAAGATTGGTTGAAATTTCCCAAGTGGATCTTGAGAAGAAGAAGGAAATGTGATAATTTGACAACGATGACGACAACAACAGCGACAACAACGTCAAAAACGAGAGACAATGGACAAATTTTGACCACGAAAGCTCACTTGAGCCTTCGGCTAAGGTGAGGTAAAAGGTTTATCAAAATCAACATTAATTAAATAAAAATAAGATTCTAACAAGATTTTTTTTTATAATTCAATACTTCAAAAGAAATTAAATTAGTAAAACTTAAACAGAAGTGAAACATCTTAGTTTGAACAGTTAATTCAACTGGTAACATCGTGGCCAAGTCATCTACGGTATCTAATAAAAAAAAAGGAACAACGTCTTCAAAAATGTTACTTATATTTCTTTAATTTCATACCAATAAAAAAAATTGCAACTACGGTAAAATAATATTATAAATAAAAAAAAAAATATGAGATTTTGTTTTGATTGCCATTCCCTAATGGTGCACAGCTAACTCAAAGTTTAAAACCCCCTATAAATTATTTCAGTAAATTTCATGTGTTCTGAAAAGGAAAAATAAACGTTTTATCTAATTACTTCTTTAACATCTGTACACAGCATTAACATTTGTACACAGGATATAAAAACATAAACATGTATACTCTTCAAAAAAAGAAACGCATAGTAGGAACAATGCCCTGAAAAATGTATGATAGTTTTGTCATACCTTTTATTTTTGTATGGATACGATGTATTCGAGTGAAATGTATGAGTTTTTAATACAATTGTTAACTTTACAGCTATTCCGCAAGTCTCACAGACAAAAAGACCTGATTTGGCAAAATTTCCCCAAAAAATTTTATCTCAATTTTCATTTGTTGAATTCCGACGCAATTCCTTCAGATACAAAGGGGTTATCAAAAGCGGGGGTTCTCGATATTTTGAATCTGGTTTTATCTGAAAAATGACTCTGCATAAAAATGCTGCATCTGAATGTCGCGTAGCACAAAAAGGAAAAATGGGCAACTGGAAGCAGAGGTACCGCAATCTACAATTGCAAGAGGTTTTAATGATACACACAGAACATATCTAACCCATAAAACATAAACCATTAACATCGAGCACCAAATATTCGCAAAAAATATGGTGGACTACGTGTGACATCAGCAGCACAGCATCACTTCAGAGGATTACGTAAATTGCATGATTGTAATGCAAGGACGTCATCTAAAGCATTAGCTATCCCTGAACTGCACAGATTATCTAACAAGACCGTTTTTAGTTGACTACAAATTATTGCAAGAGGATTATTCATGCCATTGTTCCGACCCCACAACACCCCAAATATCGACTTCAAAGATTTCAGATCAATAGAGTATGACGACAGCATCACTGCCGAACATTTTGGTTAACCTACTAGTCCAGAATGTTTATCTGAAAGCCTCTAATAAGTTTAAGAGTGCTTATGCTTTGTAATGAATGTTAGACAGAAAACTGCCTCCAGGACGTAAACAAAAGTTGGTGGTGGAAGTGTTATGATATGGAAAACGATATTATAAGAAAGTAAGATTGATTTTGTTCGAATTCAATGGTCTTTGATGGAAAAAGGTACTCTAACCATGTTCTACCTACACATACCCATTCAATTTTGCAGCATCCTAGAGCCGTATTGCAATCTCACAATACACAGCCACATATGGCTCGTTTGACACACCTACTCTTGCAAAGAAACAACAACCTGTTTCAACCACAGTCATCTTAATCGCTAGATTTAATCCAAATTAAGCAGCATTGGACAAAATGGATTGACAAGATTTGCCAAAGACAATCGCATCCCCAGACACTGCAACAGCTGACCAAAGTTCTTCATTTGGAGTGGGAGAGTATTCCTATACAGTTTTTATTGCACACATTTGCTTCCATTTGATGCCGTTTGTAGCTATCATTTGTGTCTGCGGGGGGCATACCAGATATTGATCTTTAATGGTCTTAAACTGACTGTAATTTTAAGATTGTTGAGTAATTATGACATTTAGATAGTATTCCTGTTGCTTACCACATTTCTGTTTTATCAATGCATCATTTTACTAAATAATCTTTATGTTCCATGTGTCACTAAAATTCCACTATGCGTTTCTTTTTTTGAAGAGTATATTTTTATTTTGAACAAATTTTTTTTTCACTGTATAGTAATCCTTGTTGATACCGCTGTACATGTACCGTATATACTCGCCTATAAGTCGGTTTTTTGGGAGTTAAATTTTAGTCCAAAAGTCTATGTCCGACTTATAGGCGAGTCATAAAAAACTGGTATTTTTCTGGTTGGCGAATCGTCGTATTCCATAAACATTTGTTTTTGTATAATATTATTATACATAAATTACTTGTATTTTATATACATGTACTCAATATATTTATTATTAATAATTACAAGAGGGCATCGTCTATATTTTTATGATTCAAAGTTAAATACCGATTTCATTTCTAAAAAAATTAATTGAACTCAGGGTAAAATCACAGAACATTTATCAGAAATTGTCATGTGATTCTAGCAAAAAGTTGTACCGACTTATAAGCGGGTCAATGGCAAATCCCTGCCAAATAGCCTAAAAAAATACAACCGACTTATAGGCGGACCGACTTATAGGCGGACCGACTTATAGGCGAGTATATACGGTATATGCTTTTACCTTGCAAGGGTAGGGTTAAACACATATAATAATACTCTCACGGAACTTGAGAAAATATTGTCCGGTATAATTAGTTACATAATTTTTATTGACATTGTACGGAATGATACCTGATTCGTAAATTTCATACCTGGCGAGGCGGTGAAAGATTTTTCTATATTTAATTAAAGGCACTTGGACACAGATTTGAAGTTAATATTTTTTCTATAATATTTCGACTTATATATTTTAATAGCATTTCACACAACAATTAATTAAAAATCTTATTTCATTTATAAGTTATTATAACTTCAAATTTTTCGGCGGGTTTGTTTGACACATGTTTGTACTTTCACAAATTTAAACCTTATTCTTAATCCTTAGGAAAAGTGGAAATCTTGTTGAGTATTAATGAGAAATATAAAAACTTTTATCCAGAAAAATGATTTTATTCAGAGTAGAGATGTTAGAAAGCAAAACTCCTTCACAAGTATTGTCATTCCGAACTAAGAGTTGCGTACATGGTTTAGCAAATCGAGCACACTCGTGTTATGTACACAGTTTTTGTAAACAGGGCACTAGTTCTGTTTTTTATGTTTAGAATTCACCGGGTGCGTTCTAAATCATCACAGTCTGCTTACCACAACTACACGGACTGACAATATATTGTGTGTTTGTTTTGCTTTCGAACATGTCTACTCTGAATTTTCTGAATTATAGCATTGCTATTTTTCATTTATCCACACCGAAATTGCCACTTTTCCTAAGGATTAAGAATAAAATTATTTTGTAAAGGTGCAAGGATGTGTCAATCAAAAATTGAAATATTAATATCTTTTATATGAAATAAGATTTTTAATTAATTTTTGTGTGAAATGCTATTAAAATATATAAGTCATAATATCATAGAGAAAATAATAACTTCAAATCTGTGTCCAAGTACCTTTAATCTGTTACTATATATATTACAAGAACTTTGTAATGGTAATTATGGTGGCTCAGAGAGAATCAAGAGGTCGTATAATTTGGCCGAATTGTTATTTGTAATTTTGAAACAATTACTGACCCAATCCAATATACCTAGGAATAAAAGAAAAACTCGTTAATTAAGTACTTTATACAATACCTAACATAATATATTTATTATAATTTTAACTAAATACTACTTACATTGGTTGTTACATAAATCTGCTAAACAGCATTTTGAACATCTTTCAATATTTCTTTTTCCAATAATGTCACATTCGAAACACACGCCTGGAAGCTTATTTTTCATTAAATTAAATGCTCTTTAAATAATGAATGGAAAACTTTAAAAGAGACTGCGGAGTCAATAAAATAAAATAAAATAAAATAATCTGTTTCATTGTTAAAAGTATTTTTTCTATCTAGCAAGCAGGTAGTGTATATCCTTTGATGCATGATCTATGAAAGTTTGGTTCATGTAAGTTTTATCGTAACTCGTCTTCAATTGCTCCACAAACTCGAAACACTCATTCATCTGGAAAATGGAGGACAGGTCCAGCATTCGAAACAAGTGTGGTGTGTTCGTTATTTTATGCATCAAAACTGTAAGTTTTTCAGGTATAGCTAAATAGTATCGAATGGACTTGTTCTTAGACTTTGACCAGGACACCGAGGCTTGCATATATATATATATATATATATATATATATATATATATATATATATATATATATATATATATATATATATATATATATATAAAAAAAATGACAAGGCAACAATGTCAGTAAAACGTAAGCGCTTTCTTCATTATTTCTTCAGACGTTTTACAATTCCAAAATGTGACGTAATAACGTTACCTGTTGATAACGTCAACAACAATGCAATGACGTCAAAATGCTAATAGAGGAAACAAATTACAGAGTCAAAGTAAAATAACATAATTCATAGCGTAATAAATAATTAAGTCATGAGACAGTCTATATTAAACTATTTAGAGTTGGTTTAAAAATCTTGATAAACTGTTTTTCTTTTTCCCGTCTTTCTTAAACGCTCTCTGTTTTGAGTTTATAAAAGGGATGAACTGTGAATTGTCCCTGTCCACAAACAGCAAGATGTTCACTGAATTTTATTTTTCTGTATTCGGGTTGGTTGATATGCTGTCTGTGTATACGTATACGAGTGCGAAAGCCGGTCCCGGTTTCTCCTAGGTATAATTCTCCGCATCCAGCGCATGTTATACAATAAATCAGGTTTTTTGATGCACAGGTCATATGTGCATTTACGGTAAATTTCTTATTTCCGAGTGTAAAAGTACTCCCCTCTTTAATATGTCGGCAAGTTCCACAACGTGAATCGGAGCATGTATTGACCGTGTATGAATTCCGTTGTTGAAATAAAGATTTGCACAATATTCTCCGGAGGTTTTTTGGTTGTCTTTTACTGTTGATGAATTTATATTTTTCCAGCACTTTGGACATTTTCTCATCAGTCTGTAGAAGGTTGTTGAGGTGACGCACTGTAGGAGTAATATTCCTGTTCTTCGGATTGTAGGTAGTTACAAGCGGTAATATTGAGGTATCCGGGTTGTCACTTTTTGAGGAATTAATCAGTGTTTCTCTGTCGATTTCTGTGGCCTTTTTTATCCCGTCCTCAATGATTCCGGAAGGATAACATTGTTCAAGTAAATATTTTTTTCAATTCATTTAGACGTTCATCTCTTGTTTTCTCGACGCTAACTATTGCGCAGCTTCTTCTAGCTAAATTGTACGGGATCGAGCGTTTTGTATGGCTAGGATGACAGGAACTGAAATGAAGATATTGATGGGTGTCCGTCGGTTTGTAGTATATGTCTGTCGAAAGACATTCTCCATCTTTTTTAATTAGGACGTCCAAAAATGGAATACTTTGTAAACTTTCTTCCATTGTGAAGTTGATGTCAGGATCTAGATCATTCATAATATATAGGAAAGCTGTTAGATTCGCATCGCTGTCATTCCAAATTATAAAACAATCATCGAGTTATCTTTTCCAATTGTTCTTTATATTTTCTGTAGTTTGTTGGTCAAAGTACCGAGTTGTTCTTTCATACATCTTTTCTTCTAGATATCCTAGTGTAAGGTTGGCATAAGTAGGGGCCATTTTCGTTCCCATTGAAAAATGGCTTCATGAAGAAAATCCAACTTTACCTCGCAAATATAGAATTCCAAATATTCGCAGTGAACCCGAGGAACAAACAAAGGTTCGAATCAACGTTGCTGTAGAAAGAGTTAAGGGTGAAATAGAATTACTACGCATGAGATCAAGTGTCTCTCAACAAAATGTAATTAACATTGATGAGCAAATGAATGCAGCATTACAAACAAAAGCAACGGGCAGAATCTTGGAGATTCTACTAAGCATTTGGAAATTAGACTGCGAAAAAGAGGAAAAGAAATCTCTTGATAGATGGCGATATAAGGAAATTTGGCTACTTGACTACGTGAGAAAATTCTGAAAGGGAGCAATTAAGGAAAAAATTCACAAAGAGTCTACAACTAAAAAGAACAAGGAGAAAACAGTACCAGCAACTAACTCAAGACAACAGGAATTGAGCTATGCTGAAGCAGCCAGTAGACCAAAAAATCCAAAAAATACATCTAGTTGCAAGGAAACATCTCAGCAAATTAACAGAAATTCGTTTCAAATCCCTGCTTCAAAGAATGGGAGATAAACAGGGAAGATGCAGCATCGAGAAAATATTAATAATTCGACAAAGTTGTATAACAAGAACAAATTCCACCAACCTCAGGGAGGATATTCAACAGAAAAACAATCTTTTAAAAACAAACATCCTGGACAGGGATCCATGAAGTCTTTCAATCCTTCTGGAAACTTATTCTGAAGAAATGGGACAACTTACATAGGAAAGAAATCCTTACATTATTTTTTAGGAGGAGGCAAACAGAGCCAAGGACAAAGATTTCAGCAATACCAATACCTGCAAGGACAGAGGGAAACTTGGGAGGTATAGACCCAAAAGTGATAAACCTGTCAAGTAGGCCATTAAACGCAGCTGAAATAAAGTTATTATCAAAAGGATTAAAATTCACACCAACACCTAGTGATTCTAATCTTCAGGAATTATCTAAGGATATCAAGGAATATACAAGAAAATTAAGACTAGCAGAGTTTTTTCATAAGGATGACGAAGACGAAAACACGTCTGAAAGTGATCTTGTAAGGAACAAATCAAATTTTAATCCAAAGAAAGGACGGAACAGTCTCCTTGACACTGTTTGTAATACGCTGCAAAATATATCTTTAAGGAATGAAAAAAATATTACAAGAAGTAATTTACGAAAAGAAGAAGAAAAGGCTGTTCAATCACTGACAAACGATTGTTCAATCGTAATCAAAGAAGCAGACAAGGGAGGGGCAGTAGTGATTATGAACACAGAATACTACAAATCAAAAATATTACAAATGCTCAATAACAGCGAGTTTTACGATGAAATATCAGAAAACAGTGACAAAAAGACAATGCGAAAAATCAAAAACTTGATTAAAAACCACAACACAACGTCCTGTTTAACAGATAAAGAAGATGACTTCTTAATAAATTTTGATTTCAGAGAAAGTACTTTTTATGGACTTCCTATGATACACAAATCTAAAACAATAAAGGAAGCGATTAAAATACAAAACTCTGCATATGTTACATGTAACGATCCGGAAGATCTCACATTTAGACCTATCGTAGGTGGACCAAATGCTCCTACACAAAGGCTGAGCCATCTTATGGACATATTACTGAAACCTTTATGCTTAGAAGTAAAAAGTTATGTTCGTTATGATCTGGATTTTCTGAGACATCTACCTGAAAATGTTAGTCATTATGCCAAACTAGTCACAATGGATGTTACCAACTTGTACACTAATATTACTACTGATCTTGGTGTCAAGGCGCTCGAAAACTGGATTGATAAATATCCACAAAAAATTAATGAGCGTTTCAGCAAAAAATTCATCTTAGAGGCGAGTAAGATAGTATTGCAAAATAATACTTTCTCCTTTAACGACAAGCATTATGCACAAAAGAAAGGAACAGCGATGGGAACGAAAATGGCCCCTACTTATGCCACCCTTACACTAGGATATCTAGAAGAAAAGATGTATGAAAGAACAACTCGGTACTTTGACCAACAAACTACAGAAAATATAAAGAACAATTGGAAAAGATACCTCGATGGTTGTTTTATAATTTAGAATGACAGCGATGCGAATCTAACAGCTTTCCTATATATTATGAATGATCTAGATCCTGACATCAACTTCACAATGGAAGAAAGTTTACAAAGTATTCCATTTTTGGACGTCCTAATTAAAAAAGATGGAGAATGTCTTTCGACAGACATATACTACAAACCGACGGACACCCATCAATATCTTCATTTCAGTTCCTGTCATCCTAGCCATACAAAACGCTCGATCCCGTACAATTTAGCTAGAAGAGTCTGCACAATAGTTAGCGACGAGAAAACAAGAGATGAACGTCTAAATGAATTGAAAAAATATTTACTTGAACAATGTTATCCTTCCGGAATCATTGAGGACGGGATAAAAAAGGCCACAGAAATCGACAGAGAAACACTGATTAATTCCTCAAAAAGTGACAACCCGGATACCTCAATATTACCGCTTGTAACTACCTACAATCCGAAGAAAAGGAATATTACTCCTACAGTGCGTCACCTCAACAACCTTCTACAGACTGATGAGAAAATGTCCAAAGTGCTGGAAAAATATAAATTCATCAACAGTAAAAGACAACCAAAAAACCTCCGGAGAATATTGTGCAAATCTTTATTTCAACAACGGAATTCATACACGGTCAATACATGCTCCGATTCACGTTGTGGAACTTGCCGACATATTAAAGAGGGGAGTACTTTTACACTCGGAAATAAGAAATTCACCGTAAATGCAGATATGACCTGTGCATCAAAAAACCTGATTTATTGTATAACATGCACTGGATGCGGAGAATTATACATAGGAGAAACCGGGACCGGCTTTCGCACTCGTATACGTATACACAGACAGCATATCAACCAACCCGAATACAGAAAAATAAAATTCAGTGAACATCTTGCTGTTTGTGGACAGGGACAATTCACAGTTCATCCCTTTTATAAACTCAAAACAGAGAGCGTTTAAGAAAGACGGGGAAAAGAAAAACAGTTTATCAAGATTTTTAAACCAACTCTAAATAGTTTAATATAGACTGTCTCATGACTTAATTATTTATTACGCTATGAATTATGTTATTTTACTTTGACTCTGTAATTGTTTCCTCTATTAGCATTTTGACGTCATTGCATTGTTGTTGACGTTATCAACAGGTAACGTTATTACGTCACATTTTGGAATTGTAAAACGTCTGAAGAAATAATGAAGAAAGCGCTTACGTTTTACTGACATTGTTGCCTTGTCATTTTTATTCTAATATTTATTACCGGACACTGTGCTATTTCTTTTCATTTCTGGATATATATATATATATATATATATATATATATATATATATATATATATATATATATATATATATATATATATATATATATATGTAAGACACCCCCCGAACCAGTTTGATATATTCACCATAGTTTCACACACAGTCTACTGCTATAACCTCGCCATTCATTTACCACTTTTCTATGTCACTTTTCAATTGGTTTGTTAACAGTTGTTCAATCGGCATCAGTGCGTTTGGAGATATAGTTAAATACATTTATCTTCATAGCTTGTCTGGTATCAAAAAATAGGCAAAAGTGATCCATTTTTCACTTTTAACTTTTAAAATGTTTAATAACAAAAAGGTTGAATAAAACTGATGACACTTTTGAATCACTTTAGTTTATTTCCAAGTAAGTCGAATGTGTATATAATGATCTAGGTAAAAATAAATAATACCATAGGTCTGCAAAACATTCAAACAACCTTGGTTAAGGTACAGTTATACGATGTACACGTTTAAAATTTGCTTAAATTGTGATTGAAAGTACAGCTACTTTAATTTTAATTTCATTTACTAGTAAGTATCTTGACTATAAAGAGGGTCAGATTTAAATGATAAGAAATAAGCTGGATAGCTGAAACTGTGATAAGTTAAGGACAATAACCCATATAGACAACGGGCAAACTTATTCAAAAAAATTCGTGAAGTAGTTCATTATCTTTGCTATTATAAAATAAGAGAATAAATGTTTCGTCATAATATCTATGTGAAAAACCATTATTATTCTATAAATTTACAGTTATTAATGAAATGGCTAATTAAGTATATTGAAATTGTACCTTGATCTTTTATTCAAAATTTTTTTTTACTAGTAGTTACTTTATTTGAAAATTATGGGAAAAATAACTTCCATTCATAATTCCAGCATATTGTGCAAATATGAAAACACAATCATAGTTGACTTTGTTTTTTAAAAGATACGTTTTATTTTAGCATTTGAACTTTTGGTTTAATTTTATATAGTAAAAAGAAGTGCTAAAGATAACTTTTAAAAGACGACTTTCACATTTAAAAAAGTTATCCCCTTTGTGGGGTCAATCCGGGGTTAACCGACCTAAGACACCGTTCCTCCTCTATAACCTTATCAACTTTATAAGTCAGTATCTTAAAAATAAAATATGTATGAATATGTTCACTATGTTTTTCGTGTTGTCCCAAAATCTGGCAATACAGGTACAGATCGAAATTCCATATAATGTTTGAAGATTAAAAATATCATCAGGGAATTTACAAAGTACGTACAATGTGGGAAAAATGAGCGTTACGCCAACAACGGGAGATAACTCTTAGGAAAGGGAAATTTGTCTATTGGATTTGAACCTATACCTGATTCAATTTGCATACTCTCAGTTTGTCACAAAGCATTGGATCTGATACTTGTGGACAGTCAAAGCAAACTGGGCCTCTACTTAAGGGATATCCTGTAAAATGTGCATCGCTTTTTTGTTTATCAATGTATTTAGATTTTAGTTCCTATACAGTATTTTTTCTAATAAAATCATGTACTCGTGCCAAAGAAATTCGAGTCCATTTAAAGATGATATTTGACTGATATACTAAATCACGTCCTGATACTGTATCATGATGATCATATAAAATTTAGTTGTACTGCTCACAATAGTTTCCGTTTTATATTTTTTAAATGATAATATTTTTAACAACCATTGATTTTACAAGTGTTATGAAATTAAAAGCATGGACCAACCTGGTTGTTCACAGCCCTGGTTGTTACAAGATGTGAAGAACAATACTCCATACATTGATGATAATTTGGATCCACTCCATTCCGAGTCCTCAAAACTTCGGGGTTGAATTGACACGACTTGAAGCATTTTAATGAGAATAGAACATATTAGCGAAAATAGAACTGAAGTATTTTAATGACAACATTTATATACAAAGAAGGAAACAAATTGCACTGATGCTTTTTTCTTGGTGCGATTGAAAGCCCTGTTATATCATCTTACGAATATTGATATTCTAATTCTCATATATCATTTTCTTAAATGGAAACTAGCAAAATTTTGACAGAACTATAACTAAGATCACAAAGAAAAATGTGGAGGAAAATTGTAAGGAAACTATTCAAAATATCTTTATATTAGAACTACTTAGCTCAACTACCTGAGGATTGCTAGTGTTTGCCGTTAATTTAGCAATTAAAAGTTTATGTTTTCTAATATGCAGTGAACGCATTCATTCATAAAGTTTTATTTCAGAAACAAAGAAAGACATGTACATGTAGATAAAATTTGATGATCATCGATACAAACGTTACCTGGGGACATGCACAGCCAGTATCGAACACAGTTAATCCGTGTTCGGACGCATGACTCTCTTTGTAGCAAACCTATTTCCGTCATTTAGTTTAAGAATTCATTATATGCAAATGAACTATATAGATATAACGAAGAGTATATATTGAACTACCAGTATGTTTATGTTTATTGATCAAATTTGAAAATTAACGTAAAATTAACATAAACACAAAAACAATTGCAATTTACCTCCCCTTTACTGCATTTTTTGACGGTGTGACAATGTCTTGGAGAAACAGAGCCGAACCAGTACAGGACAAACAGTACAAAGCATCTGTAAAATGTAATTAAATATATGAGAGAGAAGTAAAATTTTGTAGATCACTAGAACAAAATAAATAGCGATCATATGGTATTTAAAAATAGACCATAATAGGCACAAAATTGAATGCAACTTGATTTATTGATTGGGCACATGTACTTGTACATATATTAGCTCTGAATGTCAAACACAAAGTACTGAAAAGTTAGAGCCTTTTTTTATTTTTTGTAATGTAATAATGATGTTTTTTTCATTTTATATCAAATGTTTGATAGAATTTTTTCAACTGAAATTCAGTTTTTTTTTTTTTTAGTATCAAGAATTCTTTTTTTCTTCATTAAATTCAAAAAATAAACTTTAAAATGCTATAGCATTGTATTGGTATGCTCAAAATATGAAATTTTTTCACTTACTTGTGTGTGTAATGCAGTTCAGGATAACAATAATACCCGCATAAGATTTAATAATATTGATTAAACGGTTGTGCAAGTGCATTTACATAAACTTTTCAGAAACCATTTCCTTATACATGTAGTTAACCAACAATGTATACGAGATACAGGATAGTCGAAAGTACGCCTCCCTGTCGAACGCCTTGTGATACTCGAAACAACTTGAGCTGATCTGGTGAACTACAACTGAGGAATGTGTTTTAGAGCAACAGTCATTGATCAGAGACCACATAGTGCCCGATTTATTAAGTTCGCGAAAGCTTTAGGTATACCCTATAAATGGAAATTATAGTAATAATCAAATTTAGCGATTTGTTCTTTAAGATGGTATTTATTCCTAGCAAGATGTAATTTTAGCGGTTTTAAAATGCCCAATAAAGAAGCTTTTTCAAATAAATTATAATAATATTTAACGATCTCAAACCCCTCGCTAATAAAGCCAAACTTAAATCCACACTAAAATTCTTCTTATACGGTATCAAAAAATACAACATAAACAGGACTGTTTTATTGATTAAACGGTTGTACGGGACTGTTTTATTCGATATTGTGAAAAGTAGTTTCTAGAAGATTAAAGGTAGCTGTTAAACAGCCAAGCAAGTTTTTCCTGGAAACCTTGATGTCGAGGGCTTGGAAGTGAAATTAATGGAAATTAGTTTGATTGTATTCTATGTTCTAGTCAGAATAAATTTTTGCGCACGAGTGGAGAACAATTGGTCGGTAATTATCGGGAGATTTCCGAGGTTTCTTGTTGCCTTTATAGATGAGCATTATCAGGTCTTTTTTCAACAGGATGGGACATACCCAATTTACAGCACTTCGTTGAAAATTTGAGTAATGGATATAGCTACTTGTATACCCTCACGAATTAGATGTTCGTTTTGAGTGAGATCAGACAAGGCGCTTTTCTGCATTTGATTTCGAATAATTTTCTGTATTTTGTTGACGGTCGCGGAACCTTCTCGGAAAAAGTGATTTATTAGAGATCTGGAAATGCGTTTGACTTTGACTGTTTTCAATTAAAATGAAGAAGTCTTTGGATTTATAAATATATAAGAAATGCTTTGCAAATGCAAGAGAGACGCCAGAGATCATAATTAAGCTCAATAACTGGGTAAGTTCGAAAATTACGTGGTTTTAATCGTCTGATTAACTTCCAGAAAAAAACAAACTCTTCTTATTTGTCTGCATCCTTAAAAACAACAAACGTGTACATGATGTAACGATCATGTTCATCGTTGAGTTCTTTCGCATGATTATAATTTTTGTAAGAGTTGTGTGTCATCCTAGTGAGCAACCTTCATTTATCCACATCATGTACTTGAGTTTCAATCTAATATATTTTCAATAAAGTTTAGATGTAAGTAATATATATATATATATATATATATATATATATATATATATATATATATATATATATATATATATATATATATATATATATATATATATATATATATATATCAATCCACATCAACATGTACTTGAAAAAGGATAATGAATATTGTATGTACTGTAATTTTTTCATGGTTCTGGGTTAAATGTTTCCTAGGTTGAAAAATTTTAATTTTTTAATTCATTTTTGATCAAACAAAAAAGAAGCAAAGTGCAAAAATGAATAAACAATAGGGAAAAACATATTGGAAGATGTTAAATCTTATTTTCTACGAAAGGAATGAAAAGCTTTGTTCAAGCAAAAATAATTTAAATTAAACAATGCAAAAGAAAAATTTTAAAATACCAAAAAAATTGAAAAAAAACTTTTTTTCTAGTATTATCTTCGATTCAAGGTATCATTGTGTGAGTTACGATAAAAATATGACAACTGTTTATAAAAGAACACTGCCAGAGAGATAAGACAGGTGTCAAAAACGATTGCGTGTCCCGAATGACAAAAAAAAGTAAACTAACGATTTCTTCCGGCTTTTGAAATTCTTATGCAATTCCAATCCCTCTTAATGTATGATAACATTAGGTTAGGGATATTAGAAAAGGATAGAGGAATTTAAGTGACGGTTCGGCGCATTTCATCCAAAAACGAACTTTTTAAACTTTGGATTTCAGAAAATTGCAAGTTTCATAAGTAAATAAGTAAATATTTCTAATTGTTTCATTGTCAGGGTCCACGCGGAAAATATACAAGCGAATTAAATCGGATGAAATGGTCAAACGACAGGCTAAGCATGCGGGAGAATGTTGAAGAGTTCGCTTCTAAGACAATTTGCCCGGAGAATAATTCGCCCTATTCGAATTATAATTAGAGTGTGCCATTCATCGGCAAATTTACCTTCTCAATCTGCATATCGTATTTATATATTTATTGGCGGATCCGAATTTATCTCTTTTACATATAGATTTTTATATAAAAAGTATACAATGATTCTAGGCACACGCATTAATTAAAAAAGTAGGAAGAACTTGCAATATATAGATAACTTAACACGTTGATTAAAAACTTCATTCAACGACAGGTTCTCGCTTATAAAAGGTATAACAAGTCTTCAAAGACATTAATTTGTAGCATCAAGGCTGACCAAATAATTTGATTTACAGTATTCCAAATGTATAGCTTGATAGAGGTCTGTAGCAAAAGGTTTTCAATGTGGGGAGAGGGGGGGGGGGGCTCAGAAAAACAAATCTGCTTAATACAGAGTTGTATTACACGTGCACCATCAGATTTATCTTTCCAATGATATATAATATATTCAGTATAAATCCAGAACAGATGTCAAGTCCCACCCGTAATTAGTTTTATGTATCAAAATAGCCCTATTTTTAAAATGGAAAAAAATCTATAGGCTAATCGGAGATAAAATTGAACAATTTTGTGATGAAAGTACTATCAGTCAAAGTACACAGATCATTAAAGAAATGTGACCGAACCTACATGAATATTCATTCAATGAAGAAATTTTCTTCAATTGAATTTTGGTTCGAAACACTTATACATATGCTACACGTATTGTAGTCATTTTTTAAAGGACCTCAACTTGTTTAAATTAATAATTGTTTATGGTCCAAATATATCTACATTGCAACGTGTTTGATGTTCCAAGTTTCATGCTTTACACGCATGCATAGTTTTCATAATCAAATCAGCATGGTAAGAGGGAAACCCAGTAGCCTTCTTCATTCACAAAGTCGACCAAAAAGAAACAAAAAAAAGATACATTGCGGGTTCCAGTAATTGTTCATCCAAGCCTCTTTCGTTACTCCTCACTTAGATATCGACAGTAGTGAAGGAAAAAACTTCAAGGGTAGTGCGCAACAGTATATTCAAGAAGGGAGGTGAATTAGTTGTAGATATCTCAAAAATTTACCAAAATCAACAACTTTAACACTTACGTCTTCTCAACTTTATACACAACCATTCCCCACGATAAATTAAAGTCCAGGCTTTTTGATATCAATGACAGCTGCTTTTTCAATAGAAATGGAAATAGTTAAACTACTTACCTTGTCATTGATAATTTACAAAATTAATTTGTTAAAACACATTCTGATTGCACACACAAGTACTCTGAAGTTGACATCAAAGAGATGCTTGAATTTCTGATTAGCAATATCTTTGTGATTTTTTGAGACCAGGTATTCCAACAATCTATTGGAATTCCAATGGGTACCAATTGCGCTCCGTTATTAGTAGACCTATTTTAAGAATCACATGAAGCAACATTTGTGCAAAATCTTATGCGTGAAAAGAAAAAAAAGAAACTCGACATTTAGATATATCGACGACGTATTGTCAATTAACAATGGTCATTTCTATTCCTACGTCGAAACGATATATCCTGGTTAGCTTGAGATAAAACATACCATAGAGTCTGACACATGTGTTTCATACTTGGATATTTTACTTGAAAAAGACGTTAAGAGTAATCTAACAACCAAGCTATATGATAAACGTGATGACTTTAACTTTTCTATCGTCAACTTCCCTTACTTATGCAGCAATATACCCTCATCACCTACATACGGAGTGTATATATCTCAGTTGATTCGATATGCAAGAGCATGCTCTTCTTATGAACAATATCTAAATCGAGGTGAATTATTAACTAATAAGTTGATGAAACAAGAATATCAACAGTCTCCTTTAAAGTCATCGATCATTTCGAAACTCTATGGTCGATACAATGACCTTTCCAGCAAATACAATTTATCTTTGAGACAAATGCTTAATGACGTTTTTTCATACTAATTGTTAGTCTAGTCCATTATTTATACACTGAATGGACGACGGATTTTTCCGTTATTTCCTGATCATGACAAGGAGCAAACGGCGGGTGTGACCGGTCGTCAGGGGATGCTCACTCCTCCATGGCACCTGATCCCACCTCTGATGTTTCGGAGGTCGGTGTTTGTTCTGCTCCTATTTTGTACTGTTTTGTGAACTTTCATTTTGAATGCTGTTCGTTATCTCCATATTCTTCATCCATTGGTCTGTGTTTTATGCCCTATAGCTCTTCAATTTTTTTATACAAAAGCTACTAGGTCTTCAATCGAACTATTGGAATTCCCATGGGTACCAATTGCACTCCGTAATTAGCAGAGTGACCTATTTTTGTATTCACATGAAGCAGAATTTATTCAAAATTTTATGCTTGAAAAGAAGAAAACACTTATTGTGGTCTTGAATTCGACATTTTGCCTTATCTACGACGTATTTTCAATTAACGATGGTAATTTCTATTCTTATATCGATACGATATATCCTGGTGAGCTTGCGATAAAGATATCACAGAATCTGAAACACATGCTTTATACTTGGATATATTACTTGAAAAAGACGTTAATGGTAATCTAACAACTAATTTCTATGATAAACGTTTGATACTGTCAATCACAAGGTTTTATTGAAGAAACTTTAATCATTTGGTATATGCGACGATAATTTTGAATGACTTAAATCGTACCTAGCAAAACGTGTACAGAGTGTCATTTGGACAGGAGATCTATCTGATGAAATGTTACTATTGGGGTACCTCAAGGTTCTTTTTTAGGCCCACTATTTTTCATCTTGTACATAAATGACTATCCACAGGCACTGAAACTTTCTCATGTTAATATGTCTGCAGATGATACAAGTACCTCACAAGATGTAACTGATAAGTCCGTAGAAAACATAGAATCAAAGATGTGTGAAGATCTGCACAGGAGTATAGGTTGAATGGAGCAAAATAAACAGATATAAATTTGTCTTATACTCAATGTATGCTTGTTGGAATGTTACAAAGATTATCAAAACGACGAAAACTAAATTTAGTAGTAAATAACCATGTCATAGTATGTGTTCCTGAGTCAAAATTACTTGGCATTATTATTGAAGAAACTTTGTCCTGGAAAGGTCACATTGAAGCACTTGTATGCAAGATCTCTAAATGAATTGGTATTTTAAGAATAATAATATATTTTATGTCAAATGATGCATCGTTGAAGATTTTAAATACCCTCATTTTCTCTCATTTTATATACTGTTGTATTATATGGAGTAATCCAAAAAATGCTGAAAATGTGAAAAAGCTATCTATATTACAAAAACGTTCCGCTAGGGTCATTTTGAGCATCAGAAATTTCCAAACGCCATCTTCTGTCATGTTTACAAAACTAGATTAGATGCCTCTATTAGATTGCCTCACCTTTAGAAAAGTCATCTTATTTTTCAAAGTATTACGTGGATTGATGCCTCATTATTTGAACTTTTTTTAATTATGTATCACATGTTAGCCAAAGACAAGAAATTCCAACTCAAATTTATGTTATGTGCTCAGGGCAGAAAGTGAGTATTATAAGAGATCTTTCGTTGTTTCAGGTAGCAATACGTAAATGGAATAGACTGTGTGAACACATCAGAAACTCGACGTTTTGTATGTTTTAAAAGAAACTATTTTAGAGAATTCAACTCAACAATGCTTCTTAATTTTGTAAATCTTGTATCTATTTTTTTTAAATCTCATGTGTCCTCTTCTTCATTTAAACTGTGTATTACTAAACCTGTCTGTATGCATGTTATTTTGTAGTACCATATTGAAACCTAGCATTGTTGCTAAAGTGTGTCATCCTCGATAAATAAAAGCTTTATTATTATTCATAACGTGATGACTTTAATTTTTCTCTCGACGTCCCTTACTTATGCACCAATATACCTTCATCACCTGCATACGGAGTTTATATCTCTCAGTTGATTCGGTGCGAAAGAGGATGCTCTTCGTATGAACAATTTAAAAAGGGGTAAATTTACATCATAATCATACAAACTCTACATGTACCTGTTAAAAATCAATGGCCAAAAAGAAAGAAAAAATAAAAATTGACTCATTTCGGATCAGACAATATACTCGAGTAATTAAAGCCCGGATTTCAGTTCTTTCAATACGTTGATATTAATCAGTAGTGGAATAGGTTTAATATCGAACTATTGACCGCTTTTTGTGGACCTAAACATTATCAGCACTAATAATTTGACCTCATGTACATGTACATTGTATGCATAAAAAAAGGCCAAATCAAATTTTCAAAGAGAAGACTTAAAGCATTTTATTTTCCGAGTGTTGAGTTTTTTTTATTTAAAATTATAATCCCAAATCTGAACAACAAAACTTCATGTTTAAATTTTCAATTTTGATATAGTCTAGAGCTATCCAGCAATCTAAGATAGCCAATAATTTCATATTGTGGTAATAGAAGACCTAACTGTTTTGTCAAATTAAGCACTCCCCGTATAATTAGACATGTAGACACGTTCACTGTAAAATGTGCAACCTCTCTATTGTCTTGGGAATGGCAATCTTAATCTCTGTTTATATGTGGAAATCTTTTTAAAATATGTGTATATAATCCAACGAGCAGATTGGACCTCATTAAATTTTCAAAACGACGTCAATTTTAAGATGTGGGCAAGAGTAAGCGGTGTATACCTTTAAATATACTAAATTCATTGTAGAGAATGCTCAACCATTTTGAAAGAAGAGATTCAAACAGAATGCTAAAACCTCTGTAACCTTTAAAGTTATCATAAATTTATTCAAGAAAAAGGTCCACAATTTTTCTGATATATACATAGATAAGAGAGTATACACATATAGTGGAGAGAACCATTTTGAACAAAAGAAGAGATTCAAAAAGAATACTGTTACCCCTATAATCTTTTCACTTATCATAAATTTATTCAAGAAAAGGGTCCACGATTTATTCTGATATGTACATAGAAAGGAAACATAATTGCCTTCCTTTAAAAATGGATATTCGATTACCTCTGCCAAAATGAGATTATAAGAAATAAAAAGAATAGGTGCAAATCAGCAAGTATTTTATTTTTATGTTAATGTTTAGAAGGTTGTTACTTTCGGGAGAATGTGATATTTTATTTCCAGTATAATATCCTTACCCTTAGCATTTTTAATGGGTTACATCTAAAAACCAAATAGAACTTTAGTTCTGGAAGAGCAATATAATGCACAGGATGTGTTTGAAACAATATCTGTATTAGAAAAAAGACTATCCGCTCATTCAAAAGAGGCCCTTTAAAACGTTGTTCAATAAAACAATGATATTTTTATAAAAATAAGAAACTTTATAACATTCATCAAGATTAACAAAGAATATCTAATATTTATGCCAAACTTATTTTATTAGATACTGAAAAACAATTCAGAAACATATATAAATGGGATAATATCAGATTCAATTCACATGGTAAGCATGCTTCGTTTTAACATTTCATGGGTAAACAAAATTCCCCGCAAAACCATAACCATCAGCATCTCGATGACCATAAACAATTAACCCAAACTGTGAAGCATCGATTGTTGACAAAACAAATGTTCCACTTAGGACCTTAAAGGTACGAATACTGAACTGTTTAGTTAGGGTCAACGCACTCTGATACACAGAGGTATAATGAGAAGCAGAAAATCCGTTCATACGTAGGTTGTTCAGTGATTCAGACGGAATAATTACACAGATAAAATTCTCTTCGTATCCTTCTGGTACAGTAACCTTATAATAATCAAGATACTGATGAATTCCTGGGACGACCGTCATATAGGGATTATATGGATCACCCATTCCAAAAGCAGTAACAAGCACAGGCTGATTTGATTCTATAACTGTTGTCACATTTAAAGTTACTTCAATGTTCTTGTATCCTTTTTCGTTTAAATAAAAGTTTGATACAATGCTTCCAACACTGGAGTCAATGAAAGTAAGATTTTCGCTGACAACTTGAATTAATGTTCCAGAATTGTGAAAGAAAGGAGGTA
Source organism: Saccostrea cuccullata (assembly GCF_032062105.1). Taxonomy (NCBI): domain Eukaryota; kingdom Metazoa; phylum Mollusca; class Bivalvia; order Ostreida; family Ostreidae; genus Saccostrea; species Saccostrea cuccullata. Next base: position 273,362 of record NW_026928801.1, on the reverse strand, counting down.
CTATATATTGAGTATCAACCTCGGTTGTCGGGGGTAGTTGGGTGACCATGTGACTGCAAAAATTAGTGAATTTCTTACAACGGTTTCCAGAAAAGACTGCGACAGGTTTTGTAGACGTTATGAAGGAGCCAGACAGATCTGTGGTATGCGCGATTTGTATCGTCTCAAATCGTTCTATCATTACTGTGAAAACATCTCCGTCTCTGTATGATTTACCCTGTATAGTGAGAGGAGTGTTCTGCTTAAATTTGAATGTAATCTCTACATTTGTCTTGTTATGGAGTGCACCAATAGCAAACTGACTGAAATAATCACTAATAGTAAAAACTGGATCTGTTGATGAAACAATGTACTTGTTCGAGAGTTTCTGTGTTGGAATGATCAGCGTTCCATCATTTGAGCCTATATTAAAACTATCAAAGATTGTGACAGTTGATATTTCTGAAGTTCTTAGTATAAGACCTTTCGGTTCCATAGTAAAATATTCACAAACAAGGTGTAAAGGGAGACCTAGTGTGAAGTTGGACGTAAAATTAAAAACCGATGTAATGTTTGCATTCAAATGAGTGGATGTTAATATTTCAGCTGTTGATTCGTTGTTTGTCGTTATGTAAACAGTCAATTCCCCGTGTGCTGAGGGATAATTCTTCATAAATAAGATAAGAAACTCATCGCCTCTGCTACCTGTAATTCATTATCAAAGAATGTAAAGAAGATAAGGCATATGTTTAATTGAATGTTCAGAATGTAAAATGTCTTACCTATTGTTCCTTGTGGCTGAGTAATTAATGGTCTAACTGTTGTTGTCTCTGGTGTATCTGTTGTTCTCTCTGGTGTAACTGTTGTTGTCAATGGTGTATTTGTTGTTGTCTCTGGTGTAATTGTTGTTGCCGATGGTGTTACTTTTGTTGTTGTCGATGATGTAACTGTTGTTGTCGATGTCAATGAGGAAGTTGGAGTGGAAGAAGGAAACGTCATATCTCTTTCTATATATATGAAAAATGTTCTGTGGTTCTTTTCACAAAAAATCTTACGACTAGGACAATAAATTTCTAACTCCTCACCAAGTATCTAAGATGTGGTTGGAAATCAAAAAAGTTCATATTTGTATTAATCTACGTTACATAGAAAAAGAAAATTAAGAAAAATAATAAATTTATTTATTAAGCAAAATATTTGTGTCAAATTTTTATTTCAGTCGTAAGATTTTATTGTGGAAGGGATCACTGAAACCTTAGTAACTATACAAAAATTCAACTGAATTATTATTAGTTCATATATATTTTACTGTGACGGAGTAATACAGAGAAGTACAAAGGTTTTTTGTGTTTAATGACATTAAAACGTGATTCCTGTGCGAGTTGGAAAGATTTACCATAAGGAATTGCCAGATGTGAAGTAATTTAAACTGAGATTTTCCTCAATTTTACTAGAAAAGAATCGATCTGAATTGATATTTCATTATATAAAGAGCCATGAGAAGTCACAGTCAATGGTAAAGCAGAATAAATGTTCACAAACTCAGTGCACCTGCGCATTCACAATAGCTTAACTTTTTCACTCAATGACATAATTAATTTATAGACATGTTTATTTTAGTTGCGAAACTGCAATAATAGCATCTATTAATTTAAAGAATAGATGCATTTATTTTTTATGAGGAAAACTTTGTTGCTGCTATTTGAGTTGGGTTAGCTTTGAATAAGATCGGGTTCGGGAAATCTGAAATCCCCCCCACCCTAGCCCTGAATCCTAAAAAGAAAGGAACACGGATTTTGGAGCAGACAGAATTTTCAAAAAAAATATCTGCTTTCAAACAGGATTGTTTCTTGTCAGGCAAGGTCAACACAGTAATTCCTATTTATTTTTTAACTACAGGGATAATTAAATTACACATGAAATCATGTATTCTTGCAAGCCAGTCTAATAGGGGAGAGGGTTTTGCTCTGTGTATGAGCCATTTATTGGGAGTACTTGTCCTGTTTCTATTATAGTTTTAGGTAGTGAAGTTACATTATCATTCTAATAGGTAATTGTCATTAGAAGTGAACTTTAAAAAGTTCTATATTCTTATATACCTATTTAATTAAGAAGCTAAAAATATCCAGTTTATGATGTATAGGCTGACAGCTCAGTTATACAAAGTTTGGTGAAAAAGCAATGATGTAAATAGAGGTAGGTACTGATGTCATCAGATAATAAAATTAAAATATGATGGAAGGTTCATTTTCTGTTTTTATTATGAACATCAAAAAGATAGCATATGAAATATCATTATGAAGTATAATTTCAAGATCCCATTTGGGGTCATTGTTGGTAGTAAATCGTTGAATGCTGTAACAACTTGTGTTACTTGTAATACATGTGAGTACTATAAGCCTTGAGAGTTAATTATTTCTCAGATAGATGCTAACCTATTATAATACAATTAACATGATTTATTTTCATAGATAATTGTACATGGTAAGTTAAATAGGTTTTATCTAGAACTATGTTGCTTTAAACCAGCCAGAATCAATTCATACATGCTGCTGTTGAAATGAGAAGGGAAGATCAGGATCAGCCATTTTTATTGTGGGACAATATTTTGTCTCCATATAAATGTTTTTTAACATTTTGGAATATGTAATTTTTTATGTTTGATATAAACTATTTTGCTATAAAATAATCCAATGTAAGCTAATTTAAAAACGTTAATTTCTCATAACTTTACATATTTAAAACATCAATTGAAGCATAATTGCATGATTTTAGTCTACTGTAGACGTACTTTTTTCCACGGGGTCATAATTCCGCGGAATCTCAATTTCTGTTTAATCCGCGGGTAGAAAATTACGCGGATTTCTTAGACTGTCACTATATGCCATAGTTTTATATTAAGTACGCTAGGACAAATTTCCGCGGAAAGTATGAGTCCGCGTACATAGTGTAAATTAATATTACGCGGAAAAAAGTACTTCTACAGTATTTATTATACAGACTGTATTCAGCTTAGGAGGGATGGGGGGGTCTAGAGTTATTTTCAGGGGGTTCATTTCAGTTTCCCAAGTAAATAGGTTAAGATTTAGGGCGGTTGGTTGTGGGTCAGTTGAATGAGGCTTCCCCATTTTATGGGGTGACCGAAACCTATAAATTCCAAAGGTTTCGGCCATGTGGCGTTTGCGCCGAGCCATTCAACTGATGCTATAATTCATTGTGCTGCTGCTGCTTAAAACAAACCCATTTGCTGTCAAAATGTGTGCTGCTTTCAACAAATTAATGAATTTGTCTGCTTTGCTTGATTGAAACAAACTCAGTTGCTGTGCAAAATGTGTACTGCTTCCAACAAATTTCATGCACATTGCTTTGCTTGCTAAAATATTTTTCGTAACGTTCGCGGTTAAATAACCCGGAACGATAACTACATACATGTAAATTTGTAAAGTTTATTTAAAATACATGTACATAAAATTTAATTGTAAGTAATGGTTATAAGCCGAAAAATGTCCATTATGTCAGATGTTAGACGACCAGAGGCGCGTTAGCGCCGAGGGAAGTCTAATAGCTGACACAAGTAATAGCTTTTCAAAAAAGCTTGATTGACTAATGCAATCAATATCTATAGAACCTATAATCATGATAAGTAATTTATATAAACGTTTACATTGGGGTGAGGGGTAATTATTTCATTAGAGTAAATTATGAAAACGTCAAACAAAGCATCATGCATTAATTTTAAGTTGTCTGCTACGTATGAAAGCAATGGATAGCCTCGATTTTGAAAGGGGGGGAGCAGCTAGAGAATTTTTTTTTTCACTCACCTCCAAAAAAAAAAAGAAATATGCCCAAAGGTGAAAATCCTAGTTCGGGGAAGGGGGGGGGGGGGGGGGAAGTGACCAACTTTTTTTTCAGTGTCAAGTTCTTTCTGTATCCAATTTTTTAGCATTTAGTACTGCATTTCCCTTAAATAAATTTCCTGTTATATACAGGGGGGTCCAACCTTTCAATTAACATTTCCTATATATAGTAAAAGTGTGGTTGGGAAAAAAGTGGGGGACCCCCCCCCCCCCGTTTCTACTTGTCTGATGGAAAAAGAACAGTGAGATTTTATGTAAAAGGTATATTTTGTATGTGTTAAAAATAGGTTTCGATCTGTTTTTCGTTTGTTGTATAAGGACGCCTGTGGAGTGTTACAAATACTTGGTACTCAGGACCAATGAGCAGTTTCATGTAATCTTTTGCGTGCTAACACCTAGTGCGACTCGGAACTTGGTTTTAAACGGTCTCATCCCAAGGACCGATCTCCACGTCCTGCAGTGGATTCGAACCCGCGATGTAAAGCTCAGTTCTTCATTCTGCAACTCTATAAATGGTTTTAGAAGATGTAGTAATTAAATAACGGAAATGAACTTATGAATTAATGTATGCTTGAAAGCTATGCCCATGTAAAGGTTATAAATTAATTCTTAAAATTAAAATTTAGAATTAGATTCAACTGCATAGACTACCAGGAAGACAGCTGAGAATATGATAACTACAAGAAATAAATGAATCATTATGATTAACATGCAGAATATGTTTAAGTACTAGATTGTTGAGAATGCCAGATCATCAACGATTGTTGGAAACAGCCCGTTATGCATAAATGTACCAACGAATTTGACGGTTATTCCTTATATTCCTCAATCCTGGAATAGGAGGGACACTTTTCCTAAGTCTATTTTCTGTGTTTCATATAGGAGGAAGAATTTTCTGAAAAATCTCTGAAAACTGGGGGGGGGGGGGGGCTGTGAGTCCGGGCGAGAAATGATCAGAAATATTATGTATATTTGGCCAGTTTTCCTCTTAAGAACGTTTTTTTTCCGTTTCGTTTTATTTACTTTAAATAATGTAACTTCTAACTTCTTTCACAATATCACCGATATGTTTTTTCCCCAAAGTTCGAAATTCCGATAAAAAGATTTCATTTCCTTTCAATGCAGTAGAATCATCCAGGAAAAGGGCGCGAAGATATACACGTGACATTTGGCGCAAAATGATTGTGACACCCCTTACCTAGAAGACAAATGGACTCATCCAATAGTACAGAAATGCAGAAAAAAAGGTCAAACGGACATGTCCTTATATGAAATCGCATGAAATAAACAGCTGCATGCAAAAAAACTAAAGGAAATAAACACATCAATATATTGTATCAATAAGACGGTTATTTTTTTCTGCTAAATGTTTTGTTGAAACGGAGGTAACAAATTCCAGTAATAATCAGCATGCACAAAATTTTGCTGGCTAACTGTGACCTCTTCTCTTCGAACCTTGGAAATATCAATCCTTATACAGCCTGACGCCGTGACGTCAGGCAATAATGGTCACTTTGAGGCTTATAACTTACTTAAAACATTTCACCATTGTCGAACACTTCCATTGTTAACTTATTGGACAGCCACAGGTAAGGTCTCGTTCTGCATGGATGACTACCTGGCACTGTTCATCAAGTTAGGCCAAAGAAAACCAGTTTTGGTTTTTCTTCTGTCATTATTATTAGTAGGAATCACCGAGAGTGTTTTATATCGATAGATATAAACATTAGCTTTGTTTAGTCTTATTTATCCGCATTGCGACATTTTTTATATATACTACGCATGCGTAAAGGTCAGTTCTACTAAATTCTTTACAATTTATTCATTTTACAACGCATCGACCACTCGAAAAAAAAAACACCTTCAGAATCGGATGTTTTGGCGATGCCATTTATCTATTACACCAAGATGCCTCAGTTCAGGTTTTTACTGTGAAATCCAGATATATATTCTTATGTTTCGGAATTCGCAAGAAACTGTTCCCGTTAACAGGTAATTTTTGTAAAGCAATAGGATTTGAAGGATTTTGCTCAAACAACTGTTTATTAAAGCATTTTCTATGAAATTGGGAGATTGTTCCTGATGTATTTTTTAAAAATGCAATTCTCTTTTGTGAGCAGGTTTCGAACTCGGAGGGATTTTACTAAAGCCACTCCTTAAAACGACAGATACTCGCTTAAACGACGCAGGACCTGGTGGACGAATGGTCATAAATCACCGGACGAAATTACAGATTCCGTTGGAATTTTGTGAGCTAAATTTTGTGCTAAATGCGGAAAAATGGATATTTCAGTAAAGTTAAGAACAGCTATTTATAAGAACCAGGCAGAAATGAAAATAAGTGATTCATGATAGTGATAGATTTTTCAAAAACTATCATATTTACATTAAGATACATCAAACTAAATACTTGATCACAGTTATAAATGGATTTCATGCATAGCTGATTAACAAATGAATTCAATATATACTGAAACAGTCAACAATATCCATTGAAAGGTGTCTGTACGTGCAGGTGATTTTTTAAGAAGGCCCGCACTCTCCATGAAAGTGAATTATAAGATATTGAACATCTAGTATCAAAGAGTAAAAAACAATTAAAAAACCCATGGGTTATTTTAATTACGAATATATATTGTGATTTTAAATTATGTAAAAACATGAAATTCTAGTTATCTCCCTTGGCACTCTTTAGTAAAAGGAGTTGGAAAGGGTGTATTTAACTCTTCAGTTTAGAAGGTGACTATTTAAGAAATGTGTGTGATTTCATCTTCATTTCGGAAGTTTTGCCGGTTTTCATACATCCAAGGGGCATGTAAGTCTAAATTTTTTATTAGAAAAATATAAGCCTAGGATAAAAAAATAACTGCCTGCAATTTGCTTAATTTTATCTGACAAAAACACAATTTTATTTCCTAAACATGCTAAATGAGAACAGAGTTTGAGTGTTTTGAAAAAGGCTAATTTGTTTAACAATAACATCAAAACTACTTAAATTCAGTTAATTTTGGGAAAAACATTTAATTTTGTACTGGAATTTGAACAGTAGCTCGCTGCTGGGGATTACAGTATGATGAGTATCTCTCCTTTCCGTCGATACTCCCTTATAGTGCTGCAATATACACAGTCGACTGGAAGAAGTCCTCGACCTCAGCATACATGAAGTCATAGCAAGAAGCAGTGAAAGCCACAGCAGAGATTGGATCGAGCATAGTTTTTTTTTTCTATGTCTCGGCGCCTCTATGGATGTCATATTTAGATCAGGTATTTAATACATAACACAGACTGTTGTCTAAACAAAGACACTATTGACTACTGGTATTTTTTTTTTTAATTGAAAAAGGTAAAAGTCAAGAAAAATTGATATCAAACATACAGGCTGACTGCTAGTAAAAGTTATCAGTCCTGCTAAAAATCTACCAGCCTGAGAAAATAATTGTCTTTTGTAAAATTGATTTTTGAAACTAGAGGTACTGTGAGCAATGAGCAAATGATACCTCCGGCCTCCCATATGAATATGCATAATAGTGTCCATGTTTTGCTGTAGGAAAGTATTATATTAATAATGCCATACTTTTGTACAATACCACTGTTTTTTTGCCTAATTTTACTCTTAAACACACGAAATCTCAGGAACTTCTGGGGCTTTGCCCCCTGGACCCCCTTCATTCAAACTATGGTATGACTAACAAATGACTGTACTTTGGAACATCACTATTAAGACCCCTTGCCTGAACAAAGTTATCCACGCCCCCCCCCCCCCCCCACCTCTCTTCCCCCTTTTAATCACAAATCCTGAACTGCTCATTCGGAAGTGATTAATCAAATTAATAAATTTGAATTAATGAAAACTTTAAACAAGTCCAGCTGGGCATCGATATGAGCAAATTGGTTCAGCCCACAGCAAAATTTGTGCATCTCGGGTGGTCAGGCGCACTGTTATTTCAAAAACTGTTTTCGGAATGGCCAATGGCTCCTTCTTAAAATCGTGAATATTTAATTAATCCCTGAAAAAAAAACCCAGATGTTATGGCAAAACCATATGAATATTTTTCTTATTCATTTAATCAAAATGTAAAATTGTGCCCTTTCAAACTCTAAATTTCCAAACAATTTATGTGTATGATATTCTTCAAATGCATTTCCTTTTATTTGAATTATAAATAAGGATGGGGAATCCTACAAAATTTAATTGACACGCAAAACAACCAATAAAATACTGTTATGGTTTTATCAGTTGAAACAGGGGGAGGGGGTGTTAACCTCCCCCAAAAATCTGAAACCCCCCATAAAACCCTATCCGAATGGGGGGGGGGGGCTTCCCAAATATTCCTACAAGCAAATATTTACACACATAGAAAGAGAGAGATTTATAAATATGAGAGCACATACAATATGCATGGGTTTCTGCCAATGTTTTTGTCTAATTTAGGTTTAAAACTTAAAAAATAAAATTTGATCCTACAAAACTATAACTCTTTTTCAATTTTTAACTAATAGTATGAATTCATGATGATATCACTAGTACATGGAGGAGGGGGGAAGGTAAATAAATATTTATTATCAATAATTCAAAAGCTAAATTGTTATATAAATGTATGCATTCTCCTGTCATATGATGAATTTCATGATTTGTTATCGTTTCAGATGCAATCTGAGGCTTGTTCTGAATTTCAAAATCCCCTTTGACAACACCTGCACAGCTGAGGTAATGTAAACTTCAAAATTGAGGACAATCGTCATCAAGAAAAGATTATCAATTCAACTAATGTTAGTGTTATATATACTTTATATTATTTATGTATCATTAGATAATTTGGTATTTTGTGTTGACAACTTGCAATTTTTTTTTTAATTATCATTATTTAAGAACATTCCTTTTCGTTTAGCAATCAAGGACCTTCTGACTAAGGGCTGAATTATAGTGAACACTGCCATTCAGAGACTTTCAAACAGGTATTTCTTCTGATCTTGATTCTCTGAATTTTTTAGCTCACCTGGGTTGAAGGCTCTAGTGATCTTTTCTGATCAAAGTTTGTCTTTTGTCTGTCATTGTCATTCTTCAAGGGGAGAGAATTACAAAATTACCCCGGTACTAGCATTAATGATATCTTCTCAAGAACCAATGGCCCAGGAAATATGAAACTTATGTGGAACCATTGTCGGGTAGTGTAGATTCAAATTTTTCAAATCATGAACCCCATATGTAGGACGGGGCCACAACGGATGATCAGAGTTTAACATAGGAATATATAAAAAAAAATATTTTAAAATCTTCTTCTCTGATACAGCAAGCCTTGATTGGTAATATTTATATGAAAGCATTTTCAGGTGGTGTAGATTCAAGTTTGATCAAATCATGACCCCGGGGATAGGGTTGGACCACAAAGGCCAATCAAAGTTTTAAATAAGAATATAGAGAAAATATCCTTTAATAGAAATATTCTTCTAAAGAACAGAAAAGCCAGTAAGTTATATATACATATTTACATTTGCAAATGTTTTCCTTTATATAACACTACTGAAAGCAAGCGTTTTTATTACTCTATAAATACAGGTACGGGGTCAATAGGTCATAGATATGCGTTTGGATAAACGTTCAACGTAATCTCTGTGTGACGTCATAAAGGTTCAACGCGCGTTTAGTGGATTACATACATGCCGTTGGGTTTGATAAATAACGCATTTCTCACGTTAAAGTAACAATCAGGCAAATTTAAAGTATGAATAAGTCACAAATGTAAATATAAGTAATAAGGTATCATTTTTTGAGTTTTATTGAGATGTATATATGGTAAATATGGTAGCATTTTCTCGTAGCGTTGATTTGTTCAAATCATGACACCCCACACACACACCCCTCCCAGGTATAAGGAGGGGCCAAAATAAAAGTTCAAACTTGTAGGGAAAAACTCACAGTTACTAAAAAATAAGTACCCCGTAAGTATCCTTAGTGTAGATTCAGTTATGTTCAATCATACCCCTCCCTCTCTCTCTCTCCCCCCTACAGGGAGAGGTCAGGACCACATATGTTTTTAAGCTTTTCAATACAAAGCTGATTTTTTATTTTTATCCAAGCCAGGTGAGTGATGTGGCCCTGGGTCTCTTGTTAAATCATTTATCTACACATATATATACAGTACAACTTGCATCGGTTATAACAAACTAAGACCTGTAAAAGTACTTCGCTATCCATATTTGTAATTTGTAATATTTATATACTTGGGGATCCAAGAAGACTTCTGTGAATTCACAATGTCTGTGTTTGTACTAAACAAGTTTTACTGCTGTTACATGTATGTGGAAGCCAAATAGGAGTAAAAGATGTATTATTGTAAATGTAACACAGTGTCATCTTCATTATTTTGTTCAATCCATACAAATGTTTCTTTGAATATTGGAAACTAAAATCAGTAGAAAGTTAGAAATTAGAATTTATAAAATGCAGCATATCTAAACAGAATTTTTGTTGTTGAAAAAAAAAAAACCTTTTCAGATGAGCAAGGCTGTAATAGTCATACTAATATTCAGAATAAATAACAGCTAACTACTTGAGGCAAGGATGGGGTGAGGGTTAAAGAAGGGGTTACATTACTTGAAAATTTAGAGAAGAATTGTAGAGCTGAGGTTTTTCTCAAGAACCACAGGGCCAATTTTTACCAAACTTGGCAGGGCTAAGACCCCTTACAAGGGGTGATAATCAAGAAAAGAGAAAAATAGGGAGCCACTGGGTCAGAAAAGCTGAAACTTATGTGAAAGCATCCAGGGATTACCGTATATACTCGCCTATAAGTCGGTTTTTTGGGAGTCAATTTCTGGTCCAACTTTGTGTCCAACTTATAGGCGAGCTATAAAAAGAATGGAACTATACGAGGTCAGTCCACCTGAAATATAAGCTTTTTAAATACAACCGACTTCTAGGCGGATCGACTTATAGGCGAGTACATACGGTAAGTGTAGATTCTAAATTGTTTAAATCATGTCCCCCTCCCCCTAAGAATAGACCTAAACCACAATAGGTATTACAAGTAGGAAAATTTGGTGTAGAACAGAATGACCAGTTACTCTGGTGAGTGTTATGGACCATGGCCTTCTTGTATTCATGATCATGATCATAGAGAAAACGAACCTTAGCTACTCTCTTCCTTCAACAACAACAAGAAAAAATTGCTTTATGGAATGCCTATTTTCATTAACAAAGTTCAAATTTTGAATTATATTTTTTTCAGATTGATGAATGAACCACATGCATTATGTCAGAGGAATCTAGCTGGAGCATCTATTTAGCAGCCAGGACACATAAATGTACCTGTACAGTTGATACAGATAATCTCAACAGCACATTTCTAAATGATGGCCAAAAAAATCTAATAAAGACACTGTCAGTTTAAAACTTTTTGAAAGAAATCCAGACCAGAAACAAAGGATATTGATTTTTAAGCTCCTCCAAATGTAAAAGGGGTTTTATTGAAACCAAGACCAGGATACACCCAAGGATATTGAATATTACACCCCTTCAACATAAAATTTTGAATTTTAATTTGCCTATCTAGTCAAGAACATGGATTTTTTGTCATTTGATACACTTTATAATGTTATATTGACTTTTTTTTCAAGATTTCTTTACTGTAAACTATATATTTCAGCAAAAAGTACATTTACAGATGATTTTTCAAAAATTGCTTTAAAAATACAGTTGAAATATTTAGATCTTGTCTCATAAATGGTTAATCACAGTTACCACAGAAACCAAATATTTGTTTTAAAAAAGTTACATACAAAAAAATGTTGTGTCTTTCAATATTTTACTTATTTCGTACATTGTTCATATAAATTGTTTGATTTTTCACTGCCTTTTACATGGTGTTTACTTATTCGCCTCGCCCTTTGTTCTCATTTTAACGTTACCTGTACCTGTCCAATAAGTTGAATCTTATTGGACACCTACAGGTAACTTATCGGACGGGGTGCAGGACAATAACAAATATATTGAACCAGGTTAAACAAAAGATGACGTCACAAAAAATGTTTTAAGGTTAATTACAGTTCGCGATATACCCGGAACGGCCATTATTATGCTTATTATAAGTACATGTACATGTAATATTATGCTTTCGTGTTGCTTGCTGCTTATTGATATTTGGGGTCGTCCTTTACGCTTGGCGAACCCTTGCTGCTTTTAGATATGCCACGACCAACAATCGCCAATATCAAAATAAACGTGTATAAAGTCATGTTTGTTTTATTTTCCATTATATAAATAAATATATTTAACGAGGCCGAGTCTAATTCGAGTGCGCATCACTTTGCGCAGTTTTTTAATTTCATGCAGTCATTAATTATTTTAATTTTAATACAAAATTAACATTATTTGTAACTCCTACTGATCTGAAAATGTGATTTTACGACAATTATTGGAAAAAGAACGTTGAAATGGCTCTAACAACGTCACCATAGATATGTATTTTTACCGTAATATGGCAATTTTAGAGGTATTTGGCTTCGACTTAGACCAATCGAGATGGTGAACTTTTTTGAAATTTCACAATTTGGTGACATTTTACATTTACTTTCATTTACTTGAATGAAAAAGAAATCCCTAGGGCAGAAGTACAAAAAATATTGAAAAAATGTAATAATTTGGCGATTTTCCAACAAATTCCCATAGGGTCCAATAGTAAAGTTTGACAACATTTAAGATGGCCCACTAAGAAAACGGGGTGGTAAACATTCGATATTTTAATCCTTAAACAATAAATATTACAGTAAAAATTAATTATCAAAAAATCATAAAAATCCCTAGGGCAGAAATAATTAGACTCGGCCTCGTTAATATCTAGAAATTTGCCCACATTACATTAAAGGTTCTGCTGCATTTTATCTACTAAATACAGTAATGTGGTCATGGGTAGAAAAATGACTCCCTGTGGATCTAAGCTGAAAATTTTAGGGAGCAAAAAAAATTAGATAAAGAAGCATTTTGACCAAAATGATCACCTGAGCTAATTGGGAATAAATTGATGATATGTTGATATCATAACATTATACAATTATAGCTATATTTTAAGGTCAATGCAATGATTCAGAATCTAAAGAGTAAAAGATATATCAGCCCTAAAGGGTTAGGTAAATATTGTTTTTCGATGGTGGAAATCATCGTACTGAAACAAAAAAAAATCAGCAGTATTATAGCAGTATTATATATTATTATATCCTCCGCTTGAAAAGCAGGAGGGTATATAGTGATCGGAATGTCCATCCGTCTGTCTGTTACGCTTTGGGGTATTCATCTCTTATCCGCAACTCCTCTTACAATATAAAAATATGTGTTTGTGAAACAGCTATGCCTATGGCAACATAGCGAAGACTAAACTTTTCTTATTGGTACCCAAAGTAGGGTTTTCTTACAAGAAATACAATTGCAAAATAGGAAAGCCCTTGCACCACTTGTTCAAAAGTAATGGCTGAGAATTAGTTTTTGAAAGGTAAGTCAAACTCAACGGTCAAAGGGTAAAAGTTTATGGTTTCTTAGGAAAGGTTTAATGTTACAAGGATTACATATGTGAAGTATGAAAACCCCATGGCCCTTACCGTTCGAAAGTTATGGCCAAGGTTAAAGTTTTTCTTATAAGTACGGAAATCTCCGAGGTCAAAAAGTTTTAGTATGCAGGTCAAGGTAGTGCCCAAAAAAATACATATATAAAGTATGAAAGTATTGGTATCTACCGCTTAAACGTTAAGGCCAAATAAAAAAATGGCATTTTTGTGTAAAATGGGATAAACTCCAAGGTAAAGGTCAAAAGGTCAAATTTGGTGGTATCAGAAGTAAAGTCTTGTCACAAGGAATACAAATATTAAATAAGAAGTCATAGCTCCAATAAATGAAAAGTAATCGTCAAGGTTAAAGTTTTTGCGGACAAACAGACCGCCAGATAGACCGACAGACATATAGACGAACTCGATAAATTTAAATACCCCGGAATCTTTGATAACAGGGACATAAAAAAGATTTTCAATTAACTTTTCATGTTATGATACAGTATAAAGAAGACGTTACAAAAATGAAAATGTTTGTTTTGATTTTCATATTAAATTCTCTAAAAAATATACTCAGAACTGGGTATAATAGTGGAGTAAAACAAGAATTAAGAAATGTAATGAATACCGTGTGCTGAATCAAATGGTTATGTCTACATATACATTTTTGGCATTAGAATGTGTATTTTACACTAGTCCATAGCTTTACATAGAATATTTTTAAGTGTTATACCCACCCAACCTCCAACCTATTTAGGAGGAAGTCAATTATCAACAAAAAAAACAACAGCAAAATCTACCCTACCTTTATTTTTCTATAAGGAGGGACTAAAAATAAGCCTAAAATAATCTACTATTCTAATCATTTTCAACTGTTACTTTGCCACAATACTTTAAAGTATACCTCCATCAACATTTAAAGTATGCTTTAATCATGGCGAAGCAAATTGTGATATGGTAGTACTTGTGTGAATGCTTAACATTTCAATATTTTATCTAGAGCCTCTTTCAGTAGTATAGAGTTTTATTTCTATTTCTGCTTTTCTTTTCTTTTTTTTTTTCTTTTTTTATTGTTTGATCTAACGTAATGTTCTTTTATGGGGGGAGGGGATAAAAATTTCTTCCTCTTCCATTGTCAACTAGGATTTGCCAAACTTATACAAGCTAAAAGTTGAAATGAGGGAAAAAAAAATTTTTCCTATTAAAGAGTTTTTAAACCTGATGTTGCATGGTTTGATTTCTAAAAACAAGTGGAATATCATTCTTTAAGCAAACATTGAAAGGAGGAATATTAAAATGAAATTTTATTAACTTGACAATTAAAGAATTTTTTATTCAAACACATTTTTAGCCTTTAAGGACTACGTGAATCTCTAAATTATTTCATACGAGTTTTTGTATTTTTCAGGTTACAGAAAATGTAAAAACTAGTTTTACTTGTTGTAAATTTTGTATCACTTTAAAGGGGGGTTATTTTTCAATGGGGGTCAATTTTTGATAAGACTAACATATGAAATAATGACCCCAAGGACACTTTTTCTACAAAAAATGATTTTTTTTCTACGGGTGGGGGGTCATTTTTGTCGTTGGAAAATGACCCCCGGTCATTATTCGATGGGGGTCATCATTCGTCTTTACACCGGCCATCAAACAACTTTATTCATCTAGAAATGAAATGCAAACAATAGGTCACATACATTTTGTATACATGCAACATTTTTCATCAAAATTCACAGTGTGATTATCATCTTTGAGACCTTTTGGCTTCAAAATCAATAGGCCTTCTCTGTAGGTCACGGGGGGCTGTCATGTAGTATTAAGTTGCAGAAGATCAAAGGATTCTCGAGATATCGCTTTGAAACAAAGCAGGGGACATAGGAAGTTATGGCATGAAATTTAATTGCAAAAACGCTTTTTGAGATATTGCCCGGAAAGTTTAGACACAGAAAAAAATGTATGAATTCATATAATTATGACAATTACTTTTGACCTTTAAATAGATAGGGATCTTCTTTAAGTCATAGGAAGTTGTGGTGCAGGATAGCATTGCAAAATCTCGAAGGTTTCTCGAGATATCGAATGGAAATGTAAGGGTTAAAACAGACATATTTTTTTTTATTTATCATCCTGACCTTTTACGTCTTAGCCTCAGATCAACAGGAGTCTTCCTTTAGCCATATAGAGTTATTGTGTAGAATTTTGCTTAACATTAGACAGTTGTGGATTGTGGTAGTGGGGAACACTCGATCTGATCGCTTGGAGTGCAAGTTGTTGCGTAAGGTTGTAGGCCGCTGGCAACAGTTCGCACTTTGGTTTATCAGGTCGACTGTTACCTGATACACCTGTCAACAACGTTTCTCTTATCTTCCTTTACTGAATGAAAAGATAATTCAGTTTAGCATCATTTGACGTCAAAGGGCAACATTTTTCAAAAGTCTATTTTCACAGGTTCTGGACCGACAGTTGGGGAAAACAGTCGAAATTTAATTAAAAAAATCGTTTAAAATTAAGAAATTAAAAAGGAAGCGTATGGTAGGGGTATTACAAAAATGATTTATACAATTATTACAGATAAAACCCTTCGACGTAGACGTCTGGAGGAATTGAAGATATATTAACTACGACAAAATTTTCCAATGGATCAATCAACATTGGAAGATGAAAAGACATACGAAATTCCCTAGAAATCACCGCCATAAAGACGACAGCAATGATGACGGGAAAATAACCTTTGTAGTTAACCATACGAAAGCCCAGAAGGCTCATTCGAGATTCAAGTTTCGAAAAACGAGATTCGAAATTCGAGATGCGAAATTCGAGTTTCGAAATTCAAGATCTAAACTAACTAATCAAATGCGGGTTCAACATTTG
The DNA here is from genome assembly GCF_032062105.1 of Saccostrea cuccullata. Lineage (NCBI taxonomy): Eukaryota > Metazoa > Mollusca > Bivalvia > Ostreida > Ostreidae > Saccostrea > Saccostrea cuccullata. The sequence continues at coordinate 257,118 of NW_026928801.1, read as the reverse complement.
ATTACTCCCCTTTGTTATGTTGTTATGTAAAATCCTAATAAAGGGGAGTAATCAAATGTTGAATCTGCTTTTGATTGGTTAATCTGGATCTTGAATCTCGAATTTCGAATCTCGAATTTTGAATCTCGTATTTCGAATCTCGAATTTCGTAATTCGAACCTCGAATCTCGAATGAGCCTTCTGGGCTTTCGTATAGCATAGTTGCCAGTAAATGCATATCCGTCAGAAAATCTATGTCCGTAGACAGTTATTCCAAATGTTGCATTATTTGTTGTCTTTAATACTACTGGTCCGCTGTGTACTTTAAGAGTACGAATCATGAAAGTGCTCTTCAATGCTGCAGGGGTTACGCGCACAGTTTGATAGTTTCCAGCAGATGAACCGTTTATCTGAAGGTAACTTATATACGTTTGTGGAATTATCACACTTATATAGTTTTTTGTATATCCTTCCGGTAGAACAACATTATAGTAGTCGACATATTGGTTAATTCTAGGATTGACTGTCATGTAAGGATCGGAGCCCGTATACTGCCGTTACCCATTCCGAAACTGGTAACCAATACGGGATTATCTGACTCTAAAATAAATGCTTCTTCTGATGTAACTTCAGTGTTCTTGCATTCTTTTTCAGTCAAATACCACTTTAATACTTTTTATCCGATTCTGATGTGAATAGAACTTCGAAATTCAGTAATCACTTGAACCAACGTTCCTAAGTTACCGTAAAAAGGGGGTATGCAAACGTAGACGAAATAAGATATTTTATTACCAGTCTATTTGTTGGAATAATAAGAGTTCCTTCGACAGAACCGTAATTTAAACTTTCAAATATAGATACTGTCGATAGTTCAGATGTGTGAAAAAGTACAGCTTTTGTCTCAATTGCTAAATAATCACATGTCAGATCAAAAGGGAGTGTAATCTTGGAAAAATGAGAAATATTCATTATTCGGTCGGTTGCTAAAAAGAATATTACCTGTTGAAGTTGAGAATTGAACATTGGATGATGTTGGTGAAGTTATCGTTTCAGATACAGCAGTTTTTGTTTCTGCTATCGTGATTGGTTCCATTGTTTCTTTAATGGTGTCGGTAGTGGTGGTGAAATTTCCTGTTGATAAGAGGGAAGATATACTTATATGTTTTATCAACACCTGGAAATTTGACGTCTTTATATCTTCCTCAATATATTTTTTCTTAAATAATATATTGTTAAATCAAATAATAATTGACAGCTAATCTGTAGAGATAACGGTACATAATATCAAATTATTGTTCAATATAACTTTCGTACACATGTTTAATATCCCGTTCAAGGTCAGATGGCATTTTCTCTTGAATGTTTGATCAAGTGTTCAAGAGTTATCTTTTTTTTCTTTTAGAAATGACCGGCCACGGTAGCCTAGGGTAGATCATTCGCTTCGTGATCTGGAGGCCGGGGTTCGATTCTCATTCGCGGCGCCGTGTCAAACCTTAGACGTAGAAATAGGTATTGACAGTTCACCAAGCGCTCGGCATAAGAAGTGAAAGTCATGGGTCTTCCGGATATGACCTTTAAAACGTAGGTCCAGCGTCCTTATAGGCGTTTGCGCGATAAAGAAACCCTACCTGATAGGCGCTGGAACCCTCGCGGTTCAAAGGCCCAGATTGCCGAGTCTAAATTTAAAGCCCTTCACTGTCATACGGAGACGTCTCTATATCAGTGAAAAATGCTCGAATTGAAAATTAAAAATTATACAATCAATCAATCATTTTCTTTAGAAATACAAACGGGTATTCAATTCTTAATATTGTATGATATCTTTTTGAATTCCAAGAACTTTTACCAGTGTAGCATATAATTAGCAATTAAAAAAAATTAATAACAATAAACTTCAAATCAAATAGGTACTGCGGATTTTGTCGAGAGCGTACTAGAGGTAAAATACGTAAGGCCGCACATAGATAAGAAAAAAATGTGTAGACAACCCTGGTTTTTATACAGCACTAAAATACATGAGTGCAGTCATCTGATCAATTCTTCCAGAGAATGTCATTTTCTTCACCTATGATTTGATCTTATAGTAACAAATACGAGGGTCAATCCCTCTTTGTCACTGAGCAAACTCAAGTTTGTTGATTCTTGAACCTTCATTGCACTGACGTGGGTACTTTTGTATCTAAGTATATATGTATTGCCAGTGGTGAGTGTGTCGTAATTCCTGAATATCATAGTATGGAGACATCAGTGTTTGTAAATTGTCAAGAGCACTGGTGTTAGGATTTCCCTTGCATCTTACCTGCTCGCCCGTAGAAACGACTGCGCAAGTTTTCCGACGTCTTTTCATTGTGCACTATTAGAGACTTTTTTGTGTGTTTTACGCAAAGTTAATCAGACTGACCTTTGTACATATTTGCAGCACTTTGGAGCTATTCGTTACCATCATAGGTAGAGGCCTGATACGATTCAACGGCTATAATTATAACTTTCCTTGCAGAGTTCAGTGAAAATACCGCAAAATTTTAGTGCTTCGCTTAAACTCTCCAACATAGTAAGATTTCCAGCGATGGAAAACCCTGGTGCCTATGAAGATTGAGTCCTAAGGACAGAAATTCAAAGGATAACTGCAGATCTCTTTGAGATCTTGCTATAAAACTTGAGTTTGCAATGATCCAAAATTATTTTAAATCTAAATGGTGAAAGGTCAGAGTCAAAGTTTCCAGAAACACTTCAATGCTGTTTTTGCAAATATGTTGAGGAAAAAGTCAGGTATTCCTGACCTTGCTAATTTAGTGAAATATACAACGACAATTTGGCGATATAACTCTAAGCCGGATACTTTAAAAATAAAATTTTGTACAGATCAAAAGAATGGTTTCCTTAATACGGCAATTAGAATTTTGAACGCATTTTGCAATTTGCAATTCAAAAGTGAACTGCATGCTCGAACGCAGTTCGCAATTCAAATTTTAAAATTTCATTTTGTCTGAAATTTTGTGGGTGGGGTACTAGGGGTCAGTTTCCACTTTTATGAAAAACTGGTGATGTTTCCGAGATATGGCCCTCCAGTTTTTAGCCCTACTATATAAAACTATACGAATATACATCGGACTCGGTATGTAGAATACATCTACTTCATGTGGATCTCCTATAAACAGCAGGCAAACACCTTCTTATTATTCTTTTCTTTTGCAAAAAAACCCTAAATTAAAGAAAAATGTATAAGCCATGAGTTTTCTCTTTCAACTTTTTATCCCCCCAAACGAAGTTTTCAGGTGCAAATAGGAATCAACGTGTCCGTCTAGTTGTCTGTCCGACTGTCTAGCTGTCTGGTTGCCTTTGGAAATGGGTCTGGTCCATATCTTTCTTATGGTAAACTTCTAATACTTTTATAAGGAATCTGCATATAAATAGAACACAGAATAACTTTTCTAGAGAAGATACAGACTGTATTTGAATAATATATTAACATCGCATTCAAGTTACAGGCCTCTTATATAACAATTAATGATATTTCATTTAATAACAAAAGACATGTTTCATTGTACAAAATGGCTTGAAAAGCTTCACAATATGTACACCCTGCATCAAACTTTACAAGATGACGTCACATTGACAAGTGCATTGGGAAAAATGAATCGTTATACCAGGTATTTTGTTGTATGTGATTTAACAAACGACAAATCTGCATGTAATAGTAAGTTTTATGTAGTCTAAAGCTATCCAGCAGTTTAGAATAGCAAATTATTTCATTTGAAGACCATATTATTAGTAGTAGTAGTAGTAGTAGATTTATTCAGGTAAAAATCAATGTATGATACAGGGTGGTACAAATATAAATAATGCATAAAATGAAAAATTATTATTATTTTGAGTGACGTCATTGTTAACATTTCCCGTATAGAGGCCCCGCCTCCTTGCTACATGTATAGCCTTAAATATCCTGGATAGATATAACATACTTTTGGTCCCTCTTGCCTCCTTAAACGGACCAAACCCTTATTTTATCTTCGTATAAAATGAAAGATCTTGAGATTTAAAAGAATTTTTATTCAATATCCATTCAAAAATTTATTTTCATTTACGAAATGGGATGAAAAATTAGTTCGTGGCTAGTCCTTCAAGTCCGTTATGGTCGCCCGCGTTGCGCACTGGTTACAGCATCTACTCTAGAATTGCCCAGTAAAGGGTTAAGAGGCAATCCACCGAAAAAAAACAGACAATCGGTGGCACTTTGCATGTCATGGATTTTAATTATTTTACGCATTTAGACTTATTTTAGCAAGTGTTTACGCATGACAACATAAAAAAATAAAGTTCTCATCTAGTCCTATTTTTGGTAATTGCTTAATTTTATTGCAAAAAGGTCAACATGGGGGTAAAAAAATTCCTACGTTTGAATTTTGGTTTTTATGTAAGAGATACTCAAAAGCTGGATGTGTCGATAAGTATTACGAGGGTTGTTCGAAAAGTTCGTGGACGATGTCAATCCTTGTTTTATTGCTCACTCGAATTTTAAAGCAAGCACTATATACAGTACAGGCAACGCGGATCCCGTATTAGACCGCGTCCCCTCCGCGGTGTATTAATCCTTTCCGCGTTACACCGTCCTGGGTTTTGATCGCGGTGCTACCTGAGACCGTGTTTACACCGCGGCGATCCAGCTTCCGTTCTTCTTCAGCTTAATTAGATGTTCTTACCTGTAAAGTCTTGTCGATTTTTAATGGGGTCGAAAGGGGGGGGGGGTAGCCATTTAAGAGTACGACCACATTAATATTATGAATACCATTAGAAGTATTTTTTTTTAATTCATTTTTAAGTTTTATCAATTTGTTTTTAGAAAAATTATATACCAATAGTCACTCAAAATTGATTAATTCTCAAACGCGTCTGTTGACAGTCATATTGGATGAAATATAGTAGTATAATTTATCGAATATATTTATTTATAAAATCATATTTATTTATAAAATCAATAATCTCACCACAAATGATCTTCAAATTGCTAAATAAGTAGAATTAATTTTAGTATTTAAAGAATGTCATATCCCTTCTTTTTTTATGCACCGTAATCCAGTGTTCACGATTAGCGCGTGCAGTTGGAGTTACATGTAGCTATGTGTTTATTTATCTGCGAGGTTCTATCACAGCCATTGGTTTCACTTTTAAAAATGCCTTTTATACAGTGCACATATAAACAAAAGCATGAAAAAGGACAATACATGTACAAAGAGATACATAATAACAATCAAAATTAAAAAAAAAACAACAACAACATGTGTACATGTGGGAATATGTTGCCCAATTATTATGCGCTATATTGTAAGCCTATGAACCAGATATCGACATGATTTTTTATTTAATTATTTTCTTTTTTTTTTTAGGGGGGGGGGGGGTTATAAGTAATTCTATTCAGAATATCAATATTTCATAGCTAGTATTTTACTGTAGTTATATTTTCTGCTCTTTTCGAAAATTATTAAAGTCATGTCTATGATAATGATGAACAAATTTCACGTATCGCCGATCGGAAAGGCTGACTCTTCTATCAGCCGTTTAATATGGGCTCTAAAATAATTTGAACACACAGCACAGAAATTCTTAAACTTATTGTCATGAAAATAGTTCAAGTTTTCAGGTGTCTGTGTAACTGGTCTATACCCTTAACGAGATACCCGCAATACCTTCACATTACGTAATCTTACATCATGAAGGAACACTGACGAACAATTATGAATAAGATGAATAAATGTCTTGGAAACAATCATATCAAACTGCATGTTAGTTTCGTTAAATATTGGGTGTTTAGCTATATCTGTTCCTGTGTTTTCCTTAAACTCACATATTAATCCACAAATGGTCAATAAACTGAAAAAAAATCAGCGACAGCAAAATGTACATGTATCTGTTCACGGCAACGATTATTATGGAATTTAAAAAAATCTGATCCATTAGCAATTTCATCAAAATTATATCATGTTTAGTTTAGTTTAGTTTTATTCGATAGGCTTGAGAAATCAATAATTTTTATTCTGATCAAAACGTGGACAAACGGTCGTGCACGTGCCTCAAGTTGCTATTGTAATCTCTCTCTCTCTCTCTCTCTCTCTCTCTCTTTTTTTCTCTGTGTGTGTGTGTGTCTCTCTCTCGTCATCTACTAACTGGTACAGGTATAAACAGACACGTAAATAAAATAGTAATGAATCATTATTTGATTTAATTAATTTAAAATACTTTAAATATTACATGTAATTTGTTTTAAAAGTTTTTTTTTTTTACTTTATACACTCAGTTAAAAAAAGCAACAATATATTAACTAAAATTTCAAGGCTGTTATCTAATTTGAAAATGATATCGATGAAATAATGAAACATTGAATCAAATGCTGTGTTGATAGGCTAGACAACGACGTGAACATTCAGAGAGAGTTACTCCAGGTACTCTAGGACAGGTGTGAAACCCCAAGGGCATGCCGTTTCCTGCGCCGGGTCTGCTAATCCCTATACACAGGAAATGATCGCGGCTAATACTTAATACACAAAGAAACAAAATTTGTCAAAGAAATCGAAAGTATTTGATTATTTTCATTGAATATTATTAAAAACTTAGGTGTAATACATCCCCCTTCTTTAATTCAATTTGTTCTGCGAAGTTTATCACCGTACCTGCACATCCTATCTTATTTTATTGCACATGAAAATGGAAAAATTTTAAAATTAAAAAGAAAGACATATTTGTTTACAAAAGAAACACATGTAAATATGAAGGTCAATTGGCGATATTTTTGCTTGATATCTTGTATAAAGTTCACATGTAACTGCAAAGTGAACTCACGCCGTCGAAATAAAATTCATGTTTTCCGATAATTTGACACTTTGAGAAAAATGCCTGCTAAATAATATAATTCAGCAAAAATAAATTAAAGAAAAGTGTTCTAAATTTGGAAAATGAACATAAACAATGAGAAAAAAAGAAGAAAAGAATTTTTTCTTGATATCTTGCGTAAAGGAAATTTATGTTCACGTGCCCACTACATGTAACTGTAAACTATCGCCATCGAATGTTTCCCAGTAATTTGACACTATAAGAAAAATGGCTGCACATTTATACAATAAAGCGAAATTGATTAAATTAAGTGTTCTAAATTTTTGAAAAGAATATAAACAGTATGAGAATGTACTGGAAATCGTTTATCGAAACTCACACTGTCTTAGTTCAGCAGGATTTAAGTTCGCATATACATGTAATAAGAATAAGAATTAATAATTAAGAAAAACTTAATTTAATTTTGTTTCTTGTTAGACTTTCAATAACGCAAAAATTAAGCAATTATATAAAATTTTTAATTCTAAATCAAATATTGATAGATAATTTTAGAAACAAAAATAAATATATTTTTTCTTCGTTTAATTTCTATTCATCATAGCAAAATAAATGAAAATACTTCTTTTAATAAACATACAGTGTCGTTATTTTTTGGTTACAGTGAAAATTCGCAAATTACAATTCGGGGAGATAACTCCCGTTTGTTTACGATACTAATTGTCAGTAATTGATCGATGATTTAACCGCGGCGGGAACAGGCAGGTGATGAAATTCCCGCGGAGGGAACGCGGTTTACCTGTCTCACCTGGCCAAATACCGCGTTGTGTTTATACCGCGGCGGGGCGCGGGAAATACGGGATATGCGTTGCCTGTACTGTAATATGTAAAAATATTTGTTTTGTCGATGTGTGAAGTTTCATTCTATTCGATTTGACAAAAATCAATTTACTTCATTTTAAAATCAACATGTTTTGTACCTGCGGAGCACACTTAACGGCAAATTAACATAGCGCCAAGAATTCCTTAAAAAAAGAAATTCTATCCCTATACATTTCACACAGAATAATCCAAGGCCCACTCACTAAATCCTTTTTCTAATACTTGACATTTATTTTTAAGAATTGCTCTCGTTATGTAATTTCCTATGTTAAGGTTTTAATTTCTTTTGTTACTTAACTCTGCTTTCACAGGATACGCAACTCTGAAGCGCCTATGTCTCTCCTTGACGTTCCAACTTTTCCAAGAATTTGTTCAGATTTTAACACTTAAAGCGTAGCTTCACAGACTGACTCATCCGATACAGAGTCTCTGTCACTCAAATACTGCCAGTACTATTTGTACACACATGCAAAATTCGCTTGTGTCATTTTTTTCTTGATTCCTTCAACATTTTTAGAGTTTTTCAGCGTGTTCTTGAGTAAAACACAAAATTGCATCGTTATCTTATGCTCCGTGACGTTCTAAAACGGATTTATTGTAAAAATATATCTACCTTATTTGGATAACATATGACGTCAAATAAAATAGAGAAGACAGTTGTCCACGAACATTTCGAACAACCCTCGTATTTATAGCATAGGATCTCATCTTTTATTTCATTAATGATTAAGACTTCAATTTATATTTCTTTAGGAAAAAATATATGGTCCAAATTTGAGTTTAGCAAGTAACTTTTTGAATTCAGTATCCAAGTTTCATTAAGTTATAAAACCCAATACATTGCATGGTCAGAATTTTTTTTTCTCATGTTATTATGAATACAAGGTAATAACTTTTGAGTCAATTTTTTTTTTATAATTTTTCCAAATGAAACTGATCCCATTTACATTTTCTTATTGTTGAATTATTTTTAAGAAAAATATTTTGGCGAATGCAATGAACTCGCAAATTTGCTAAAAAATTATTTACACAAAAATTTCCAGATATACGGTATAAATGTAGTCTGAAATTTGGCTCTCAATCTTGAAATCTCAATTTTTGTGGATCAATAACAGATTAATTCAGAATCGCCACTTTTCTCAATACACGAAGTTAAAACTTACTGCATCTGTTACGGATATCTATATTACCTTTACCAACTGTTTACTGTATGTACACATTTATTAAAATACGAATATTATTTTTTAAGTAATAAGCATCTAGAAGCTACTGTACTTTTCTTTTCGGTCCTTAACATAGCTGAAATATGAACGAAAGGATTTATTTGTGTTTCTTCCTGGTTGTCACATGTGAAAAGTGATTGTGTCCTATCATATGATATAGCCGTATTAATATTTAAGTTTGACAAAAAAAGTTTTTATTTCCTATAGGATTTACGCTAAGTGGAATTTAACACTTTTTATGTCAAACGAAAATAAACAATACGACTATTGGGCGACGGTATTTAAAAGACTAAATCATATAAAAAATACAATTACTTATGACACGTGACAAACAGGAAGAAAAACAAATAATTCCTTTTCTTCATACCTATAATCCATGTAATGAAAACCAAGCTAAGTGAAGATTTTGATGCGAGAAGAGACAATTTATTTTTATTCCCTTTAATAAGATGCTTTGCGGAAACCAAATACAAAGAAAAAACAAGAAACATATCTTTATTTCAACCTTTAAACCAAAGCTTAACAGCATTGTTTAATTTTTGAGGTAATAATACCTCGGAAAACTACGTCATAGATGGTGACTTTATAATCTTATTATGACTTCACAACATACCCTTCAATGTTACAGCGTAGTAAACTTATTTGTAATGCATCTGAAGATAGTAAATGGAAGCTCTAATGCTTTACTTGCTTTATGTTAATTTCTTCGTGTCTCCAACCTAACTATTAAATATATGATTAAATAAATGTCCAAAAAGATCGCCAAATATTTAGAAACATAAATATGTATTTGGCTCAATCTTATCCCGAGAGTTCATCATGTGATCACATTTAAATTTATCCGATGTCTTTCAAAGCATTTCAATTGGACGAACGATGAGTTTAAGTTTGTGAAAAAATTAATAGAAGATCCGAAATATATCATTTTCTCATCTTTGTAAAAAAGCCAATAGATAGGAAAAAAGCATTAAAACAATCTCTTCCTTTTTCATGTAGTCCTATTTATTTTTTTCAATTATACATCTTCATAAAATTAAGGTTGCATTCATTGCTGAAATGAAATCCTGAATACACTTTAAAAACGCAGGGAGGATAAGAAACCATACAAAATACCTTGACAAAATTAGTGCTACATTATGACGTCATAGAATGAGAGGTGGCGTCAATTCTAGAACACAAGTTTTTGTAATATTGGTATTTTGAGACGTAATGTAACTCTAGAAAATAAATAGAAACGTGTAAATATTAACAAAATGAAATGTTCTTATTTTGTTATGCTGTATTCTGTCATTTTGACTAAAATCTACAACCGTCATATGTGTTTATCAAGTAACTTTGGAATTGATTATGTTGTATAAAGAGAATTTGGCCAAGACGGTGTGTACAAAGATACGTAAAATGTAGTTTAAAAGTAAATATCGTGAATATTATGTGAAACTCATATGCAGTTCTGTTACTAAAACAGGTATGCTAATTTATTTTCATCGATTTTATCCTCTTTCGAAGACAGTTAGCTATAAACGTATCCCGGTCGACCTTTCCTCTGTCATTTGTGACAAAAATAATGCAACAGAACAACAATAAGCTGTTTATTTCAAAACATAAGATTCATGGAGATGAAAAGTTTGCCTCCTAAAACACTTTGAAAGTGCTGCTAAAATCCCGAGTTAAGCTTGGTTTTACAAAACTCTCGCATCATATGTAAAAAAAAATTCAAAACAACGCGTAAGGTGTGGGATTCTAAGTGGGACTCTAGCAGAACTTTTCAGACAAAAAAGATGTTTTTCAACTGCATTATTTACTCAAAAAAATGTTTAGCTCCGGGGTATTGCTGTTCTGTTAGCTTTTTTATTTTATTTAGGAATATATCGCTATTAATAGAAGTCACGTGATGCCGTGGTGATGGCGCACGTCGTTCCGTTAGACACTCTTTTTACTTTATGCAATAAATAGTACATTTATGTTTATCAGCGGTTTTGGTAAATTATTAAGGCAAATCATTTCAAAGCGTCATATGTCGGATAAAAATGGGGCATAATAATCCTGTATATCTTATCATGATTTAATTTTTTTTGGATTAAATCTAAAAAAAAAAACATGAATTGTTCTTGAAGAAAATGCTATGGAATTCACAGTTACTGTGGGGCACATTGCATAGCAGATTTTTGCAATTCATAAATTCCGCGTGTAATCTTTTGCATGTAATGAACGTCATGAGAAAACGTGCTTATGTAATTATACTTACGCGCATAAAGAGTTTGTTTGACTGAATAAAGTTCACTTTCGAGGCTTTCTATTCTTTTTTCCTGGTCTCCTACATATTTCTTCAATACACTTAGTTCTTCTATAAAAAATCCCAGTTCCTTCGGTCCAAAGCAGCTGTCTTTATTTTCAATTAATATTTGACCACTGTAAAAATCTGTGCTGAATGTTATTAGAACAACTGTCCATATAACCAAATGCTTGTTGGTTTCCATTTCAGGGGGAAAAATAGTTACATGCTATAAAAGAAAAAAAAATGGATTATAGAAAAGTTATAAGATCTATTCTTTGAAAACATTTACAGTGTCAATATCTTCTGATTGTGCACTTATACATTCGATTATTATACAACATTTGACTTATTATTATCAACATATCTTCTCGATTTTTTTTAATTTTTTTTTTATTTTTATTTCTTTTTATTATTATGATATGCTTTGAGGTAAGTAAAGAAGGTATAAATTACGAAAATTGATTGAAGGAAATAAAATAAGGTATATAATTTCAAATGTGATATTAAATAACACAGCAGCTGTATGATGTAATATCAAATGCATCGGATTGACAATTCATGTACTCATATTGGTTTCCAAAATTTAAAAAAAAGCCTACAAACAAGATACATAATTGTTCACGGTAGCCTAGTGGTAGAGCGTTCGCTTCGTGATCGGGAGGCCCGGGTTCGATTCTTGTTCCCGGCGCCGCGTCAAACCTAAGACGTAAAAATAGGTAGCGACTGTTCCTTCGCCAAGCGCTCGGCATCAGAAGTGAAAGTCACGGGTCTTTCGGATATGACCTTAAAAACGTAGGTCCCGTGTCACGGTAGGCGCTGGCACGATAAAGAACCCTCACTGCTCAATGGCCCTGAGTGCCGAGCATAGGTCTAAATTTGAAGCCCTTCACCGGCATACGGTGACGTCTCCATATGAGTGAAAAATTCTCAAGAGGGACGTTCACGGTAGCCTAGTGGTAGAGCGTTCGCTTCGTGATCGGGAGGCCCGGGTTCGATTCTCGTTCCCGGCGCCGCGTCAAACCTAAGACGTAAAAATAGGTAGCGACTGTTCCTTCGCCAAGCGCTCGGCATCAGAAGTGAAAGTCACGGGTCTTTCGGATATGACCTTAAAAACGTAGGTCCCGTGTCACGGTAGGCGCTGGCACGATAAAGAACCCTCACTGCTCAATGGCCCTGAGTGCCGAGCATAGGTCTAAATTTGAAGCCCTTCACCGGCATACGATGACGTCTCCATATGAGTGAAAAATTCTCAAGAGGGACGTTAAACAATATACAATCAATCAAGCAAGACAGTAACCATTCTACCGGGCCTCGGAGTCTAGTACACGCGATTCATAATCGAATACTACCTTAAGACAATTAAAGCATACTAACAGTTGTAATTTATGGAAAATTTTGATTGTTTATTTGTCAACATTTGGAGAAATATTATTTTTCAATTAATCTCCACTTCTTTTAAGGTCAAGATCAAGTAAATGTCTTAAGACTATAACTTTTTGGTCCTATATCCACTATGACGTCATAATAACTTTCAAATTTCTTTTCCCCGTACTTTACGGCTCTAATAGAATTATGTAGGAAATAATGTATGTTTGGGAATTAAAATTGAAATTACATGAAAAGTAGTCCTGATACGTATATTAATTGAATTAGACATTATTTTAAATAAGAGACCAGGAACATACAAATTACCATTTTCTGAGAGACTGTTGGCAATTTTGATACATTTTCTTTGTCTGATATGGAAAAAAAACTCACTTATTCATGACTGGAATTTCTTAATTATCATTGAAATGACAGTTTAAAATATTATTTTTCATCTGTTTATCTACAAATTATGCTAAGAAAAACCTTATTTGACCAACCATAACTTGTAAAGTATCATTGAAGGAATTAATTTATCAAATTTTATTAATATGTAGCCACCTTTCATCTAGATTTTGACCTTAAAGTCATCTTTGAAGTTGCATTGTTGACCTTCTTAAGATTTGTAGCGATTGTGAAAGTCACGCCCGAGAAAACACGCAAAAAAATAAGGAAAAAAAATCTCTAAAATGGTCACATGACAACTTGCAGAATAGACTTTGATTTGAATACTGATACAGGCATATTTTAAAATGTCATGGATTTCTACATGACAGTTGTATTTTTAAAGAATAAAAGAATATCGGTTTCAAGCTTCAGAGATGGAATGATTTCAATTTGTTCGTTTAAACTCTATACATTTATTTATATTTTAACTATGCGTAACAACGAAATGTAGAACAGCAGAAGGTGCATACGCATTTGTCCATTTTCCTTTTGGTTGTATAAAAGTATGCGATTTCATATATCTTTAACACATTATCCAATCCCTTAAAGTGTCGGAGTCGTCCCCTTTATATCTAGCCGATTGTCTAGCATTTCATAAATATGATAATAAATTAAAATGTTCACTTCATATACATGTACAGATACCATTAGTATTCGTAAATTTTTTTTTGAACGATTGCTTTCAAAACATCATTTTTATCTATCTTTACATCACCAGTAATGGTTTGTCCACCAGGACTAAAGAAATTAAAGTAATTTGAAAGAAGCTACAAGAAGGAAAACTAGAGCGTCTAGGATTCTGATGTTTTAAATGTTCAATATCTTGGATCGATTTTTCCTTACAGAATATTAATTTTATAGATTTTTTTTATTATCTACGCAGATGGAAACTTAGCTAGGTAGATTTGAAGATTCAAATTCAAATATTTTTGAACATTCATATATGTTGTCTTTACAGGATATAGAAACGAGATAAATTAATAATTGTTAAAAACAAATCAGAAATACACATACCAGTTAGAAATTGTGACGAAGACAGATTTCCATACAGAATTGTTGAGGATGGGTAATGCATAAGTTTCTAAAACGTACGATTAACCTGTTTACTTCTTCATGGTTGACGAACATTGAAAGAAAGAAACGTGTAATTTAAGATGCTTGAGCTTCATAAACGACGCAAATAAAGACCGCTGTGTTATTATGTTAGGTATCCTCTTCTGAATTGACATTACTTTGCAACATTAAAAATGAACCGTATGGGGCAGATGGCAGCGACGTTTAAAATCCCTTCATTCATGTTTTTTTAAAATTTTATTTACATTATCCATTGTATACAATATAAAGTTAAATAAAAATATTTACAATCCAATATACAAAGGATTTTTCTGCACATGCACACACAAATTCATATATCTACTCACTCACATTGTATTGAAATTGAATAATGTGTAAGGAATTTGAGTGATGCGTTAGAAAGAAAAAAGCACTATTTATCAATTGTTCACCAATAATAAGATGTAATTATCAAAAAATGGATAAAAAATTTAATAATAATCATACACTGGCTTTAAACAATATAAAAAATATGTCAACTTGGTTTCTTCCATAAGTCCAATTTTTGTATCAAAACATGACAGTTTAAAATTATAAATTTGAACACATCTCCATATGTTAGATTAAATTTTCATGATCAAATTATTCAATGTTAGACCAAAAAAAATTGTGCAAGCATGAGCAAGTAAAATGTACTTCTAAGTTTACATTATCTAACAAAGTTTATGATAATGGTATCTTTAGTGAGGTGTATTTCATCCAAAATAATATATTGATATTAAAACCAATTCTTTAGCAGTTGTTCTATAATTTCGAGTTGCAAATACGTATTTTGGATGAACAATTGCAGACTATATGTTTTTAACTGCTGTTGGCATAATTCATGGTGACCAACAAGTAAAAGAAAGCCTTATATCAAATATAAAACAAGAATTTATATTTCCATTTCATTGTGAAATAAGATTGTAGACTTAGATATTTAAAATGTAGACTAATAGATTTAAATTATACGAGGACTTCCATGCCAATTTCAATAGTCCTGACGTCAAACACAAAGGCAGTCGCACGAGATTTACATGCATATTTGGCCTCCTAAGCGTCAGACGCAGAGATAGATGCGCACGAGATTTGCATGCGTATTAGGCCTCCTTAGCTGTTGACCTATCGACCTGCCTAATTTACATTCTGGCAGAATTATCAAGAAATAATCTCCCCCAACTTTCAAACAGTTATCACAGAGAAAAAAAAAATCAGAAATGGAAATATAAAGTTAACAATGAAAATGAGTCCTGATCAGCAGACCGCTTCGGTATGTGTAAAAAGGTATGCGTCTACTGTAAACCAATTATTATACGCGTCATTTTTTATTCGCGACTGACCGCTAGAGAACTAATCCGCGACGATTTATTTCCGCGAACGAGTGGTCACATTTTTTTTTATTTCCACGAGCATTTGTGAATCAAATAAAAATTTTATATCCGCCCATAAACTAGGTAAAATGGTAGCGTGAGGTCTGCTCACGCATTATTCAAGACATTCTAGATCTGTGCATTGCGTCCATTTAAAATCTTATATCCGCCCCTAAAGTAGGTAAAATGTTTACCATGAGTATACTTCATACGCATTTTCACAACGCTCAAACGAAAATCGGGAAAAAATCTAGGAGATTAAAATTGATTTAAAACTCTCAATTGTAAAAGTGCCTCATACTAATTGGGTAATCGACGCTTTCTAAGATCTACATAGCCAAGGGGCAATTATTATAGATAGTTGTGACAGAGCAGGACTGGGCCATAATTAGCCGTAATTAACCAGGCTATCTCTGACTCGTCCGTGACAATAAATGAATAATAATAACACAAGCTTAATGATTATTGACATTTTTATCATTTTTAGACAAATAGTTTTAGATTTGCCATTCGTTTTTATTTTTTCTGAATGTTTGTAATTAAATTTCAACTGCTTCTTGTACACTAACAGTAAAGTTCTTCCGTGATTACTTGTTGAACCGTCGGGATCGGTATTGAAAAAGGGACAAATAACTCTAAATAAATCATGATATGGGAATATAATGAACAACTGGTTCGCGACGATAAATATCCGCGAGCAGAGGTTAGTCGCGGAACTCGCGGATATTTATCGCACGCGTATAATAATTGGTTTACAGTAATTGATGGAGACGATAGACGCAAATATTTTTAAAAACTTGTAGTCGGATAAAAATCAACCAAACCGATACCATTTTAAACTTGATCAATTCCTCAAGTAAATGTTGGCTTCATAAGATATAAATTGAAGGTGGACACACGCATCATTTATATTTACGTTATGGAAGTGAATATATTATGTATCTCGTAATTTATAAACGAAAATATTCTGATTAACAATCTTTTCAATGTTTAGAAAACCTTTTATTGTACATAACTACTCCAGTCCCCATACACCAACACTTAAACTTATATGCATAAAGCAGCCCGGTCCTCCGGGCTGCAATGAGAAGCAGTGGTTTCCATTTCTATTTATAGTAACACATGTTTAAAAATAGACGTACTGCAAAATATCGGAAAAATGTAATTTTTTGTACTTTTTTCTCACATTTTGGATGAACAATTGCAGACTATAAGTTTTTAACTGCTGTTGGCATATGGTTACCAACAAATTAAAGAAAACATATACGAAATACAGAATGAGAAGCAGAAGTTTCCATTTCTTTTTATAGTAACACATGTTGGAAAATAGACATGCGGCAAATTCTCGAGAAAATATAGACTTTTGCATTTTATTTAACATCAGGAATGGACAATTTTCAGACAAACTACTGATAAAATTGTTATTGAATGAAGGTGACTAACGAGTATGAAAAAGCTTTAGCAGAAATATATAAAAATTATGTGTATGGGTATTTTTCCATTTCTACCTATACTAACGTATAGTTATAAATAGACATTCAGCAATTACTCAAAAAAATGTAGAATCATTCTATTTTGTCAAATTAGGGATAGGAAATTGCAGTCAAACTTTTCATTAGCTGTAACTAACATTATGTAAACGACACGTATAAGAGAGCAGTAACCAAAATGCATAATAAGGTGGGTTTCCATTTCTATTTATAGTAACACATGTTTTTAAAATAAAGGCTCAAGTGAGCTTTTATGATCATTTGTGCCTTGTCAGTCGTTGTCTTTCTCATGTAAACTATTTATATTTTCATCTTCTTATCAAGAACCACTGGGGTAATTTCAATTTAACTTGCCACAAAGTATCCTTGAATGAAGGAATAATAGCTTTTCTATGTTCGATTTTTCACTAAGCTAATAATTTATATGTCTGACCAATATTACTTTGTTTAAACGCCTATTAATAGTAAAGCCATTTCTGTAACTAAAGTTAACCCCCCCCCCCCCATCCTCTCATAAAAACAAGTTAATTTTTAGTAGTAGTTTTTTAAAACGTAACAAGGAATCCTTTTCAAACACTGATACCAATGTATGACAGCTTATTGTCATGAAAATCAAGTCTTAAAAAATGGAATAAAACTCTAGGGTCATAACAAAATACTGGTGAATTTTTAATTTGTTACATTCGTGTCGGAAGCAAATGAAAAGGGTGGGTTTCAAACATGAAATCCTATTTCATGGGAGGGGGATCGAAATTCTTTCAGTGCCATTTTTTCTTTCAAACACTACCACTTTCCCTTATTCGACTACACTGCCAAATGCCTGCTGAAAAGGGGGGGGGGGCTAAATCTACTCCCCCATGTTTTTTCCCTATATGATGTCTATCTTTGACCCCCCCCCCCCTTGGTTCCAACACCTACATGTATGTTTATACGTAAAATAAATTTATAAAAACCAAAGCAACAAATATTTTCAAATGCCTTAGTTAGAGTCTAGAGAAATATACATCCTTGTACAGAGAGAGAGAAATCAAAAGTAAGCCAACTCAAAAAATTTGAGCATTTCGGATTACTTTTGAACAAATTTGGTAAGGCATGCATGGATCAAAGGGGATCTGGGTCCCTGGAATATTCAATTTTATTATAACCCCCCCCCTAACAAAGTTTGGGCGTATATAGGAATCAGCTTGTCCGTCTGCCTAGCTGTAAATCTGTCCCTCTGTCTGCGCTAAAGTGTCCGGTCCATATCTTCCTTAATGAGGAACATTAGAATCTACTACTTCACACAAAGATTGCCCATGACCTAAGGATGTATCATGACCCTGGCCCAAGGTCATTTGGGGAACTTCACTGTCACTGGAAGAAAACTTTCATAATACGTGTCAGGTCCAAATCTTTCTTATAGATAAACTTGGTAGGTACCTATTTCACACAAAGATTGCCCGTGTCGTAAGAGGGTGTCAAAACCTTGACCCAAGATCATTTGGGGAAATTCTCGGTCACTGGAAGAAAAAATTCATAATTCGTGTTCGGTCCATATCTTTCTTATGGATAAACTTGGTAGGTTCTCAGTTCACACAATGATTGCCCATGACCTAAGAGTGTGTCCTTGGCCTTGACCCTGGGCCAAGGACATTTTGGGGAAGTTCAAGGTCACTGAAAAAAAAATAATTCGTGTCCTGTCCACATCTTTCTTATTGATAAACTTGGCTTGTTTTTATTTCACACAAAGATTTCCCATGACCCAAGGATGTGTCATGACCTTGACCCAAGGTCATTTAGGGAAGTTCAAGGTCACTGAAAATATTTCAAAATTCGTGTCCAGTCCATATTTTTTTTATGGATAATCTTGGTAGGTTCTCATTTCACAGAAAGACTGGCCATGCAATAAGAGTATAAATGCACTAATATTTGCATTAAAGTATTAATATTTTTTTAATAAGATAAAAATGAAAATTTAAATTAGGATCATTAAATAGTAAATTTAACAAGCTTTCAAATGAAACTTTTAATATGTTATCTTTGTTAATAAAAGAAATACAAGCAAATTGAATTTTGCCCTTTGGAAACGTTTGGTGTATCCTTTTATCCGTGGTCCTTTTGCAATATTCACAGATTTCATGTTAATGTATTCAAATTTCAATTATTATATAAGGTAAATAAGCTTGACTTGGTATATCGCTATGGAAAGGGCATAAACTAATAAAATAATTATTAAACTTGTTTGAATATTTTTGTAACACTGTCTTACATTTTTTTTCAAACCGATTATTCAATGCTAAGATGCAAGTGAAAGAAAACTGTATGGCTAATGAAATGTATTTCTTTTCTTTGGACTGAATGAAGACTGATATACAGGAGTGATATACAAGACTGATATTTCAGGGAAAGGGTTTTTCTTAAGAATTCTTTAGACTGAAAAAAGAATCTCTTTTGCATTTATTATAGGGGATCTTCAATACGTTACGTGAAATGAAACCTAAAAGAAGTTGAATTTTAAATATTTTTCTATATATAAGATCAAAAAAAAATATCTGTCAACAAAATCCAATCTCCTTGAACCCTTATGTTTTTCTTCAAAACAATAAATTATTGTTTATTTCAGCAATAATTTTGTTCTATTTTTTTAAAACAAATAAAATAAGAGAAGTATATAACAAACATGTAATCAATGATTGTCTACATATCAAAGTCCTATCTTTTAGATACGATAGCTTTATGTCCGATCATGACCAATGGTTCAGAAGTCTAATTTTTATCTTATCGGAAAATATGATTTTTGTAGTTTTTGGCGCAGTGTATTGAACAGACTTATATGTAGTTCACTTCTTTTTCGAGGACAATAGCAAAAGAAGTGTGATGGTTCTGTTCTTTGGTGAGGTTTAGAAAGTTATTTTCGAATTAGAAGAATATTGAGAAAACGAACAGTTTTTAATATGAAAGTCCATAAACAATACAATAGGATCAGAGCAAAAAAGTACTTCCGAAACATTAGAGACTGGATCAGTTGTCATAGAAGAGTGAACATCCTCTGCTGATCAGTCACATTTGCCGTGTGTTCCTTGTCATGAACGTGAAATAACGGAGAAAACCGTCGTCAATTCAATGTAAAAATAATGGACTAACAATTTGTATGAAAAAAGTCAGTCAGCATTTGACTCAATGTTAAATTGTATTTGTTGAAAAGGTCATTGCATCGACCATAGAACATACGACATGGTGACTTTAAACAAGACTCATGATATACGTTAGATAATGCGAAAAGATTGCGTTAATCTATTTCTTAAAAGTATGTCAATGATCAAGCTATTGTATGGAATGTTAAGATGATATTTATTATACTGGTTTTGACAAAAGATGTACTTCTTTAATAACACTGATAAACTTTCAAAAGTGTTTATTTGTCAAATGTATATTTAAGTTGGTATAATCAAATCCCTGAGCACTAACATGAGATCAAGAGATAAAAAATATGTTCGAGATATCACAATGCAAAAAGTAGTAAACAAAACATTTTGTAAAGAACATATGGTGGTGCATAGCGTCTTGAAAAGCAACTCCTTTGTGAAAAAAAAACTTTCTCTGGTTTTCGAGAAAGAGTTTTCCCAAAGGAGGCCAAAAATGAAAATCAAAATCCTTAAAACAACAGGCTGCATAACCTTATTTTATAACTTGAAATAAATTCCAACTACCTGTTCAACAAGTCCAATCAAACTTTTTTTGCCAGTGTTAACTTTTGGGTATGATTTTAAAAGTCAATGTGATTATGCTCTAAGTTTCAGATAGGAGAGCGGCTATTCACAGAGTATGATTCTTCTTGGATTTCTAATTACTTCCTCTGCTTTTCTCTCGGTAGGTAAACTAAACTGAGACCATTTTGTTAGGATTTTAACATATAAAGAGATCCAAACATATCCAATAAAGCAAAATTAAGTAGATGTCTTAGTTTGAATCATAGCCAGAAAAAAACGACATTCGATATCATAAAAATGCTTATGACAATGTATAGGAATCGGATTAATTCTGTATTAATGTTTTTCTCTTAAATAATGTATAAAGCCTGTCGAATTGGTTACGTTGGTCCGGAATGTAACCAGTTGTGTAGTCCTTACTGTCGATACTTTCGATAAAAATACAGGACACTACTCATTTGACTGTTTGACAGGACGCACTGGTTTGGATTGTAGAAGCCAGTGTCCTTTTAACTGTGGGGGATCAAGAAATTGTGACAAGTAGACATGCATTTGTCAGTGATAAAATATCTAATTATAAAATTTGGCTCCGATAAATAGTTAAAATTTCCATCTGAATCAATTTTGCCAAGTGTTGTGTTTAAATATTTACATTTGCAAAGGTTTTCTTTTATATACATATATTTACATTTGCAAATGTTTTTCTTTATATAACACTACTGAAAGCAAGTGTGTCTATAACTGTGTAAATACAGGTATGGGTTCAACAGGTCATAGATGTGCGTTTGGATAAGCGTTCGACGTAATCTCTGTGTGACGTCATCAAGGGTCGACGTGCCTTTAGTAGATTACATACATTCCGTTGGGTTTGAAAAATAACGCATTTCTCACGTTAAAAGTACCAATCAGGCAAATTTAATGTATGAATAAGTCACAAATGTAAATATAAGTAATAAGGTATCATTTTTTTGAGTTCGGGCTTTATGGGATTTGATCACGTGACCAACCCGTTTTACATCTCAATAAAACTCAAAAAATGATACCTTATTTCTTAAGTAACACTACTGAAAGGAATTCGTATCTATAGCTGTATAAATACAGTACGGAGTCAAGAGGTCATAGATGTGTATATGGACAAAATAGTTGCCGTTATGTTTGAAAAATAATGCATTTCAAATTCTGAAAGTCACAATCAGGCAAAGATAAAGTATGAATAAGTCACAAATATAAATATAAGTAATAAGATAACATTTTAAACCATTTATCGGGCTATAATTAAGGATTTGTACGATAATACATTCATCATAAAGGCCTTCGGGCTTAACGGAATTAAATCTTGTGACCAACCGGCATTTATAACCCGAAAGATGTTTTAAAATGATACCTCCTAAGATAAGCCCTCATTTTTATCTTATTTGGAAAATATAATATTTAGTCGTTTTTGGCGCTGTGTATTGAACAGACTTATAATGTAATTTACTTTTATTTCGAGGACAATAGTATAAGATATGTTATTGTTCTGTACTTGGGAGGGGTTTAGAAAGTTTTTTTTTTCGAACAAGCGAGCACATGTCGTACCAACCCGTATTTTGGCCCGATACACTGTTTTAAATGATATCTTATTACTTATTAAGTTACATTTGTGACCTATTTATACTTTACATTTGCCTGATTGTGACTTTAAACGTGTAAAATGCATTATTTTTCAAACCCAACGGCATGTTTGTAATCCACTGAACGAGCCTCAACCCTTTATGAAGGCACACAGAAATTACATAGAACGTTTATCCATACGCTCATCTATGACCTCTTGACAACCGTTACCTTTATTTATTACATTTTTACCCGTGAAATACCTTAGTTTATTCATTGAATAAAAATGATATCCTGTCACAGTGTAACGAATATCAGAAGTGCGAAAAACTCTCGATTTCCTTTATCATAACGAAGATTGTTGTAAAAAAATCTTCCTTGACCTTATATAAGATAGATGAAAATAAATAAACCACTCTGACTGCGAATAAAACTGTTAAAATTACCAAAAATATGTTGCTAAATCCATGTCTACATTGTTTTCACCTCACATAGCTATGACGTCTCAACCGCTCAACTATGACGTCACGAGCCTATGACTGTATAAAAAAAAGACAGAGTCAAAGGAAAAAAAATAAAAGAATTTTATTTTAAAAATGCAATAAGCAGAAAATTTAATGTTTTATTGTTGAATATGGAATTTATTTCACTCTTGAGACAGGATTATTGATGTTTTCACTCGTGCTTCGCACTCGTAAAAATATCAAAAATCCTGTCCCACTCGTGAAATAAATTCCATATTCAACTACAAAACATTGAATATCCTTTATTTATACAGTTATAGAAACGCATTGTTTTTATAAAGGAAAACATTTCCAAATGTAAATATCTAAATATAAGCGAATTTTTATTATTTATATTGCTTTTAACACAGGTTAACGTCCTATTGTCTGGAAGGGTGTAAGCTGGTGTACAAGGGATTTACGTGTGATTCCCATTGTCCCTTTAACTGTGGTGGAGATTGCAGTTATGATCAACATACACGTTCTTGTCCTCAAGGATGCAAGGCTGGGTAAAAAGTGGATTCATGTTATAGCTCATGTCGCTGGAACTGTGGTGGAAATGGTGGTTGTGATCAACATACGGGTTCTTGTCTTCAAGGATGCCAGGCTGGGTACACAGGTTCTTTCTGTTTGTTTACATGTCCTTATGGCTGTCGTGGAGATGGAAGTTGTGATCAGACGTCCGGGTCTGGTCTTCAAGGATGCAAACATGGATACTCTAGACCTCATTGTAGTTGGGCTTTGTAGATATATCACTTCACACAATAATGAATAGCAATTCTAAGAATTTACTTATACTGTGTAGAGCAGTTTTAAATATCACTGACAAAAATTTTCATTCGCTCCAAGGAAGTTTATTTGGAGGCAATGAAAACAAATGACTTTAATTTGTAGAAAGTATGGTTGTTTAAAAACAATAAAAGATAAACAGTATCCTTACTTAAACTTTAAATTCAATTTTGATACGCTTGTAGTGTGTTGAGGTGCTGGTTACTTGATAGGTACTAATCTCTGCTGGACACAAAGAACCAAATTTTAGGGTGAAACATATGAAAATATTTGTAGGTCCCATTTAACAGTAGGTGATGACAAGAAAAAATCCATTGCTGCTCAATAAGACGATTAGGATCGTGATGTATAATTTGTTTACACTAGACTGGTATATTTAATGCTAATTTTCTGGCAGAGTAATAAACTAAACATCTTCATAAGGATAATGGCGGATATTGACTACAAGCATCTGGTTCTTTTTAAATAAATGATTCAATTAATTTCTAATTTAGGACGGTGAGTAAATTATGGAATAAATAGATCCCTCTTTTTATAGAAATATTAAAATACGTAGTTGTTTTCTTACTACCACTACCCTCACCCCCACTATAATAAATCTATTACATGTATCAGATTGAATTTTTGACAACAAGAGTATGAAATCCTAATAAAAATCTCTTATTTTCTCGTGGCATTTTCATCATGTGTATTATTACTTTTAATATTCTTATCAACAGAACAAAAAAACGTGTTTCATTAAACTGTACAACGTATATGCCATCAAGTTCATAAAATGGCAGTCATAAGGGTTCACTCGCTAGTATAGCTTAGCTGATAGATTACCTGGCTGGAGATTCAGTTGGCCCTAGTATGAATACCCGTCAAGCGTTCTCACCGGTGGCTTTTTATAACAACTAAAAATGTTAAATTCGTAGACGAAGGATACGGTTTTATTTGTTAGAGATTGTGCTCGGTTGATCATACGCAACTAGGTTAAGGGCTACCCAAAGGTAGATCAGTGTATGCAGAGCCTCGGGAATTCGATGATGACGTCACGGTAAAATTGTACAAATGAATCTTGGCGAATAATTTATAATTTTCTTTTTCATATACTCTTACATACTTTCATAATTATTGTAAATATAAATCAATGTGTAACTTATATTGTCATTATAACACTATTTGAATGTAAAATCATAGCCAACTTAATGTCGCAGTACTAACAGATATGACGTCAAAGGCTAGTTTGACACGCAGTTTCTCTGTACTTGAGACGCAGATCAAGCTATTAGTGGAACTGAAATATGAAAAATAAAACTAAATAAGCGTGATCTGACTAAAATTGATTCATATTTTTGAATGCATTAATCAATAGATCACAGTCTTATTAAATTGAAAACTATTAGGTCTCTTATAAAGCCGCAGTCATGCTCTTTTATACATAAACGTACTACAATCGCAGGTACTACAGTACCCCTCAAAAATCTCAACGATATACGCTTGATTATAAAATATAATATTTCATACACATGTAGTTACTTTCCCTTCTATTTTGAAAAGTGCTGGGAGCAAGTTGTGAATATAGTATAAATGCACATAGTTTATCAAAAGTCGGCTAAAATTTATTTAATTCCCGGGCATGGAGAAGTTGCTCCCAGCACTTTTCGGGTTAAGAAATTTGTCTCAAAGAAAACACAATCAATTTTAAAGTGAAAAATTATCCGTATATCGTTGAACTTTTACGAACTTTGTATCCGTACATATTTTTTCTAATTTTAAATATGTCACGTGACAAACAGCTGATGTACGTGAAGTAACTTTGGCCGAACTCGGTTGAGACCCCATACATACATATGTATTAGTTTTATTCCCATTAAATTAAAACTCATGCTAATAACAAAAATATCAACGTTAAATTGATTTTCCGGAATACTTTAAGGCATATTTCCTATGAGCGGCCTTAACCTAGCTGCGTATCAAGAACAGCTTTTATACTTTGAAGAGCTTTTACGATTTGGATATCTAATATTAGAAGTAGGAAATATGAAATATATCATATACGTTGTACCTATTTACTGGCTATGAGGACATTAGCAAGTTCATCGTGCCCCAAGACAACAGCTATTTCCCAAGGCGCTTTCGATCCGGACGTTAAACTTAATATTGTCCGAAAAATCAGTAAACGGGTGCTTTGTTATAGCGAAGTGACTTTTTTTTCTCTAACGACACAATCCGGTTAAAACCATAAGGGTATCGTGATGAAAAGCGAGAGAAACGGATTGTTGCCGTGATCGTTTAATGACTATTTCACACTTGGCATAAAGCACAATAACTATTCCAAGGTAGCGGCCATTTTGAAAAATAATAGGGTTAATTGTCGTATTTGTATAAAGAAAAAATTCACATTGGAATGATGTATATGAATACATGTGCATATATCGACTATTAATGTGTGAGCAGGAGCTTGCAACCTATTTAAGGAAAATCGTTACATTTAACTAAGAGCTCAGCCTCATAATCGTATCAATTTATGGATGATCATCTCTTTACGTTGCTGAATTTTGTATGGGTATGTAATATTTGAGTGATAAAATGCTTCTAATTCGCTTAAAATTGACATTATCCGCTCATTCGCAAAAACATGTATTTTTTGGGGGTATTCTACTGTATGGAAATTTAATAATTGTGTGAATTTATTCTTCTAATACGCTTTAAATTGACATGATCTCCTCATTTGCCAAAGTATGTCTTTTTTGGAGTAGTATACTGTTTGGAAATTATTATTGTGTGAAAAAATGTTTTATTTGCTTTAAATTGACATAATCCCCTCATTTGCAAATGCATGTTTTTTTTAACAAGTCTACTATATGGAAATTTCATTATTGTGTTAATAAATTCTTCTAATTAGTTATAAATTGAAATAATCCCCTCATTTCCAAAATGATGTCTTCTTTGAGCATTTATTTTAAAATAGAAAATATAATATTCTTCAAATAGTTGCATTTTGGGAAGTCGTGTTAGGCTAACTTTTCTTTTGAGGTCAAACGAGACGTTCCCCAATATCTTTTTTGTATATCTTCGTAATGTATGAAAAAAATTCAAAATGTTAATCACATTCTGATTTCTAAACCAGTTTCTGAATGTCTTTAAAAAAATCCAAACACTTAAACATTTGAAATTAGAAAATTATTTTTCTTCCCCCTAAGGATGTATAAGAATGTATAAGGAAAACTAACCCTGGTAAGGTACCTCAATTTTTTTGTGAGTAAATATGTCTTATTAGCAATACTTCAATAACAAACTCTTGAGAAATTTTATGTATTATTTAGGAACGTCTCTTCTGTCCTTAAACTAATTTCATAATAATTCTGCAATGTAATATAAAACGTTAGCAGAATGTTATTTCTCTGTCATATTTCTAAATTGAAGACATTTATAAATACAAAGTTATTAAAAGTATCCTTGAACACCACTTATATTTTCCATGAGATGACATTACTAATCCTAAATAATTATAAAAACTACCCTTAGCTTTAGATATTTTTCATGGACATTCTTTTTGATTTAGCCTTCAATAGTTCTAACAAAAATGAAGATTTTTTTCAATTTTTAGCAACCACTTCCTATTATTTAGAGAAGGGATACTTCAAAAGTATACTATTATATACACCTGCATCTCTCTATATCAGTTATATCTATTTATTGAATAATTTTGTCTGATTCATTCAAAAATGTTTCTACATTCCCTAAATTTTTTGCTGTGTCCATGTGTTAAAAAATCCAAAATTCATTGGATAATTGTGGTAATCGGTTCAATCTGTTTATTTTTTTCAATTCCATATTTGTTACTTTTGTAACAAAACACACAAATAATACGTATAATGCAATTTTCATTCATATCAATAATAGACACAATTTTTCGATGCCCCTTTTAAAACTTCTTGTTGCTCACACAGATTGTACCATAAAGGTAAAATTTACAAAAAAAAAAGACTAACTTGAACATGGGGTCAAACGTTTTGATAAAATTTATAGAAAGAAGATAACGAAAACTTCATGAAAATAAAAATCGGTGCAGAGCAAACTCGGACCTTCAAAACATGAGAGGTGTAATTATGTGCCGTGGAGGAGTGAGCATCCTCTGTCGATCTGACATACCTGCCTTGTGTTCCTTGTCATAATCGGAGAATAACGGAAACATCCGTCTTCAATTCAGTGTATAAATAATGGACTTACAATAAGTATGAAAAAGCCAGTCAGCATTTTACTTTATCATAAATTTTATTTGCTGACAAGGTCATTGTATCGACCATAGAAATTAACTTAATATTGACTTTAAACGAGACTACTGATATTCTTAGGGCTCACTGCTGCCACGAATACCTGTATTTCTGCATAGAGTGAGTTATTCTTGTCCTCGGAGAAAGTGTTCCTATACTGAGGTGTGTTCCGCCTGACTGACAACTGAACATTGGATTGTTACGCGATTTGATATCTCTTAAGTATTTCTTGTATGAAGAATGGGCATGTATAAAGGATAGATTGTGGAAGGAAAATACAAAAGTCTTAAAAAAAATTATTAGAATAGTCTTTGAAAAGGCGAAAATCTCAAACTTTAAAAGTGTGGTACCAGGTGGATTCGAACCCCAGACTTTAAAAAGTAAGTTTGTAGGTTGTACATGTAATAGTCAGCGCATATATTACCTAAGCTAATCTGACTATAAGTTTTAAAAGGTTTTTAAATGTATAAATTTAAAGCAGATAATCAAAATCAGGATTCCTCATTTTTTGTAGGTTTTTGTGAATTTCGACCCTAGGGGAGAGGTGCCCCTAAAAGAATCCTATCTTAAATGATTCCTTACATCCAAACCTATAAAAAAAATCACAATTATCTTATTTAGAGACTGGCCTGCTCTGAAGCACCTCTAGGCCAAAATTCATGCAAAAATAACCGCTTTAACGGACAAAATGGTGTTTCGGCCATCTTTGAAGGCTGATTGTAAAGTAGTAAATAAGAAATTTTAGGTATAAAATACAAATTTGAAAAATTAAGACATATATACGGTGGGAAACAACAAATGAAGATTTATTTTTGAATGCCATTTTTTCCGGGTCAATTTTTTTGTCGTAGTGAATACATCCTTCTATGGAGGGGATTAGGGTTACCTTTAACTTTCTAAAGTTACCTTGTTTCGTTCAAACTTCAATTCAGAGTCCATAATTTTTTGACAAGACATTTTATACTTTTTAATTTGACTTAAAAGACTTAAAAGAATTTTCCGGAATATTATCCTTGAGTTTTATTTACAGAAAGCTAACCAGACGGACCACGGACAAATTCTGATCAAAAAAACTCACTTAAACTTTCAGCTCACGTGAGCTTAAAATCAAACTATGTTTATTAACTTTTAACTGTGTTGCCTAAGTCACAAACTGGTCTCCGTTAAACCATACATGTACATACATGAAAATATTTGTTCAAATAGAAATAATTCGCTAAGGGTTGTAATCTTGTTTTTGTAAAAAAAAAAATTTATAAAGTATAATGAATAAGTTTATACATGTAAGATATGAAATAAAGAGCTACCCAAGTAACACTTATGTAACTTGAATTAGTATATAGTTTACGTTTTTGATACAGTTTTGCAGTTTTATAAAGCGTAAACCGCTCCAATCCAGGTTAAACATTATAACGTGGTTAGCTTTAATTTTTTCCAATGTTTGAGAGCACCATTCTGAGAAAAAACATTAATTGGATTTTGATACTATAAAAAGTGGGGCTGGAGTTCTTTCGAAACATTGACCATTCTCGTTGATCTTCACAGGAGCAATATCAAACCTCAACAAATTGACTACATGTATATTACATGCACCAACAAATATGCTTAATAAAAAAAATTAGGCAAAAGACTGAAGAGGTTAAATCTTAAAAACCTTTCTAAAATTCTAAATCTGAACAACATTCTACAATATTTTACATCTACAAAAGACAATATTTTAATATCAAACCTCAACAAATTGACTACATGTATATTACATGCACCAACAAATATGCTTAATAAAAAAAATTAGGCAAAAGACTGAAGAGGTTAAATCTTAAAAACCTTTCTAAAATTCTAAATCTGAACAACATTCTACAATATTTTACATCTACAAAAGACAATATTTTATCCCAAGAGAAGATAATTATTAGGGAAAAATATCAATTTTTAAAAAATGATTTTTAACCTAGTGACTTTGACGTTAAAAAAACTTAATCATGACATGTGGGTGAGAAAACATAAGTCTTTCATATTAAATTTGCATTGCCTGTGACAAGACCTTTCTAAAAACACTATGTTTTTTTATCTTTTGTCATTGCCCTTGAAGTTTGACCTAATTTTCAAGAATGTTAATTTTTTCATATTATATTTGATTGAGAAGAGATATGCACAATATGCCATAAAAATGACATATCACCCACAAATAAACTGAAAGCGGGTGACTACAATATTTTTGTTTGAATTGGCTTTTATCTATATTGCGTACACAATGTCAAGTGAAAAAGTGAATAAAATTTAAAATAGTTTTGTGTCAATATTTATGTCAAACTCATTTTAAGACACCAAAAAAACAATTTATGAATGGATAGAAATAGGAAAAAAAACCAAACAGTATTTACATGGTGAGAATGCTTCCTTCCAACCTTTTATTTGGAAACATAATTACCGGAGAAACCGTAACCATCAGCATGTCGATGTCCAAAAACAATTAACCCAAACTGAGAAGCATCAGTTGTTGACAAAACAAATGTTCCATTTTGGACTTCTAAGGTATAGATGTTAAACTGCTCAGTTAGGGTCAATGTGCTCTGGTACACAAGGGTAAAATGAGAAGCAGAAAATCCGTTAATACGTAGATTGTTCATTGATTGAGAGGGAACAATCACACAAATAAAATTTTCCTCATATCCTTCTGGTACAATAAATTTATAGTAATCGAGATAATGATGAATTCCTGGTACTACTGTCATAAAAGGATTATAGGGTTTACCCATTCCAAAAGCAGTAACAAGCACAGGCTGATCTGATTCTATAACTGTTGTCACATTCAAAATAACTTCAATGTTCTTGTATCCTTTCGCATCTAAATGAAAGCTTGAGACGTTGCGTCCGAGACTTGAGTTAACTGAACTACTATTTTCACTGAGCACTTGAATTAATGTCCCGGCATTGTTATAGAAAGGGGGTACAATGTATTGAGTATCTAACTCGGTTGTCGGAGGAAGCTGTGTTACCATGTGACTGCAGTCTAAAGTTTTTAGAGCCTGGCATCGATTTCCAGAAAAGACTGCGATAGGGTTTGTGGACGTTATGAAGGAGCCGGAGAGATCTGTGTTATGCGCAATTTGTAACGTCTCAAATCTTTGTAACATTGCTGTGAAAATATCCCCATCACTATATGATTTTCCATGCATAGTAAGTGGTGCACTATCCTTAAATTTGAATGTAATCTCTACATCGGTCTTGTCATAGAGTGCACCAATAGCAAATTGACTGTAGTAGCCACTTGTAGCAAAATATGGATCTGTTGAAGACACTATATATTTGTTTGAGAGTTTCCGTGTTGGGATTATCAGCGTCCCATCGTTTGTGCTCGTATAAAAACTATCAAAGAGTGTTACAGTTGATATCTCAGAGGCCTGTAGTATAAGACCTTTAGATTCAACAGTAAAATACTCGCAGGCAAGGTTTACTGGGAGAAGGTGCTGAATGTTGGAGGTAAAATTAATAACTGATTTAATTTTTGCATTTAAGTGAGGAGACTTTAATATTTTAACTGTTGTTTCGTTGTTTGTCGTTATGTAAACACTCAAGTTCCCGCGAGCTGCAAGATTATTCTTCATAAATAAGATGAAAAATTCATCGCCTTTACTACCTGTAATTCAATATGAAATAAGTAAAGTAAATCAAACATCTGCCTGATTAAATATTCAAAATGAATAAAGTTTTACCTATTGACTTTGGTGCCTGAGTAGTTGTTGGTGTTACTGTTGTTGTCGATGCCATAGTTGAAGGGGGAAAGGTCACATCACAGCCTTCACATGAGAAAAATGTACTAATATTCTTTTGTCCTATTATTATTAGTAAAAAGCCTAATCGTGAAAGAATTGTATGAAAATTCATTTTTAAAATGTGCTTACATGTAGTTATTAAGAATTTAGAATTATTTTATATTAAAATGTAATTTTGCCTTTTATCCATATAAACAGTAAGGTGATTGTGGCTGTATATCTGGTCGTTCACATCATTATATATGAGTTCCATTTGTCACAATGCACACGAGAGTAATATTTAATGCTTGCAATTATAATATGAATTGTATTACGCAGCACAGTTAAGGTTACAAATAGAAATATCGGCGATTTTTTAAGATAAAAAATACATACTTTATTAGGATTGGCGAATCTTTTTAGGAATTTACTGATATTAAAAAAATGTGATGTGGTTTAAATCCACATGTTGGAGACATTTAGATTTTTTATTTAGACTTCTCATGTGATGTTGACGTCACATGACTTTGGCAATTATACTTGCAGTTTAGAGGTCATCTATAAATTTCAATATTGCAAGGGCATAACCAAGTTAAAAATCTTACTTTATTTTATAATGCTTTTCAACACTATATGTAGTTTGTGCAAAGTGCTGCGAACCTGTATAGATTCCCTATTTTAATTGGTAAAATTTAATTTGTTGGACGGCAAGTTGAATATTTTACTGTTCAACTACATTAAATATAGCTATAATTAATTTATTTGCAAGATTTCAAGAGGTTCGCAGCACTTTTCAAATATCTTGAGTTTATGTGTAAAATTTTGACAGGATGCACTGAGGGTATGCCCTTGCAATAAATCGATTTATTAGGGCCCTTCCCTTACTTTTTCAATGAATCTGCATACAAACACACGACAATATCGCTTGTCTGATGAATGCACGTACAGTTTATGAATAAAATACTAAAATAGACATCGCATCCAAGTTAATGGCTTTTTATTTTACCGCAAATAATATTTTATTTGAGAACAAAAGACATTTTTCATTACACAAAATGTGACTTGATCAGCCAAGGACTGTGTAAAAACTGCGTCATATTTGCGAGATGACGTCACATTGACAAGTGCATTGCGATCGATGCATCGTTTATAAACTGTTGTGTGGGATTTAACAAACGACAAAACTGCATGTAATAGTAAGTTTGTATGTAGTATACAGCTATCCAGCTGTTTGAAATAGCAAATAATTTCATTTTGTGGTATTTTGAAGACCTTGTATTATACGTGACGTCATAGTAAACATTTCCCGTACAAATTAGGCCCCGCCTCCTTACTGTAACCTTAACTGTGCTGCATATAATTCTCCTGAACCATAATAAAAAAAAACACTTCAGGTTGCGCTGTTTAAACTTGTATACTATACTTTAACATGATTTAGAATAAAATGTATCTGCCTATCATACAATATTTTCATATTAATATGCCAAAATATTAAGTCGAGGTTCTTGAGACGATTTTAAAATGTTTTTCAATATGAATTTTATCTCATTTGTCTATCTTTTCCCATGTTTGAAAGCATTCACAGTTCCCTCCCAAATGGACTACTTATGAGTTTATGCTTTGTGAAAATTTTAATAAAGGTTCAGAAACATCATCATCATTGTTCATCTTTGGGAACAAAAGTCGATAGACAGAAAAAATTTAAGTAATTTCTTCTTTTTCATTTATTCTGTTTATCTTTTTCCCCAAACCATACGTCTGCCTGAAATAAGGTTGCATTGTTACAACGCGAAATGTAATAACAACGCCAAATGTAATAAACATGGATTATTACATTTTGCGTCGAAATCAACGCAGAATGTAATAACGCAAAATGTATCAAGACATTTTTGAGGATTATTTCATTTCCCGTAATTACAATTTGCGTCGAGATCAACGCAATATGTAATAACGCAAAATGTAATAACATGATCTTTGGATTATTACATTTTGCGTTGTTACATTTTGCGTCGAGATTAAGCAAACAGCAAGAACGCAAAATGTTATAACACACTCTTTGGTCAGCCAGATTGAGTACAATTATTAATAGAGTAGTAGCCGGTGAACAGGAAATTAAACAAAAGGAAAAAACAGATGCATGCAATTTCCTACAATTAATGAATTTCATAATATATTGAAATAATAAGCTACATGTGTTTAAAATCAGTTTAATTAATGTATTCAAATTATAAGTTTTGCAATTTAGAAACGCGCGTCAGTAGCAGTGTACTTTTGCTTTTTTTAATAGAAAATGCAATGAATCTAAGAGAAAACCTATTTATTTGTACTGGCAGGTGTAAATATATATCTGAAGGGTTTATTGACAATTGTGATACCATACTGATCTATGCAAATCACCTGCATTGCAGACAAGCAACCCCCCCACCCCTCTCTCTCTCTATCCAATGTTTCTGCATGTCCATAGTAATACAATGATAAATATGCTAAGTAAACACTCCACCCTATCCCTGCCCTTACTCGCTTGACACACACATACACTTCTTTGTTAGCCAATGTACACATGCCAAACATGCATATCAAGAGCTAATAATGAACTTATGGTCAATTTTTTGGTAATTAAATAAATTGTGTCAATTGGTAAGAAATTTAATAAGAGTATCAAAAATATGCCAATTAAGTTAAATTAAAGCTGTATAATTTAGCACTGTTACAACGCGAAATGTAATAACAACGCGAAATGTAATAAACATGAATTATTACTTTTCGCGTTATTACATTTTGCGTCGAGATCAACGCAAAATGTAATAACGCAAAATGTAATAACACGATTTTCAGATTATAACATTTCGCGTTATAACATTTTGCGTCAAAATCAACGCAAAATGTAATAACGTGCTTTTTCGTTGTTACATTTTGCGTTATTTTATTTTTGCACTGAAAACAACGCAAAATGTAATAACACAATATGTAATAAAACAAAACGTAATTAATTTTTTTCGATTGCGGTTAACAAAAAGGATCATAAAATTGATTCAAATATATACATGTAACTAACGTGGGAAACACGCTGTAAAATATTTAGAAGTAAAACAATGAGACCAACGCTAGGGCTTTTTCGGATATAAATACATCTAAATGTATCGTTTTTCTGACTCTGATATTAGTTATATTGAAGACACTGTACTTAATTATACAGAATTAATTAAACTTTGATCGGCATATTTTTGATAGTCTTATTAAATTTCTAACCAATAACAAATATTCAATTA
The DNA here is from genome assembly GCF_032062105.1 of Saccostrea cuccullata. Classification (NCBI taxonomy): domain Eukaryota; kingdom Metazoa; phylum Mollusca; class Bivalvia; order Ostreida; family Ostreidae; genus Saccostrea; species Saccostrea cuccullata. The sequence goes on along the minus strand of NW_026928801.1, from coordinate 222,316 downwards.
CCAAAGATTGATCATAGGTTCATTAAACCTCTTGATATGCATGTTCGGCATGTATACATTGGTTAACAAATTACAAGTGTATGTGTGTGTGAAGCGAGGAGGGCAGGGATAAGGCGGGGTGTTTACTTCGTATGTTTATTATTGTATTACTGTGGACATGCAGAAACAATCCATTTTAGTATTGGATGGAGAGAGAGGGAGAAAATTTTGTCTTTGCTTGTCTGCAATGCTGGTGATTTGCATGGAACAGAATGGTATCATCATTGTCAATAATTAAACCTCTTCCCGCTTTATATTTACATCTGCCAGTACAAATAAATAAGGTTTCTTAAAAGATACATTGCATTTGTCTGTAAAATAAAAAGCAAAAGCACACTTGTCAATACCTCCCAACAACCCTGCCCACACATGCACGTTTCTTATTTGCAACACCTATACACAATACGTTAATTAAACTAATTTTAAATTTTACATGTAGCTAATTAAATCAATATATTACAAAATTTATTAATTGTAAAAAAATTGCATTTACCTATTTTTTCCTTGCGTTTTATTTTCTTTTCAATGACCACTACACTATTGAAAATTGTACTGAATCTGACTGCCGAAGAAAAGTGTGTTATTACATTTTGCGTCGTTGCCTTTTGCCTAATCTCGACGCAAAATGCAATAACGCAAAATGTAATAATCCAAAAATCGTGTCATTACATTTTGCGTTATTACATTTTGCGTTGATCTCGACGCAAAATGTAATAACGCGAAATGTAAAAATCCTAAAATGTATGTTGTTACATTTTGCGTTATTACATTCTGCGTTGATTTCGACTCAAAATGTAATAACGCAAAATGTAATAATCCAGGTTTATTACATTTTGCGTTGTTATTACATTTTGCGTTGCAACATAGCACAGTGTATTCAATATTACTAAAGTCAGAGTCAGAAAAACGATACATTTTGATGTATTTATGTCCGTAACAGCCCTAGCGTTATTCTCATTGTTTTAGTTCTAAATATTTTGTACAGCGTTTTTCCCATGTTGGTTATATATATATTTGAATCAATTTTATGATCTTTTTTGTTAAACGCAATAAAAAAATTGTATTTTGTTTTATTACATATTGTTTTATAACATTTTGCGTTGCCTTCAGTGCAAAAATAAAATAACGCAAAATGTAACAACGAAAAAGCACGTTATTACATTTTGCGTTGATCTCGACGCAAAATGTAATAACGCTAAATGTAATAATCTAAAAATCGTGTTATTACATTTGGTGTTATTACATTTTGCGTTGATCTCGACTCAAAATGTAATAACGCAAAATGTAATAATCCAGGTTTATTACATTTCGCGTTGTTATTACATTTCGCGTTGTAACATTGCATTCATTTGCTAAGAAATACATAAATGCATACATGAATCCAGTTTTTTTTTTTATGAATAAAGATGTCTCAAATGATTCTATTATTCAAGGAGGTTGGGTCCTGCATTCAAACTTTTAAGGAACATTTGGTAAAGTTCAAATTATAAAATATTTTCATATATAGATTATTTAAAAATTGACGAGAAAGGAATATATTGCACAGTTGATGACATTTAACAAGAAATAACAAGAAATAAATTTATTACAATAAAAAATGCTTAGGATAGCAGCCCCTAAAAGATCCTCCTTAAAGATGTGCTTACGAATAACTTTTAAAACAACAAAGTATTGAAAAAAATCTTACGTTGAATTTCCAATTTAAAACCATGAAAACAATAACTCAAGATTTACTTTCAGACAATGTTAATCTGAAGTCTCTAGCAGCATGTTTATTAAACATGAAGGCACAAATCTTTCACTACCGGCCAATGGCCCTGAGTGCCAACATTATGAGCACTCCACCGGAAAATGATGATATCTCCATATGAGTGAACAATTCTCGAGAGGGACGTTAAACAACATACAAACAAACGAACTAAACAATTTCTAGAAACATGTTCAAAAATATAAAATTCACAAAATGCTGATAATTGTGACGCCTATTGCACAGCAGATTTCTACAGCTCATAAGTTCTGCTTGTATTTCTATTTATGTAATAATTGTCATGTTCATTTCTAGAACTTGCTAATAATTATGTCTGTACACTTACGATTAGGAAGTGATTGTTTCACGGAGTTAAGTTCTCTTTCAAGGTTTCCTAGTCTACTCTCCTGGTCCCCTACGTGTTTCTTCAATTCTTTAAGTTCTTCTTTCAAAGATTCCACTTCCTTCCGTTCAAAACAGATGTCTTTGTTTTCATTTAATATTTGACCATTGTAAAGATCCGTACTTGATATTAATAGAACTACTTTCCATATAATCAAATTATTATTGTTGATTTCCATTTCAGTAGGAAAAACAGTTGTATGCTATTAAAGAACAGAAAATGATTAGGAAAACAGTTCTGCATTATTTTGAGACAATAGTGTTAATGTCTTTATTATTAATGAATTATTATAAAATATTTTAATTTAGTATCGTAAAAATCTTATCGTTTTCATTTGATATCTTTAAGGGAAAGTAAGGAAGGGACACAAAAGATTGTAAAAAGAAAAAATCTTATATATATCCTAACCTGCAACGTAAAAAAAGTTTTGAGTCGGGCCATTCTTAGTCAATCTGTCGGGAAAGGGTAGCCAATCATTTTTTCAAGATGGACTAGATGGTTATTAAAGAGAAAGAAATGTAGAAAATTTATATAAGAACAGATTGCTTACACGTTTTTTATTATTTTTTTTTTTAAACAGAGGCTACGATGTAGTTAAACAGAATAATGTGACCATTTGTTCATCATGCTCTTAAATGAAGCGTTGCTTTTTGCAATGAATCTTAACGAAAATATCAGGAAATGTAATATAAGGTTTTTGAAGCAAATAACGTGTGGTTCCTACTTTAATTTCCATTGTCAAATCAATGAATTTTATTTCAAAAGAACGTTGAGTACGGGGTATACCACCATATTTTGAAAAAAGTCGAGAAATTCTAAATTGCAGTTAAAGTGATACAAAAGACTACCTGTTACAAGATTGACAGCTAGATGGAATGATTCCATATTGTTTTTGTAATCTTTTTACGTATATGTATATTTAAACCATATAAAATTACTAAATATAAAACGATGGAAGGTGCATGCACATTTGACCTTTTTTCTAATGACATGCTGTTATACACTGTATTTCGCTTTACCTCCTAATTAAAAGTGTCAAGAGTCGTCACCTTTATATCAAGTCCATTGTATTGTATCTTATTATTTACCTCACTTCTGTTGATTTTTCCGTGAAATCATGGCTTATGACTAGTTGAAACATGTCACGTGAAGGAGGTGGATTACTTATACCCGGTCAGTTTTAAATCTACACCCTGTCAGTTGTAAATCTATACCCGATCGATATATTACGTAACAAACACAACGTGACGCCATAATAGGCACAGTATAAGCATGATGAAGCATGTAGCAGAGAAATACATTTCTAAACCACAGATAATACGTAAATTTTTCATCGATTGGGTAAATTCGTTACATAGTCTTTTAGTGACAGGGTATGGTATGATACCTCGGCTCCGCCTCGCCAAGTATGAAATATACTACCAGGTATCATCCCGTACCCTGTCATTAAACGACTATGTAACTAATAATAACTAAAATGTATCACTCAACAATTTAACTGTAGATATAACGCAATCACGTGACGTCGTGATCTGACTTCCAGGTTCACCACTCTGTGGTTTTCTGAATCCATATCTACTGAAACTGAAACTGATGACGTAGTACGCAGAAACATGACATAATTTTACTTGCCCGTTAAAAATTTATTGAATATCTTCAAGATCCCTTTGCAGTAGCTTATAATTTGTACACAGTATATTAAGACTAAAGACTTCCTAAAAATTCAATGAATGATTGGTTTGAATGTTTTAAAGAAGGAAGGCAGATGGTTAAAATGATATTTGTAATGTTGCCCAGTGAAAGCAAGTTTAAATTGAGATGCGTTTTTAATTAAGCAATTGGATATCAAAGACCTCAAAATTACAGTTTGCAAAATAGCTAAATATTTTAACAATAATTCAGTTATCAAATACCTGGGATATCGTTTACTTTAAATTTTAAACATATTAGACATGATAAAAAGGGGACACTCATTTTTTATACATCTTGAATAAACGTCACTCCCGAGACAGAAGATTTGGGTTTTGATGATCGGCATGCTTATTTTTGGAAAGGATATTCTTATCCACCAATTCTATTGCCGGGATTTCACCATTTCCAACAAATGAACTCTTTTTGTTATAAAATTTAACTTACATGGATAGAAATATAAAACTCAGGAAAATCTTTAAGCTTTTGTGACAGAGCGCTACGGAAGAAGTCACTTGACCACTTATATCACGTGATTCGCGCATGAGCAGAACGGTGGCAAATGTGCATTAAATTTGGGGAGGACTATTCTAAAAATAATCAACACGGAAACCAAATATTATTTCTTTTTTTTGAAGTTATTCAATTAGTTCGCGAACTTTTTGATCACACCTCGTATTTAAGAAATAAATAACAAGTTTATAAATTTCAATGGTAATTGAAGGGGGTCGGTCACGTGATCAAATCCTGTGAAGGCACAAGGCCTTCTCATCAGATTTGATCACGTATTCCCATTGAAGTTTATAAAACTTGTTATTTATTACTTATATATACTTTTGAGACAGACAATTGAATATTTTAGAATATAAATTATTGCACTAACCGTCCGTCGTAGATTTTGAAAATTGACGCAAGGTGTAAATCGGCTTGAATGGCGGTTACGCTTCGAATTCATCAGGATAAGGATTTTGTTTCTAAGGGAATATTTTCTGAAAGGCTACTTGTGATCAGTAATAGTGAACAGATTGTTGTCTAGGAATATTTTTATTAGTGAAAATGGATAATCAATGCTGAAAAGACACAAGAAACACGTCCGAAGATCGATGATAAAAAGTTGGAGGAACTTCGGTCGCAGGAAAGGGAGGGATGGATCCGATGGATGGAAACACTTGACCGAGCCAGTTATTTTGCAATAAAATATTAAATTTGATCAAACACATTCAATCTACGATTTTAATAAATAAAGGCATACTTATGACAAAAACACAGAGACACTGGCGACCGCTTATTGTTAGGCCTAGGCCTACGACAACACCGAAGAGATTGTCAGCTGTTCGTGGCGTGATTGCAATGCTTTGATAGGCCTATTTTCCAACAGATTTACACACTTATCGTGGGTAGAATTTAGTGAAAAAATTACAGTTTTTTGTTGAATTTTAACTAAAGTTCTACACAAAAAATAAGTATAAACATTAGAGACTGTGCAGCTGACAAAAGTGACTTAAAACTTGTAAACAAACGCTAGGCCAGTTTTTTAAGTCTATATTCTCTATGTACGCAGGTTAATTCGATAGCCAAAAAATTGTATGAAATACTCGTTTACATTGTAAATAAAATAATAATCATTTTACTTGTTCATTTTGTTCATTTTTTATACATGAAAAGCACGTAGATCAAGTCATTTTGTAAGTTATTTACCGGTAGAGATCATTGCGCCGTGTAATTAGGTCATGTATTGACCTCTAACCAATGCCAAACTTCATACAGAATTGAAGATATTTGTTTTCTGTATGTTGGAGAGATACCACAAATGTTATATAGGGCCTAATAAAATATATCGATTCAAGTGATTTAATATTACATTTGAAATTTTCTCTCCATATATAGACAGATGCCACCTAATATTCGAAAGATTTTTGTTTTATATGATTGCAGTTACGACATCATGATTATTTATCTTTATATCACCAGCGATTGTTTGTCCATCGAGACTTAAGAAACTAATTTAAAGTTATTTGAAAGAAGAGGAATAACAAGAATGTGTTTTAATGCTCACTACCGAGGAGCGAGTTAATATTAACTTAATAGACTTAAAGTATTATTTACGCAGATTGCAACACTCTCTACCATCGCCTCATACATTCACCTCTGTCGTTGGCTCGCGTATATCACAAAGTTAAATAGAGAAATAGTGCTTTAACTTTGTTTTAATTCATTATAATTCAATTTCTATGCTTATGTCCAAGTTTTGAGATATTAGTTGAGATATTAACTAAATATATCCATATCTTTTAATTTAATTTGAAACAATCCTGCAAATATCATGTTTTATACGTTATGTCAAAAATCTTGACGTGAGCCCATTGCAGATGTGTCTGAGAGAGAAACGAACGACAACTCTGCATGGGAGATTGAGATTGAAACTGAAATAGATGGATAAACAGATTTAAATGCAATTATGATGCTATTATTGATCACTCAGATATGTTTATCCTTACAGCATATAACGATGTGATACCATTTAGCTAACAAAATAATGTTAAAAACAAATCGGAAATATACATACCAGCTAGAAACTGTGACACCAAATTCGAGAATACAGTTTATGGCAAATTTCCACACAGAAATACCGTTGATGGGCAGTGCATGGGTCTTAAAATATAGAACAAAGCATGGTTGACTTACTTTGAAAGAAAGAAACGCGTTATTCAAGACGCTTGGGTTTTACAAACGTCGCAGAATAAAGGCCTCGGTGTATTTTTGGTATCCTCTTTTGAATTGACATTACTTTGCAATATTACACATGCTACGTATGGGGCACATGAAAGCAAAGGTTTAAAATCCTCTCATTCATGTTACCACCGTATACAAAGTGCCAATCGAAAATCTACTTGATTTGGATCACTAGCTATATTTGTTTGGATCATTCAAAGTTTCTGTCTGCACATTTTGAAAAAAAAATGTCTTTTATATACGGTTTTTTACTAATTATAAAACTACTTTAATCAATATGAGACTTCTTGGTATATTTAAAAATTATTATTATTTTTGTGTCACCCACCATTCCTTAAACATCTGTAGCAGGAGTTTTTCAATCATCTGATGGTCATTTTTCGACTAATCTGCCACTTGAATGGACTCTTGACATTACTTCAATAAAACACTTATTGTTATGTTTAATATAAATCCTAATCAAACGTTAGCTATCAAATTTGACCACAAGGTCTTCTTTATATCTTAACAATCACATCAAATATGCACCTACCCAACTTTTACGGATCTATTTTAGGTTTGCGTAGAAAATATCCAGAAGGCTATCTTTGTTGTCATGATAGCTATACTTTTTGAGTTTACATATAGCAATTAGGCCTAGTGCAATTAGTAAAATAATTTATTGACGTTACCTTGTGTTTACAACAGTCTTGTACAATATTTTCTTCCCGAAACTCCTCTTACATTTCAAAATTGACCCAGTCCATAGGAGGTCCATGTGTCATATGCTTACCTTAAGCGTTTTATGCTCAGTCAGTGAGTTAGATACATATGTATTTGTATAAATTATAGCAAAAGTAGTGTGGCCTTTCGTGAAAGTATCTTTTTATTTTCTAATGGAAACAACTCTAATGAAGTTTTTATTTCGTTAATTGATATGCATGTTTAGTTCCATTTTTTTTTATTCCGGAGTAAAGGATGGATCAAGCATAAATTTCATTGGGAAGGGGAGGGGATTACATTATTGTCCATAACATTTAAAGATCCCGACACAAAAAGCCTACTTTATGGTTGGGGAGGGGGTCGGCTTAATTGGTGAACAAGCTACATTCTTCCATATATACCGGTATTCTCATTTTTTCCATCAACTTATGACAGTCATTCATCAACAAAAACATACCAAAGTAAAAAATTTAATGTCGCTTACCAAATTGTAAAATCTTAAACAGTTTTAAAAATCGAATTCAACTCTTTGACGTGATATATACACCTACTTTTGTAAATATTTAGTGGTATATATGTACACGCAAAGTTTTGATAAGAAAACATTATGATTAAAACGCATTCAGCTTCAAATCTTAATGCCGCTTCTTTCATTTACAAATTTTAGTTAAGCCAAATAAGCGTTAAGAAGAGATTGCATGGAATATTAAAAAATGTTTTCATGTAATAAAAAGAAAACAAACGGTTACCACATTTCTTGAAGAAATGCATGGATCTTTTTTCATAAAAATCAAAGCATATCCCTGATAATCAATTAATTTCCGTAGCTATATATTTTTTGGAATTTCTTTAATCTTCACAGTTTCTGTTTCAGATTCTTAGCTTTAAGTTCTGATATCTGATGATAGTGTGAAAATAGGTGAAATATTACAAAAGTTGCATTATAATCTCGTTATCATAGATTTATAAAAGAGAGAGAGAAAGTATATAAGGCGAGGACAATCACCCGCTCTATGACGGAAATGTTTGATTTTTATAAAACTATGCTGTCGGTAATGTCATCTTCAACATATTTGATTCATATGATAGTATTGTACTGAAAGACATGTTGATTGAAAATTGTTTTTTAAATTTATTTAGTGGTAAATGGGTACGTTAATATTAAATGATTTAGCCATAAGAATTTATTTCTGAATATGAATGGGTCAGGTTTCTATCCTAATTTTTGTGCTTATATTACGGAAAAGTAAACCCATTGTGTTTTTTCTAAATGGAGTCTGAACCCATTCTATTTAAAAGTCGATTTCTAGAATGTTAAAAAAGTGAGGATAATGGTCATTGATTTATGTCGAAAAATTTACAAACAATACAAATATGTGAGCAGGGCATAAATACGACCCCCCGGAATACCAGTGATGGGAGCAGGTGCCTAGGAGGAGTAAGCATCCCTTGTTGATCGGTCACACTCGCTGAGACCCCTACGTATTGATCAAGTAAACGGAGCATTCCGTGATCAGAATTTGTATAAAAACAAAGGTCTAAGAGTTGGGTGAAAGAAGCAAGCAAAAATAAACGACCCTGGATAAATTAAATAATTGGTGGAAAATATTATTTGTCTCAACAAAACATTTTTTTAAAGCAAACTGACACACAACCATCAAGAAGACACCGTAGCGTATAGAGGTTAACACATTCAGTCTCACGTCTATCATGAGCTTTGGAGAGAGTGCAAATACTAGTAGTTTGTGAAGCCTTTACTTTCCTTTTTACATACCTTTAAAACATTAGTGAAAATATATAACGTGTATTTATCAATACATTGTAAGTTATTTAATGACATAAATTTGAGAAAGTGTCTTTGGATTATATCTCCCCTATATACGCCACCATTCTTTAAGAAGTATTCTAGGCAAATGAAACATAACATTTCTGTATCAATCGCGACAAAATACAAATCAAGTATAGCACAAACACCAGCAATGATTGCACATTTCATCAAATTCTATAATTATTTATTTCTGTTTAACTTCTTTTGACTGATAAATGTTTCTCTTGTGATTATGAATGCCAATATTTTTTTTCAAAACTGCATGTTAAAATCGCAATAATTTTATCAACAAAAAAAAATAAATAAATAAATCTTGATTTCATGCAAATCACAAAAAGGATCCGAAAAAATATAGCAATCGCAAAAATATGTTGCAAACACATTATAGCATTCACTCAAAACAAGAATGGCTCAATTTCTCAAAAAAGCGTAATGTATAGAAATCAGATGATGTTTCGTGGGTGAATTGAGGAGAAAACATATACAAAAACTTTTACAACGGAATGTAGTTTGAAAAAATTAAGAACAATTGAAATAATTCAAAATGAGCGAAAATAGCATTCCAACTTAGTAAATGAGAACGGTACCGAATTTCTAACATGTTTCAACTTAAAAAATTTCCTGAAATAAAGTTACATGGATTCTACAAAAGTTTAATAAGTTTCCTAATTTCTTAAAGTCACTTTTACCCATATTTTGCCTGCAGAATTTTCTTTTTTACCCATTGTGCATCAGAATACCCAAAGCAATATAGCAAGTGATCCAAATCAAGTAGATTTTCGAATAGCACTTTGTATACAGTGGCTACAGTGTCAAAAAAATCACCTTGCATTTATTTTGCTGCTAACTTTTTTTCCCAAAAAATGTTACAAAAAGCTAAACAAATAAAGTAAAAATGTGTTAATTTTATAAAAATTGATATGAAATTAAAGTCTTTACATTACCGTGACCAATGGTTGGTTTCAAGAGAAATTTTCTGCGATTGAAAATAATTAATAAAGCAAAACAAAATGTGATTAAGATGTATTATGTATGTATTTTTTTTTTATTTCCTATATGTTACATGTAATATAACTTTTTACAGGTCAACAGGTTTGTGTAAATTTTTGTACACTGGTCTGTGTTTAACAGAGCGGGCGCTTAATTGGTACTTTTGCTCGTGAGAATAACCTGTCCACTGAACAGACGCAAGTGATAGTGTTTATCCAATATGGCGGACTTCCCCACTTAAATTGTAATAGTATATTAAATTTGCGTTGTTTTAAAGATGTATCACTGTTCAATTAATCCGGGAATGCGCGATATAGTACAGCAATTTTAGATGCTATATTCATTTTTGACCGTTCACGGTAGCTCAGTCGGTAGAGCGCTCGCTTCGTGAACGGGAGGTCGTGAGTTCGCATCTCGGCCGCGACTGACCTAAGTCGAAAAAAAATGGGTAGCAACTGTTCCTTCGCCATGCGCTCGGCACTTTCAAGTGAAAGTTGCGGGTCCTTCGGATAAGACCTTAAAAACCGAGGCCCCGTGTCAGCAGCAGGTGTTGGCACGATAAAGATCCCTCACTGCTCAATGGCCCTGAGTGCCGAGTAAAGGTCAAAATTTGAAGCCCTTCACCGGCATACGGTGACGTCTCCATATGAGTGAAAAATTCTCGAGAAGGACGTTAAACAATATACAATCAATCAATCAATCAATATATTCATTTTTGCGACAAACAAAATTTAATGAACATTAAAGAGATGGGGATGTTGGCTTGAGTACAAAATACCAAAAACCATCGGGTTATTTTTTGTATCAGTAAGGTGAAGAATATATAATATAGGAAATAAGTGGTTCTCATGTCAATTACGTAAATGTTGCCTATGCTCTAAGCTTACATATTCAATCACTGGCATTTATTTTATTCATTCACATATGTGGAATAATAATTAACCTCCCCTTACACTAGATAGTGCTCAGCAGATTTTCAAAAAAAAAAAAAAAGAAGAAAACTACAGATATGCATATCTACCTAGATAACTGATTTAAAATCATTCATTTATAAAGTCTTATTTAAGAACGTCACTGGTTCTGATTTCTTAACAAAATATAGTGTCTATCCAAGTAAAATTGCTTTTATATTTTATGCGTATGTACTTTTCTCAAATAAGGTAAAGAGAGTGAACTGTATGAAGAAAAATGAAGATCTTGATCTCACTTTGTGAATGTAGGCATCATAATAACTCAAATAATTGTAAACTATGAATACCAGTGCTAGTCAGACATTGGGGATCCTTAGTAAACTACCTGATCTTACATTTGATATGTGTAAAATGAACTTGGTTTAAGGATAGAAATAGATATAGGTACATTTTTATTAAATTCTGACGTTGTAGTTAATGTATTTTAAAGGTAATAACTTGTGACAACATTCTCCTACCCCTACCCCCTTTATTGTGAAAATAATTACTGATATATTGTTATCGATTTCAAAAGGATTTAAATAAATCATAAATCTTATTTAATGTTTGAACTTGTCATTGCATAGCAGTAGGACCCGGGGTGGGGGAGGGGGGTCAGATTGTGCAATTAGAAAATGTTATGTCTGACCCAGATGTTGTTAAATGTGGGGTACCTTAAGGCAGTATTTTAAGCCCTCTACTATTTTTAATCTACGTCAATACTATGGCTTCCAGTATTGATCCTGACTGCAAACTTATTTTATATGCAGATGATAGTGCAATTTTTTTTCACATAAAAATGTAGATTATATTTCAGAAAAACTTAGTACTGTTTTAAAACAATGTTCAAACTGGTTATTTGCAGATAATAAGTTATCACTACACCTGGGAAAAACTGAATGTATTTTATTTGGATCAAGAAAGAAACTTACAAATATTCAAGATTTTCATATTGAGTGCAATGGTCATGCTATGGAAAAACTTAAATACTTAGGAATTTTTATTGATCAATTTTTGAGTGGCGAATTCATTATTGAGTCCATTGTTAAAAAAAGTTAACAATAGGTTGCGTTTTTTATACAGACAAGCCCGTTTTTCAGATATAAGAAGTAAAATGCTATAATGCTCTGCTCTTGTACAATGTCACTTATAGACTATGCCAGCTGTGCATGGTATGCAGGTTTATCAAAGAGACTTAAAAAGAAACTACAACTATGCCAAAACAAAATGGTAAGATTTATACTTAATGTATCCCCTTTGCATACCATAAACTATAAAGTTCTTAGTACATCGAATTTGTTGAATGTAGAAGATCGGGTAAGACAACTCAGGTTAAACCATGTATATAATATATACCATGGCTATGCGCCATCTTACTTAACAGAAAATTTTATTGTAAAATCAACTGTGTCTTCATGCAACACTAGAGCATCCACTAATGAAGATTTTTTTATACCTTATGTGAAAACATGACAAATAGACACTTTTTAATATAATGGCATAAAGGACTGGAATTTTTTTACAAGCCTTTATTAAGTGTACAAAAGGAAAGGGTACTTTTACGAAACAAGTCAAGAGTTTTATCTTACAAAAAGGCATTTTAGAACATGAAAGTGATATGTTTCAGTACTAGTTCATAAAATAAGTTTTTTTTATAATGTCAGTGTTGTCATACTTAAACTCAATTTAGATGTTTATACTAAAAGAACATTGCCATATATATAATTTTTTAACAAACATGTCTTGCTGAATAATGGTTCGTGTCCATAGAAGACGCTTATAGTATTCATTCTTTTGATACATCCTATACATACCTATTTTTTAACCTTTGTCATTGATTCAGACCTAAGTTAAACTTTGATGCATAAGTTATGTTCTTATTCACATTTCTATTGACCTTCACTACATAAAATACGGAATTCTCTGTGTACTCAGTGGTGTCTTCTCTTTTTACATTTTAACATTTTTAAAAATTAATATAGGTAGTTGATTTTATTGCATTTGTTCTGCCATTTTTAAAGAATTTGAATCATTAGAGAGGTTGAACTTTATTCCGATCCAATGATTGTAAATAAAAAAAAAGTTTTAATTTAATTTAAGTATTTATTTACAAGTAATATTTTGCTTCCTTACAGCGCGTGTTGTATTCGTCAGTCGTGTCAGGTTAACTAAACATCACTCGTACTGATCTTGCTATACAGCAAGTTATTTATTCTACAGTCTAGTCAGATTAACTACACATCCCTCGTATTGCTCTTGCTTTAACGCGCGTTTATCATTATCATTGAAAATATATTTAATTGTATTTACTGTACATGTATTGTAATTGTATTGCCCTATGTATTGATCATGACAAGGAGCACACGGTAAACGTGACCGATCGACAGGGGATGATCACTTATCCATGGCACCGGATTTCACCTCTGATGTTTTGGAGATCCGTGTTTGATCTGCTCCTAATTTGTATTGTTTTATAATAATTGACTTCTGATCTTGAAAACTGTTCGCTATCTCCATATGTTTCATTTCAGTAGAAAATAACTTATATTTATCTGCAAAATATAAAAACGGAGATCTGGTGCTGACTCCTACCGGCTCCTCAAAGTCTCTGACTTATCTGATGGTAAGACCACTACAAAGTGAATGGATGATATTTACAGGAAAACAATACATTATAGAGGATATTTTGCAGTATAACTCTACTAAAATCCGAGTCGTCGATTATAAGGAAAATGGTACACGAGTCTTTTACAATATCCAAGGTACCTACTGTAAACTATTAATATTGCTACACTTTTACATTGTGTACGTTTGATTTTTTCTTCTTTTTTATGACAAAGGAATATTATAAAACTTGTAAGAAAATTGGTATGGATTGCAAACACTGCTAAAATCGTTCATTTCTGAGCACTTTTTCTATATAAGATAATAAACTATTCAATTAAACGCAAGTTAGACAAAGAAAACTCTTTATATATTTGAAAATAAGGAGATGCTTTTTTGTATTGTAATATGTAAAGGACGTCCATTTTCCCATATACAAAAATTTTTATATTTAAAATCAAAGAGAAATATTCTCCTAACATGAATCTAATTTTTATCGATTGATTTCACGCTTCCACAGTTCAAGTGATAGAATCTAAGGAAGGTGACACGAAAAATATATCTTGGACTAATGATGCCTTTCCTCTGAGTAAAATGTATGAATTAACCCACACATACGACGATTTACAAAGGCCAATTCTTAGTGCAAATGAGGATTATATAACAATATATGATCCATCGAAATACGCCTATCCCAAATCAACGTTTGACTTTGGAAACGCACGCCTCCAGATAAGGAACATTACAACAAGAGATGCTGGATTCTATTCCGGGTGTACTGTAAACAACGAGTCCTGGTGTGGAGGGGGCGTGGTTCTCGTGGTCAAAGGTTGTCAGTTAGGCTGTCTTTAAAATAAATGTTTGTTTGCCCTTTCCTGGCTCAAGGTTAAATGAAATTAGATCGGTATGTAGGTAGGAATTTTTTTTCACCATACAATTTTTAAAAAAATATGAATTTTTAAAATAAATTCAGATAAAATAAAAAAAAAAATTGTTCATGAGATGATAAAAATTTCATTTAGAATTGAAAGAAAAAAAAAGAAGGACCATTTCCTGGATCTTAACAAAAATCAAATCGGGTCATACATGTATTAACTTAGCCAGTTGGTTGGGAGAGTGCAAACAATCTGTTCTTTTAAATATGACCATTTTGTTTCCTTGAAGTTAACAAAGTTGAAATTTTAGATCAAAATGAAGTTGTTCGTTTTACTTTTTTTTTTTTACTAATTTTAATTTATGTATTTTGAAATTATTAAGTAAAATTGGAACATTTGCCAAAAAATGTGTTATAATAAAAGAAAAAGTATTACCATTAGCAAAATCAAAAGTGTCATCGGTATTCTTTATTTGGCAACATGTATATCAAAATTTTGCCATTATTAGTAGAATCTTTACATTTTAAACTTTTGTTTTTATACTAATTTTGTCTTATATTAAGAGAAGGAATAATTGTTTCATCTGCGTGCAAAAAAAAAAAAAAAAAAAAAAAAAATACTCATGCAAAATGAATGTTAAACATTGCATTTTTGGTTTGGTTTAATTTTTTTATTTATTTATTTATTTAATTTATGCTTTGTAACTCTTTTTGCATGAAGTTGATTCTCAATTGTCTATTAATTCAATTAATTTAATCTAATTAATTTTTATTTAATTTAATTAATATTAATTTAACTAATCTGATTATGAAGATTCATTTTAAAATACAGTGAAAATCACCCTCTGAAGAAGTCACAAGATTCTTTTCATTAGATTTTGTACACCCATAAAAGAAAATGTAACGCTATAAAAAGAATCAGGGAAATGTTTAACTTCCTTTCACCGAGATGTTAGTTTATTTGATAACTTTATAAACTAGTTTTACTGTAGACGTGTCTCAAGTTCCTCACATGTACATGTATATCGAACAATGAGAAATAATTTAATTTTGTTTGTATTCTTGTCTATCATTGTTTGATTTCCAAAAAGGAACGCAAAATATTTCTCAATAACCTGGTTTGGTATGGGGACACACCCCCTTGAAAACCAGCTGAATCATCTGAATCCATGCAATCCCCTCATTTCCAGTCCTTGGGATTCATAGAAAATTTCAGATTCAATAAATGTACCTTTAACTTCAAACAATATCTCGATCTTACCTCGTGTAAACAAACATCATGGCTGCTAGATCTGTGTTTCAGTTATTACCCCCCCCCCTTGTTTCATATCACTTCCGTTACTAGTACTATACTAGGGATGTATTATTGAGCGGCAAATTTGTACTCATAAAAAGCAGCACAATTTTACACCCACAGTTGTTTAATTATTTTAAAATTGAATTATAAGGAATGACTCTAATTCTTGGCCAAATATTTCGATTATAACCTGGTTTGGGTCAGTTTACGCTTTTTATGATCCTATTTTTATTTCTAGGAAATCCAACTAAACCAAGGATAACGGGAAACCTGACCCGTAAAACAGGACAAAACGCATCGGTGTTCTGCTTCAGTAAATCTACTTCAGTTCCATCCTATTATAAAGAGTTTCCTCCCTTGTCATTCATGTGGTACATCAACAACACACTGGTGGGAGAAACTACGGGAAATATCTACAGATTTACCATAGAGAAAGGCGATAAACACAGCTATGTGACATGTCAAGCAAAGGAAACACTCATGTCTGTGAAGAGTGAGCGGCTGCAAATCATCCCACTCTGTAAGGTGTTTTTTTTTCAGAGAAAATTTACAGAAGCTTAGCATTTGTAAGCCTATATATATATTTGATAAAAAAAAATCTTACAACAAAAATCTTATCAAAATTTCAAAATGTATTAGATAAATTACGTGTACGTGTTTTCATGTCTACAGAAGCCCTTTGAAGCTTGTTAAGAGAGTTAAATTTTATTTTGCGTAAAACCGCAATAATTACATGTATGTATTGCGTTTTAATGCAAAACGTTGCGTTTAATCGTAATAATTTTCGTGTTTCATCGCATTATATATTGTGTTTAAACGTAAAACACAATCTTTTGCATAAAGATGTATAACCGCAATAACTTTGCGATAAAATGAAGTAGTTTTTGCGTTTAAAGGCAATATTTTCATTAATACGCAATAGTTTTGCGTGAAACATTAAAGGGACGTGGACACAGTTTCAATGGATTTTTAAAAACAGAAATCAATTTTAATGTTTTCAATTCCGAATTAAGGCAATTAAAATTCAAATTTTTGATCACCATTTTAAATATCTTTGCTGAGTATTTGTAAACTAAAAAATGGAAAACGAATTGGAATTTGGTAGCTGAAACTGTGTTCATGTCCCTTTTTTTCTCTGAAATTGCCTTATAGGGCTTCCTTACATGAATTCAATATGACAATGTTTTCCTTTGAATTGATGAAACATTCAATCCAATTTCTGATTTATTGAAATTTTGACTTTATACTGTTATTGTCTAATAATATGCAAATCATTGTAATGTGAGGAAAATAAGTGTACATGTATGAGTACATTCAGACGGTCCAGATGAAAGAGACATGAAGATATCACCACCGATCAGCGGCAACATAACTTTACAAGAAAATGACATCTTTGGTCCGTATGCCTGCGCAGTGGACTGCAATCCACCATGCAGCATTCAATGGAAAAACATGGACCCATCAGGGAAGTTTGTTAGTATCACAACCAAAGGACAAACATTTAAGCTGTTACCGCCACTACGAGTGCGCAGAAGCAAACATGGATTGTTCCAGTGTATTGCAGAAGGTTTAGATGGAAAAATGGAAACAATCACAATAAAGTTAGACATTCAATGTACGTGTTTTTGTGATTTGCTGAATAGATAGTAAGATTTCTTATTTAGGTTAACCAGTCAATTGCCTGCCATCGAGATAGCTATTAGCTAGAATCCTCATCTGCAATATAGCTAGAAACCTCATCTGCAATATTGCATGATCAATACATAATGAACGTGGACCTTGTCTATATATCTGATACTTAACATGGATATCTGTGTTTCTATGTGTTCAATAAGCTTTTGACAAAATAAGAAAATTCTAATAACAAATCCAATTCACTACTTTAAAATTATTATAAAGATTTAAAAAATTAAATATTTTGGTCTTTTGATTGTCTTTTGGAATATCTTTGATGCAAAATTAGCAAAAGTATCCGTTAACCAATTAAATTTCAATTTGAAAAGCATGAGATTATCTATTTTTAATAAATGTATAAATATCTGTTTTATTCTTTAAATGTTTTTAGATATGTCTACACCGAAGGTATATATAAATGGAGTAGCTGCTGCTAATGTTACAGACATACCGGAGAATGAGCCCCTACAAATATCGTGTCTCGTGGAGGGAAATCCCGTCCCAGCAGTGACCATCAGCAGGGATCGGGGGAACCACCTCCTCGAAACCAGTGTGGATCAGTGGTTAAATTACACATCTATTACGGAAGTCCAGTGTGCCGACACAGACACCTACAGATGTACAGGAACGTCAAAAGAAAACCCAAGCAAATCTACAACATTCATTATAAATATTGTTTGTAAGTACTAGTACTTGATACATTCAATACATCAGAGAGAGAGAGAGAGTCGGAGGTATGGATTCATGCATTACTGGTACCTATATCTTTTCCAGGTAAACCTCGGTTAGACAATCTTTTCGAGTTCAAATCAACGTACCAAGTAGAAAACCTACCTACAGTCATTACCGTGGAGGTTCCAGTTATCTCCAATCCTAAGCCGATTTCCGTCAAATGGCTGGGGTTGGTTCCTACAGAGTCTTTTTATACCAAGATATCTAAAGGAAAAGATTTTTATCATTATTGGATATACAGTACGATCCCCATCTATAATGACAGCTTTCTTGGAAACTACACTCTTTTTGCCGATGACGTCGATTTAGCAAACATCAAGATAATAGGTTTTCCTTTTATTCATTTGCTGTGTACGAGGGGTGATCAAAAAGTTCGCGAACTATCTCTTTATCTACAAAACCACAAGTCAGATTAGATAAAAAAAAATTTGTACACACAAAATCATATAAAAGTTCTATAAAAAGCATATGCTGAATAAAGTTTTGATCCTTGTTTGTGACGTCACTATGTAGGTCACTCGTGACGAAAAATGGTTGTCTCAGTCGTCCTCGTTCAACGAACGAGTGTAAAATTAATCGGTATATCTTAGAAATCCCTTTGAAGTAGCGTATAATAATTTGCACACAGTTTATTAATACAAATGACTTCCTATAAATTTAATAAATGATTGGATTGATCGTTTTAATAATGCTACGTTCCCACTGTCGTGCGGTAAGTTACGCACGTCACGATAGATCAATCGTAGTTGATCGCAGAGTTTTTATTGAAGAACTGCGAACGATAGTATTGTTCTCCCGCCTACCTCCAAGTCAATTTTCAAAAGTTAACATATTCGATGAATTTTTAATATTTTTTATAGATAATTATATGGATTTTCATAAAACATTACTTATTTGGGAAAACAAAGAGAGATAACTCTAAAATTTTGGTAAAACTTCACTATAGAAATCAATGGAAAACGGAAAATATTTTTAAAACATCTTGTCACAAAAATTCCTTTTTACAGGTAATAAGGAATGGTATTTCACAAATTCATACCAAAGCTTTTTGTGTGACACGGGGGGGAACATATGTTAATTGACAAAAAACGATAAAAATGCTTATTTTCCACCAATTTCAAAGCGATATACAACTGAAACATTATATTTTATTGAAATATTTATGTTTTAATCATTTGCCTAAAACATAAGAAAAGAAATAAGGAACATTTAATCATAACCAAGACTATTTCAAAATACGGTGATGCTTGAAACTCCGATTTCAGTGGAAAATATCGTCTACCCCCCTTTTTTCAAGAGCTGGAATTATTGATAATTTACTGTTTAGCGCTGGTATAAGACGATTTATCAATTACCAAAGAACTGTTCTTTGTATTAAACAAAGATTTTATGGCCAAATTGAAATTCATATTGAATTAAATGGTTCCAAAATGTAGGCGGGAATCGAGAGTTAGCGTGCGTGTTTCTTTTATGCCAAGATACGAAGAGATGCGTATAGGTGCGTTTTCATACGTTTTTTTACGCTTTGATGCGCTATGGCCACGATGGATAAATTTCATGTGATGCGATCTCTGACGATCTGACTACCGTTCAGATACGATGAATTACCTTCCAATAGGATTATCAAGATTTAGTCGTAAAAGGACATCGATCTGTCACGAATATCACGATCCTAGTTCTCGATTAGAAAGGATCTTCTACGTTTTAATACGTACTCATACGGCATAATACGTTCATCACGCACTCTTGTGCAAATGTACGATAGAATATCACGTCCATTGCAATGTCCTTCACGACCAGGATCAAGATAGAACACGCTTTGAGCTACGATTGTACTGCGATAGACATATAAAAATCTGGCTATACTGAGTTCATTATATTTTATCTATTGAAAATTAAGCAAAACATAAACATACAATCAATAATAATTGCAGAAGTAAAGGTTGGTGACAACTTCACAAATGTGATGTTTGTGGTGTAACTATGGTCATATGTTATTGCTGTCAAACCAGAGCAAAAGTAGCAGTATAACTATTTCTTATCTTTAATTTTTTTTCACTGATGTTGTCAATCGGGTTCAGGTTCAGAAGAAGATAGAATTTCACCTCTTTCTTTTTTGTACCTGTTTTAGGTGGCATCTTTAAAATATTTTTCCAAATCTCAGACTTTTTTTTTCAATCGGGAAAGAAACGCGTTCAATTTTCCCGTTATTTTTGCAAGCTTAAGTACTCGTAATATAGCGTGATTTTCCGCAACAAAGCGTTAACACTCGTGTCTAATGGTGTTTACTCTTATACGTCCGTATCAAATCGTCTCTGAGCGTGAAAATACCGTGTCAGCACGTGAGCTGTAGGGCCACGCAAAGCGTCACAGATAGTGACAGAACGTGAGATAGCGCAACGAATCGGCATTCAGCGGGGTGTTTGTCCTTTCCGAGATCGATCCCGATGATCACGATATGAAAGCCAGTTTAGATTCGTTTACTTACGATGCAGCTGAGGTTAATTACGATATAATGCGATTTGATGCGATGTTTACGATTAAAATCTAATCGTGTTAATCGTAGAAAAATTTTTGACAGTCAAAAAAAATTTCACGATCAACACGATAGTCACGAGTGAACACAAGATTTGTTTCGATTTTATACGAGAACTACGATGTGTCCACGGTCGAGTCCCCGATATCAATCGTGGCGCCAATCGTGATAATGAGAACATAGCATGAAGGAAGGCAGATGGTTAAAAATGACAGTTGTTATGTTGCCTGGTGAAAGCAAGTTTAAAAAGAGATGTCTTTTTAATTAAGCAATTTGCTATCAAAGACGTCAAATTTACACATTGAAAAATAGTTGAATACTTTAATATGATTATTAAATACCTAAGTTATAATATACTTTGGATTTTTAACATAATTATTAATTATGATAAAAAGGAGGCACCCTTTCTCTATCCGACTTGAATAAACGTCTCTCCAGAGACAGAAGATTTGGGTTTTAATGGTTGCCATGCTTATTTTTGGAAAGGATATTCTTATCCTCCCATTCTGTTGCCAATATTTGACCATTTCTGACAAATGAACTGTTCTTGTCATAAAAAATAACTTAAATGGAAAGAAATATAAAACTCAGAAAAATCTTTCAGCATTTGTGACAGGACGCTACGGAGGGGGTCACGTGAACGCCTATATCATGTGATTCGCGCACGAGCAAAACGGTGGGAGATGTATTGAAACCAAATATTGTTTCTTTAATGGAAGTTATTCAATTAGTTCGCCAACCTTTTGATCACCCCTCGTACATATTTATTCTCGCCACTTGTTATTTTCGCTTTTTACCATCAACAAACTGTTTTGCCAGGGCCGTAACTTCCATTGAGGCAAGTGAGGCAAATGTCTCAATAGTTTCTTTTGAGTTTTCTGAAAAGTGAAAAAGTTTTACCTTGAACTCATGAGTTATGTGGGTCTTAGTGTTAATATTTCAACTTTGTTTGAATCTCACCAGGCCTGGGGGCAATAAAACTTAGACGAGCTCACTTTTGATCTCAGTCTCACTTTTCCACTATATATTCCTTTGGAAAAAGTGAGATTGAGATCAAAAGTGAGCTCGTCTAAGTTTTATGGCCCCCAAGCCAGGTGCCTTATTTTCATTAAGAACACATGTAAAAATAATTCCAAATGTTTGTTTTGTAAATTGTTTGATTGTTTAACACCCCTTCTAAGAACTTCTCATTCACCATGTTCACATTGAGACATCACTACTCGCCATTTGAGGACTGCAAGTTTTAAATCCTGTAGTGGGCTTTCAGGGTCACTGAAGATGAATGAACACTGAGAGATCTTTTTTGTGACATCACTTACTGTGACATAGAAGAAGGACCGGTCTCTACCATCCCGCAGTGGGATTCAAACCCGCGATGTAAGGATCAACTCCTTAGTCTGCGATTCTAGAGCACACACTCTAACCACTGCGCCATGCGGACGATAATTCAAAACGTAAAAACTTTCCAAGATTAAATGTTTCATTTTCTAATACCCATGCATGTTTCATGATCCCCCTACCCCTGGAAACCCCCACCACTGGCCATCAGGTACTATCCTTGTGCCGTCTGGGACTAGGAATGCCCAGGAGCCTTGCCTCACTAAATATTTGAACCTAGTTATGGCCTTGTAATCGCCCCTTTTAAATTCGCATTCTAGTATTCAGAGCTCTGAATAAGAATTCCAGGTACTGACCTCTTTGAATTCATAATGTCTTAAATTCGCCCACTATAGTGACCTTTGTGAAAGAGGCGAAATGAAATGGTGGCGAAAATGCCTGTATACAGTATTTATTTTAAGTTTTTATTATATGAACTCTTAAACAAATATATATGTGCAATGAAGAATAAGAAGAATATAAAATATCTATGTTCAAGATGGAATATAACCTAGTATAATTTAAAATAAGAGAATTTTTTAAAGGTAAAAATACAATATAAATGTTCATATTTTGTTGAAAATGACCCCACCTCTGATGTTTTTGAGGTCAGTTTGGGCTCTGCTTCTATTTTGTATTGTTTTACGGACTTTTGATCTTGAATACGGTTCGTTATCTCCATGTGTTTCATGATTGTTTTCTATGGGGATGTAATGCATTTTGATTTTTTTTTAAACATTACAGAAGTAAAATCAAGCTTTCCAGTGTCAGTACTGATACAACGGGAGGTCTGGATTTCCTTCATTGGTGCTCTCGCTTTTATGTCGATATTGGTGACCGTGGTTATAATCATACGGAAATGTAAGTATTTTGTAAGGCGATAAAGGATTATAATTACAATGAATATCATTTTACATTTTATTCCGCTCTGATAGAGTTGATCAATGATTTATCATTATTCCATAAGACGTTGTGAAATTTTTAAATAGCCCCATACGGAAGACAAACTACTCAGCCACAAGTTGGTGAACAGACAGTGAACACAGAGAATCCACCGACGTATGATAATACATTAGAACCACGTGAAGTAGGGGGAAGTAGTGGTGAATACGAAACTCTGCCTTTTGGAGAACCGGAGAAAACCCAAAAGACCAAGTCTGGACAGTTTATGATGGGCCGTAGTAATGACAACAAAGATCAAGGAAATATCTATGAAAATCTCCAGTCAACAAAGAAATCTCTTTGAAAATCTCAAACCGACAAGGAAATCCCAAACCGACAAGGAAATCCCTAACCGACAAGAAAATCCCAAACCGACAAGGAAATCCCTAAGAAGATCCAGTCAACAGCGTGGAGAGGAAAAAAAAAATACTTATTCACAAATTAATGAGTTATATATATATTCAGAAAGAACTGTCTTTTTTTTAATATATAGCAAAAAACATTTTTACGATTATGAGATTAACAGACCCGCTGATGTTCATGTATATTTCATTGATTTTATGTAAATTTATTTGTAATGTACATTATGAAATAAAATTTGAAAACAGCATAATTATGCTTTTGTATTATAAAAGTAAAATTTATAATTTAAAATTTACACTTTTTCTTGCAATTGTCCAATAAATTAACAGTGAAGAACTCTCCTGGGTGGCTTAAGGACATACGCAACGTACCTTATTACCTACTGATAATTTTCCAAGATACTCTAAATTTAAACTTATAATATCATTACATGTTATTAGACAAAAAATCAGCATGACTTACCAGGGGTTTTGAAAAGATATCGAATTTAAAAAAAAAAAAATTGCATAATTCAAATAAAAATGAACAAAAATTATAAAACATAAATTCCAGATTTTTTTTTTTTTCATAAAAAATTGTTTTGGAAGAGGTGTACAAATCATATATAGACATTAAAAATATTGCACACAGTTCCTTCATTTAGTGGATCGAACTCTTCAACTCCAGGTAAAGTATTACCTTAATAATAATTCTATATCTAGATTTCAACGGGGAATTTTTAAAAATCATGATGGTTCTAGAGTGAACATCATCCGGGGGGGGGGGGGGGTATATAATTATTGATTTCAATCAGCTTGTTCAGTGGATGTAGATACAATGTATGCCGTCATGATTGTGAATGTGAAATGTACCATATTATGCCTCGATCTTCATGGTGCAACAAAAAGTATATTGCGTATTAATTTATTGCAACTGCATGCTTTTTCAGAGTTGAAAATTGTTTGTATTAAAAGTATTCAATTTTTTTTTTTTTTTTTTGTCTTTTAATTTTAGCCTTCAACATTTGTTCAATATCATGAAAACTGAAGATATACAGTTTTATAATTGATATTTGAATCATTTTACATAGACTGAGAGGAATTTGGGATTATTGCATTATATCGATCGCACCCCGTATGTATACACCTGCACATCGTCGCGACGATGACACCTACATGGCACTTGCAAAAAAATAAAGATCGGGTTTGAAGTTCCAGAATTACTTACTCCTCAAAACAATCGACGGGCTGACAAAAATGCACAAGAAAAGTTTGAAGAAGTAGAATCTGATAACACTTTGGTTTAAAGACAAATTCCTGTATTTGATTATGTCAAAGTAAGGAAGTTTATCTTTTTAAAATGATATTTTTATATGATTCGTATTTGTTTGTTTGGACTTTGGAAAATAACGTATTGAACGTACACAACATCTGATACAGTGGAGTCGCCAATTCCGGGTCGTCTCCTATTCCGGGTCACTCGCGTGTATTTTATGCCTAGTGTTTAAATTTAAGCACAAAAAACTTAATGAATACGCTGGTCATGAAGAACTGGTCTTTCTATATGCAATTAATTACAAAATTTTGCATATAAACTTTAAGAGGGCATCAGACAATCGAAATTCTGAAACGCAAGCATTAAAGACTTGAATGTTTCTGCTGCGGCGACGGGCTACTTTCGTTTTTGTTCGCTGCAGAAAGGCTGGTATAAATGTTCTAGATAGATAATGATAGCTCGAAAGTATGACAAATGCATTCAGTTTTAACTCAGAAATCAATCATAATGATCGCTGCTCAAATAAAAGTATAATGATTATTAAATCAAACTGTAGTAGTTTCTCCAATTGCGGGTCACGCAATCTCATGGCATGAACATGTCAAAATTCTATGTACAAAAGCAATCGACAACCATGTATTTACCTTGATTATCAAAAGTATTCTAACTAGAAAATATTTTTTCTAAAAATTAAAATCGAGTTAACCCTTCAAATGCATTTTTTAAATAAATGAATTTAATTGTATTATTTTTAATCCTAATATATTTTTTTTAATTCAGCATGTTTTGTTATAATTGTTTTAAAAATAATTTAAACATATTTCTGTGGTTGTTTTACTTTTTTCCAAGCTGCAGGAACTGTTTTATTTTTCAACATCATAAAAACCGTGTTCCGAAACGTTCCACGAATATTACACAACCGTAAAGTCACATGACCCAGAAATGGAGAAAATGATTCGTAACTGGGGAAGCTAGGCCTTGCTGAAATACCCCTGTAAATAATGTTCCCGTGTAGCTACTTTGAAAACGAAAAGGTGTTTAGATGACTCACTATTTGTTCTTTCAATACATATATTGCATAAGATATAGATTGAACAGATTTACTAAATATCAAAAAAACACCGTGACGTGACCCGGAATTGGCGACTTCACTGTAGAGACGTGTCTGCATAAATGACTAAATGTGCATGTCTCATTTGAATCGGCTTTTAAAATGTTTAGGTAAATAATCAAGTGAAGCAACAAAGCTAGTAATTGACCATTGATGTTTAATACTGACTGCAGAAAATTATAAGAAGTTGATACAGTTAAACTCGTTTAGTGCAAACACGGATATAACGAATTCACGGATATAGCGAAGTGTTTCTGGTTCCCGGCCAAATTCTTCACAAATCTTTGTAAAATTTTACGGTTATAACGAACTCTGATATAACGAATTTACGGATATAGCGAAGTAATTTTGAATCCCGTAGAGGTTAAAAATAATGCAATTTTCATCTTATATAACGAATTTTCAAGCATCTTAAAATTTGTTATATTGATCTGACTTTATTTTCAGTAAGTATTTTTATTTAAAATTCAATTCATTAAAAAAAAAACCCTTTTATCCAAAGTATCACTATGTTATTTGTAATGTTATGCTTCCCTAACATATTCGGTAAAACTAGGGGTGCAACGATGCGCCTACCCCACGATATGAATGTTTCATGGTATTCAGTTCACGGTACAATATGTATCACGATACATGACATATTGGGTTAAAAAGTCAGACGTTTGTCATCATTATGATCATATGCTTAAAACTCAAAAGTTTTATCAAATGCTCATTACACTAACACTAGGAAAGTGATAACATCCTTCAGCCCGTTAAATATGAGACTGGAAACAAGTTTATTTGCCGTTTCTGCAGTTTCATTGACCTCATGTTTCGTGTGGAAGCCATTTTGAAATTGTAAATGACGAACAAAAAGGGACGAATCAGATAATTACGGACGATTGAACCAAACCGTTGTATCAGTTTCACGTATCATGAACCGAACTGTGGAAAAATAAACCACGGTATACTGACAAGCGGTTTATCGTTGCACTCTTAGGTAAAACTTCAAGGAAAATGTGCATATTGCAAATTGCTATATATATAGCTATACTATTTCATTATACGGATATAACAAATTACGGATATAGCGAATTAAATTCACAGGTCCCAAGGACTTTGCTGTAACCAAGTTTTACTGTAACATTTACGTATGTCTTCCAAATGCAAAGAGTTATCTTTATAAAATTGTAACAGAGTTGAAGAAAGTGGCTATATGTGTTGTAAATAGTGAGGCCATGCTCCTAGTGGGTTAAAATTAACCCTTGCTCAGTCGTTAGAGCGTTGGACTTTAAATGTCATATTCTGAGGGTTGAAGGTTTGAGTCACAAAGTGGAAAGTGCCTAGCTAATCAGTCATAAAATAAGAGAATCTAACATGGTGCAAACTTTTGAGATACTAAGTGCTGATGTGGATCCGATACCTTTCCAGTTTTAACTGGGATCCATCCCTTCAAACCTCAGGAAACATTTGGAATTTCTAGTTTGTTACGTCGCATATAGAAATGTAGATTAAACTGAATAATAAAGGGAAATATGAAATTTTCCTTGAAAAAAATACATTATTTAGGCAAGGATCCCATACATTTCTGTATTGCCCATATATGTGTCTCAACTGGTAAATAACAATTTCATCCCGTTGAAGAAATTGACAGACACTTAGAGATCAAGAACATTTAGAGAAACAAAAGCTAATTCATAAATTATTGCCTGTATATCTATTAGCAATAGAAAAATGTTAATGGATTTATTGTTATTTGTAGAAGATGAAGAAAAATGGCCTTGATGGGACCTAAAGCCTTAACTGAGAGAACTTGGAAAAGGAAGGCGAGTGATCCAGATGATGAAAATCCAAACTTGGTGAGAATTGTGATCTTTTGATTTAAATCAATAGTTTAAAAAATATAAAATTCAGTAAAAAGATGAAATACAAAACATTGCCCTAAAAGGCATTTTACAGATGGATAAATTGCATTGTGTGCATGCTCAACATGCTCATTTCATGTACTACATGTCTATATTATGTTATTGTATTACAAAACGCCTGACCTAAGATATAAAAACAGGCCCCTAAGAATGCAGACTGAAGGAGGATGGGATAAGGATTGGGGTTGCAGCTACCCTTACATAATAAATGTATTGGGAGTATCTACTTTTTTGTTTCTCAGAAGACTTTTAATCATCAAGCTCCAGTAATGAAATTTTAAAGCAATGCCCATTTTTATACTGGGAAATGAAATCTTTTCAAGTACATGTATGGATTAAGTCACTAGGGTGAGCTTTTTTGCTCACAGGCCTCTTGTAAAAATGCTTAAACTTTCTGATATTTTTATTTTTTTCTTGTTTTGGAAAGGTCTTAGACAGTGAAACCCTAGGCTCTAGTAAAGCAGAATTACAAACCAAGAAGAAAAAGCCACCTTCACCTCACTACGATTACACCTCACTGAGTGATGCTGAGTCAGACACAGAATTTAGCTGCTCAGGGAGCTCTATTTCAAGTGATGAATCACGGAACTCTAACCCAGATAACCAATGGGACAATCGGGACCTAGAGTACTTAAATATCTTCTTCGAGAAGACACCAGAAACATTGGAGAATTTTACCAAAGAAGTGAAGGACGGTTACAGGAATAGGGAAGGTGTATGTCCCAATCCCAGCAGAATGACTGATATTTTGAGGAGACAACTGGAAGAGGATCTGACATTTTCTTATGATCTGGGAGAAGTACGGGACATTAGGTGTGCTTCAGCTAAAGATGTGATAGAGGCCAGAGAGGAAGTGTCTAGGAAAATAAAGGAGAATGTCCAAAGGATGCAGGATAAAGCAGAGGATTTTGATTCTGAAAACCAGTAGGTTATTGGATACTTGTAACAAAGAAGTGTTACTTATTAACAATTTTAAAATTTATGCAAGAATATACATACACTTCCTCCAAATCTGATATAAGTAAGGCCTAGATAAATAAATTGTGTGTTTCCAGTTCCCACACCAATGCTAAATGATCATGATGATGAGTTGATCCTCTAACTTTTTCTGACATATACTTTCTTGAAACAAACAATAGTTAAACTATAAATGTTACAATAGAAAAGAAGATTATTCTTATCTGTCTACCATTTTCCTTCAGACTTGAATTTCCATACATATGGATTTACCATTTTATTCCATTTACTGGTTTTGAAATACAGAATGGAAAAACAAACATAATAAAAAGTAGGATAGAAAAGAAGAAATTACAGTATGAGTGGAAATTTAAGCGAGACGAAAGTTTAGCAATTTGGCCTAGCCAATAAATGGGTATTTTATTTTTAGTGAGAAATAATTTTAGCCATATTCAAAAGCTCACTAGAGGTGCCATTACAAATATAACACAATTAATTTTTAGCGATATTCATTTTAGCTTTCACAACACGCTTGCTAATGATGCCAAAATTAAATTCTGGCTAAAAATTCTGCTTACGGTAGTTGTAATCATTTATTTTCTCTGTTCAGATTGTGCAGGGTGCTGGAATCAGCGGTGGGGAAATCTGCCCTGGAGGTCGCTGTGTTGTTTAATTCTGCCTCGAGGCACTTTGCCCGGGAGACTGAGTTACTACTTAAACTGGTGCTAAGGGAGCCTTTATCTTCATCAAAACAAAATGAGGCAGGGCCAGGCAAAAATTACTTCCTGAACTTTTGTAAAGTGTTCGGAAAAATCTTCTTTTTAAGTGAAGGGTGAGTCTGTTAACTGTTTAGGTAAAACTGATGGAATGACTGTTTATCTTGAAAGTCCATGGCTTTAAGTTGTAAATGTTATAAGCTTACCTTCCTCCTCCCCTTCCCCCATCACCACCACTAAAATGTCTGGAGAGGTAGACAGCAATCATTATTACATGTATATGGCATATTTCAGTTTACAATTTAGGCTTGTTTTATTAACCTAAACTAAAGGCCATTGGGTTTGTCATCACCTTTATTCATTGCGCAATGCACATTTAAATGTATACAAGTTAAAGTTGTCATTCTGAATTTTTAAGGGTATGATTAATTTTTAAGTTTTAACATGTGTAATCGAAAATTTGTATTTTGTAATGTCTAAGTTGTATTTCAAAAGTCCATTTTATTTTCTTTCAGTGAATTACCTCTGGTATCCTTTACATTAAATGATTGTACTTTGAGGAAGAAGCCTGGTATTGTCTACCCTTGGTATTCTCTGGCCAGGGGGGAGGAACTATTGTTTATAACAGAGGTAAATTAGTTAACAGTATAATAATGTCACAATGTAAACTGAATAAAATGAAACTGATACAAAAAAACTTATCGAACTCTCTGCAGTATGCAGGTCTATAGAGTTAATGTTATGATGATGTTGATACAACATACTGAACCCAAAACCTGATGTTATATTATCTCACACATGTGTCTATGGAGTAAATGTGTACTGTGTTATTGGTGCACTCATGCTGTGTTGTAGTAGCACATTTGGTTATGGAGTAAACATGCACACATTATTGCTGTACATGTATGTTCTGTGCTATTGTCACACACAGAACTTAATAGAAAAATGTGTGCTGTGTTATAGTGCACACTTGTGCTTTGTAACACTCTTATTAATCACAGGTCATGAGTCTCACTAACTTAGGCCACACCAATTTAATTTCTTATTCGTCGGACATTTGGTATAAAAAATACGAGAGCGCTAGCAGTTAAATAATAATATTTTTACTTTTTTGTAGACAAGATTTTTAGGCGGGGCGTGAAAAAAATTTGAGCGTAAAATTGTATTTTTTTTGATTTGCAGAGTAAGTAGATTAAAAGTACGATAAATAGAGCATAAATATAACAGAAAACAGCACAGCATTCCCATGGTGTGGGGATTTTAAATTGATATTATTTGTATATTTTTCTGTAAATATAAGCGTGCTGGTCAGACGAACAAATTTTTTTATTGGTATGGCCTTATGATGTTTTATTAAGCCTGAAAATTGCGTTAAACTAATGCTACTTAAGTCAATATCATATATTTTAAATGTTGATGGACGATACACTGGTCAAAGGCCTTAAAGTGCATAAACCATTGTCTACAATTACTAGCACTTGTTATTCTTTAATTTCAGGTACATGAAGCGCCAGTTAATGAAGACACAGCAGACATAAAAGACCAAGTTGGGACCAAAATCATGGGACAGTTTGGAATAGAACTCATTGGCCAATTAAGACGTTCTGTATTCTATCCAAATTGCCTAGGAGTTCTCTGCATGGAAACAAAGGTAAGGGCACACAATACAAAAAAATATAGGTGTAAAGTATGTTATTAGGATAAATCATGTCATGCTTTGTGCATTTTAGTTTTGTATATTTAGGTTATCTGAGCCATAGGCTCTGGGGAGGTTTTTATGATCAAAGTTTGTCTGTTGTGTTTAGATGGAATAGAATTTTCATTTTCAACTTCTTCATATTTCAATTTGCATGGTATAAAGCATCCTTAAGAAACATGGATAAAGTGCAATAAATAAATAAATAAAAATAATCATTTACCCAGCCCTTCCCAAGATAATCTTGGGTAGATGATTGATTTATATTGAAATTAATGGGGCTGTTTAAAAATTAAATAAAAGATGAAGGGGCTAATTAAGAAGTCAAGAAAACTTTTCATACCGTAAAACATAATATAAGTTAAGAGTCTTATTCATTCATGGCCCATTGCTATAATGGGGGATAATAGGATTAATCATTTACATTTATATGGAAGGAAACAACCTCTCATAATGTCATGATAGTCAGCTAGCTACAGTAAGAGTGTCTTATCAATCAGTGTACACTCCACTGGGATAAAAATTTTCTCAAAGAATTATGCAAAAATAGAGCTTAAAAAATCATTTAAAGTACAGAGAGAAAACATATTGTGATAAATTATTTAAGGAATCACTGTCTAGTTAGTATAGTATGCCAGGGCATCAAAGATAATGGGAAACATGGGATAATTTGCATAATGGGCGAAGCCCATTTTGCATAAATCATCCCATGTTTCCCACTATCATTGTTGTCCCTGGCATACTATACTAACTAGTAGACAGTGACTCCTTTATATTTCCATTTCATTGTAAAGTAAAATTGAAGATTTAAATTTTTAAAATATAGACATGTTTTTAAGTTACCCTAAGACTCCCATGCCAATTTCAATAGTCCTTGCCCACCAATGTCAAACAAATGCAGCCACAAGATATTTACATGCGTATTTGGCCTCCACAGCATCAGATACAGATGCACACAAGATTTGCATGCATATTCGGCCTCCTAAGCTCCTGACCTATCAACGTGCCTTATTTACATTCCTGTAGAATAATCAAGATATCAACTCTGCTAACTTTCAAAGAGTTATCACAGAAAAAAAAATGGAAATGGTAATATCAATAAATTTTAATGTTAAATATTTGCATTGTTTTTAAGGTTAAATAGAAAGAAGGGGTAACACAGGTTAGCATTGTATCCCTTGAGTCTCTTGTTTTTTGGTTGCAGTTAATTTTTGTATTACTGAAAGTATCAAAGAAACATGCCATCAGCCTATGTAAAGGGCAGAGGGGTTCCGCAGAAGATCCAGGGAAGTGTAAAGGGCAGAGAGGTTCCGCAGAAATTCCAGGGAAGATAATGTACACAGAGCCTCTAGACATGCTGAAAGCTGAGGACAGGTTAAAAATGGCGGAGTTCTTCTTCTGGTTAGGGTGTCTACAGGATCCGAAAAAACACAGATTTTGTTGATTTGTACTGTATATATGTGAAACATATGACAGCCTTTCATTGTTTCATATATGTGAAGCATACTTAACACACCAGTGTTTACTTAGAAGTCCTACTAAACAGTGTACACTAGTACGATAGAGTACTTTAGAGTATGCTAATAAAATTTTATGATTTAATGCAATTAAACTGCTTTTAGTGTGTTTCTCTACATTAGTTTAACATAAAAAACATACATTTTCAATAAAATGCGTATATGTTTTTAATTATAGAGAAGTTATTTTAATTTTTTATTTCAGGTTATGGTTTATCGTTTGATCCAGATGATCTCAATCTTATTTAAATTCAAATGTTTCATTTTTAGTGTGAAAAATTACAGTGTATTTAAATTTTTGATAAAGAAAATTTAGCTGAAATTAAAAAGTCTGAAAAAAATTGTAATCAAGATTTGGGTATAAACATGGTTAATAAACCTTTAATGCATTGAATCGTGAATATTGCTTTCTTGTCAAAATATCGCTAAAAATACAAATATGTGGGACAAATGTTGCAATATTATTTCGAAGGTTGTATGTACATAAATGAACAGTCTAATTATATTAAAATGCATGATTTTCTAGCGTACTCTGAAGAACTCTAGCGTACTCTGTTTAGTAGTACCTCAGTTTTGTTGATTTATACTGAAAATGTGAAACATAAGACAGCCGTTATTTCATTGTCCCAAAAACATTGGTTTGTTGATACATACTGTGTACAGTATATATTTTAAACATGATTTAGGCAGCCTTTCATTATTTCATCATCCTAAAAAACACCGGTTTTGTTAGTATATATATTCTATATATGTTAAACCCACTTTATATGGCAGCTGTTCACTATTTCATAATAGAGTAAAAGAGAGTTTTATGTTAATCATGTTATAATATAAACATCTGTTGAAAATTAAAGAGTTGTTTACCTTAATCTTGATTATATTTATTTAATTAAAAAGATAATTTCATGCAATGAATTCTACATGTGCTTTATTAGGTCACCTAAGTAGACTCAGGTGACCTACTGCTATCAGTTTTCGTCTGCCGTCATGTGTCGTTCGTTGTGTGTTAACATTTAAACATTTTCAACTTCTCTGAAATCGCTGAACCAATTTCAACAAATTTTGGCATATAGCATCCATGGGTGAAGGGAAACAGAAATTATGAATTTCATGGACCATGACCCAATGGGGCCTGGGGGTTGGGCCAAAACCGCTAAATTTAGTGCTATCTTTAAAAATCTTTTTTTTTACTCCTGGACATAAAGCAGTCAAACTGTTGGTATGATTGTAATCAGCATTGAGTCCTCTAGCAAAATTGTGAAATTGATGGCCCCAGGGTCAGGGGTTCTAGTGATAGGGCGGGGCTGTTTTTATTTTGTAGTGAAATTGCACTATTTCTTTGAAAGTCTTCTCTGCTCCTGAGTATTAAATAATCTAAGCACATAGTTATAATGAGCAAGGGTGTCTCTACCAATATTGTTAAATTTTTGGCCCATGGTGTTAGGGTGGGGCTCTATTGATTCTAAAGTGAAAATGCATTAAATCTTTGAAAATCTTCTTCTTTGGTTCTATGTATTAAATAAACTAAGTAAATTTTTATGATGAGCAAGAGTGCCTCTTCCAAAATGTTGAATTGTATGGCCCCAGGGTCAAGGGTTCTGGTGTTAAGATGGGGCTTTATTGATTATATTGTGAAAATGCATTATTTCCTTGAAAATCTTCTTCTCTGGTCCTGGGTATTAAATAAACTACTGTAAATTCCTTATTTTTCGCGAGAACATTTTATCGCAAACTTGCTCTTAAGCGTCAAATCTTGAGAATTGTAATTCGCAAATGGATGGTTGATCAATAGATTTTACATAGATTACAGTACTATAAAAATAAAAGTGGGTAATTTTTTTGGCGAGTGATGCTTTTCGCAAAATTACGCAAAAATCAATTCCTCGCATTTAATTAGGAATTTACAGTAACAAGCAAATTCAAAGAATTGTGGTCCCCCGCTTTCGGTGTCTTTGTGGGTGAGATGTTATCTTTATGACATATTGTGTGTAATA
Source organism: Saccostrea cuccullata (assembly GCF_032062105.1). NCBI lineage: Eukaryota > Metazoa > Mollusca > Bivalvia > Ostreida > Ostreidae > Saccostrea > Saccostrea cuccullata. The sequence goes on along the minus strand of NW_026928801.1, from coordinate 187,684 downwards.
TGAACATCCTATCATATGTCATTTATTTAGAAAGTAACATTGAAGTTGATTTTTTTTAATGATGAAAACCCTAATCCTGACCATTAAAAAGTTATGGCCAAAGTAAAAAGTTTTTTAAAAGTAGGACAACTCCAAGGTCAAGATCAAAGTGTCAAAATTGTTGATATCCAATGAAAGGTTTTCTCACAAGGATTACATATGTGAAGTATGAAAGCCCTAGCCCTTACTGTTCAAAATTTATGGTCAAGGTTAAAGTTTTTTTCATAAGTACGTAAATCTTTAAGGTCAAGGTCAAATGATCAAAGTTGTTGATATCCAATGAAAGGACTTGCCACAAAGAATACATATTTGAAATATAATAGTCCTAGTATTTACCGTTCAAAAGTTGTGTTCAAAGTTGAAGTTTTTTTTTTAAAAGTAGTTAAAACTCCAATGTCAAGGTCAAAGGGTAAAAGTTGTTGGTATCCAATGAAAGGACTTGCCACAAAGAATACATATTTGAAATATAATAGTCCTAGTATTTACCGTTCAAAAGTTGTGTTCAAAGTTGAAGTTTTTTTTTTTAAAAGTAGTTAAAACTCCAATGTCAAGGTCAAAGGGTAAAAGTTGTTGGTATCCAATGAAAGGTCTTCTCAAAAGGAAAACATATGTGAAGTACGAAAGCCCTAGCCCCCACCGTTCAAAAGTTATGGTCAAGGTTAAAGATTTTTCATAAGTAAGTAAATCTCCAAGGTCAAGGTCAAAAGGTCAAGGTTGTTGATATCCAATGAAATGTCTTGCCACAAGAAATGCATATGTGAAATATTAAAGTCCGACTATCTACTGTTTAAAAGTTGTGACCAAGGTTAAAGTTTTTAAAAAGTAATTAAAACTCCAAGGTCAAGGTCAAAGGGTAAAAGTTATTGGTATCCAATGAAAGGTCATCTCACAGGGATTACATATGTAAAGTGCAAAAGCCCTAGCTCCCACCGTTCAAAAGTTCTGGTCAAGGTTAAAGTTTTTTCATAAGTACGTAAATCTCCAAGGTCAAGGTCAAAAGGTCAAGGTTGTTGTTATCCAATGAAAGGTTTTGCCACAAACAATACATATGTGAAATATGAAAGTCCTAGTACCTACTATTCAAAAGTTATGGCCAAAGTAAAAGTTTGAAATTTTTGTGTAAAAGTGGGTCAAACTCCAAGGTCAAGGTCAAAAGGTCAGATTTGGTGATACCCAAAGAATGGTCTTGTCACAAGGAATACACATGTGAAATATGAAAGTCATAGCTCCACTAAATCAAAAGTTATGGGCAAGGTTAAAGTTTTTGTGACGGACAGACGGACAGACGAATGAGATTTAATGTCCCCTCGCTTTCGCGAAAGCGGGGGACAACTAAGTACATAGTTATGATGAGCGATAATGCTTCTACTAAAATTTTGAATTTTTATCATCCCGGCATGGTCAGGGGTTCTAGTGTTAGGGTGTGGCTCTATAATGACTATATAGTGAAAATACATTACATCTATGAAAATTTTTTTCTCTTCTCCTGGGTAATAAGGAGATGAACGACCTATATAGTTATGATGTGCAAGGACTTTTCTTCAAGAGTTGTGAATTTCAAGGCCCCTGGATCAGGGATACCAAAGGGGGGGGGGTGCTTTACTTACATGTATCTACTGAAAATGAATTGTTTGAAATCTGCTCCTTGGTATCAATCAAACATTTTTGATATGCAAGTCTGCCTTTTCAAAAGTTGCGCAATGTGTAGACCGAAGGTCAGTGGTTCATGTGTGGTAGGAGCATTTTTGATTTTTGCTGAATATTACTGATAAAGTTTCCCCCTACCCTGCGTATGAGTATTAAGTAACCAAATTTAGCAATTGCTAAGTCTATAGTTATGATTAGTACTAGAGCCTCTTTCAAAATAGTGAATGCCATAGCATCTAGCTTAAAATTGAACCAAATTCAATCATTTGAAAGTTGTTGCATAATGCTCAGGTGACTTATAAGGCAATTGAGCCTCTTGTGTGTTTGTTTTTTTTGTTTTAGTTTTTTTTGTTAACATAGTGCCAAGAATTTTTTTTTTGTAAATAAGGATATGTTTCTTTGATATTACAATTGTATTTTTTTTTAAATGCTTATTACTCCTACAGTTTCATTCTAATTTCTGAAACTTACATTATAGATTTTGAATGAAAGAAGAAGAGAAAAAGATAAAGAATTTATTTTAATTTTTCATTTCAATGAACTACAGAAAAAAAATTACAGATATTCTGAATTGATCACCTTCCCAAGATAAAGGTAGCTTTAAACATGAATTATGCTTGTGTGAATTTTAAGTATCTTTATGTCAAATTAATATGTCAGCAATGAGGGGAATACATTCAAAGACATATATTTCATTTATATGTATCCGGATTACCATTCATTTAGGATACTGTAAATGTATTATATTTAGCATGTACGATATGTGGATATATGAATCTTCAAAAATCAAATTCATTTTCTACATGTATATTTACATTATTTTTTTGATGACTTGCCATAAATTTATGCAATTCAACTGTTTTTGTTGAAGCAAAATAGTGTGCACTATATATTTTTTTATATCAAGTGCAGTACTATGATGTAACAATGGAGATATTCATGCTTATTCGTGGTGCATATGTAATGTAGTTCATGAGAGAATGAAATGCATTTCATTTTGTAAAGAATCATAGGGGAAATCTATTCGAAATGTAAATATTAATGTTGTACTTGATTTAGCGGTCCCTGCATTCCGCCAAAGCCGTTAAAAAGAATATACAGCCAAATGTTATACGTTTACAGTATATGCTTACAAAAGATAAATAGTTTTCCAATATACATTGAAAAAACAAGATGTGCTTGTGAAACATTGATGCCACAGTATGGCAACTTATTGCAAACTTCAAGGTTGAAAATTTCCAAATAAAATTCAAATGTCAAATATGGTTAAAATTGTTTCTTATCAAGAGGATGGTCTCTTCTCAAAGAAAAAAAAACTATTCAATAAGAGAGCCTTTACATTAGTACTACATGTAACTATTCAGAAGTTATGGTCAAGGTAAAAGATTTTTACAAAGTCGTTCCAACTCAAAGGCCAAGTTTAAAAGGTCAAAAATATTTAAACTAATTAAAAAGTATTTTTCACAATTATTAGTAACTAATTATGTAATGGTAATGAATGGGGTTTCAGTTCCCTGAGGACAATTTAATACACATTTAGTAATAAATTTTAGATTCCTAGGTTTAGGTACTTAGCCCATGCATCTCTATAATAAGATTAATACTTTAGTAAAGTGAGTGGCAAAATCATATATATACATGTTAATCATAAAGAAACAATGTATTTCATTTGAAAATGAAATAAAAAAAGATAACTGATTTCATCTCAAAAAGTACACGTATTTTGCCTTTCAATTGTCGTCCATGAATTTCTTGATTGTCTCCCAGAACATTCTCTGCCCCGTTTTATTTTCCGTCCACTCGACATGAGGTATAGACTTGAGGAGCACTTTCAGGGTCCTGTTGATGTGTTCGGAGTGAATATCCTCCAGTAACACCAGAAAAAGCTTATGACCGTCCCCGTCTGCCAGGGTGTGGCTCGCCAGAGCTGTTTCATACTTACACCACTGGTCATCCATGAAATTATTGGAAAGCACCAACATTAACTTCCTACTCGTGTCAATACTTTCGAGGATGTCCTCCACATATACTCCCCCTGGAATGATGTCTCTTTCGTGTAGACATAGTTTATATTTGTGGTTTCTTTCCAGCATTCGAACCAGTTCCGACATGATCCATTTTCTGTCGTTTGTGTTGTAAGCAATAAATGCATCATATAAAAATTCTTCATCATTTGTAAACCTTTTGTATCCCACTGGTTTTCTGTTTTTGCAAATGTATATATAATATTTGATATCCCAGCGAAATTTTCTCAAAAGAACTATAGTGAAAATCAGAACTGACAAAAGTCCACAGGAAATAAAGGCTAAACTGATATATGGATTTATTTTGTGACACTCCGAAACTGGATCAAAGTTGGATAGGCTTTTCTCCTTTAACTCAGATGGGGAATTGCAAATATAGTTGTTTGGGTACCCAATCGCTCTGTTTTTGTTTTTTTCTATCCAAACTCTGAACCATTCCAGCTGGCATCCACAATCAAAGGGATTAAAGGATACATCAAGAAAGAAATCTTTCTTCTCCCAGAGAACAGGTGTCAAAAATGTTTTATCGATATTACTCAAACTATTGTTTTGAAGAACTAATGTATTGAAAAGGGACAAATTTTGATAAATGTCGCCTTGAATTTCCTTAATTTTATTAAAGCTGTAATCGATGTATGACAAGTTTGTAAAATCATTAAGAGGAGTCATCTGGCTTATTCCACCATTAACAATTGTCAAGGATATCAATTGTTTCAGAGGTTGCAGCACTTCCCTAAGATCAGTTTTAGAAAAATCGGTATTCTTTATTATCAAAACCTTTAGATTTGGACATGTTCCAAACATATATCTGAATTCCTTATCTTTTATGTCAACAATTCGTTCGATGGACAGTGTTTGAAGAGATTTTGAACTTAACGCATCTTTCCGCAATACAACTCCACGTAGATTACCTATGATAAGAGTTTGTAAATGAAGCATAGAAGTAAAGGAAAACATGGTGATTTCTGGAAAAAGATTCAGTGAAATGTCTAGAAATGTTACTTGTTGGAGGCAGTGCCATTGAACTGTATTCATCAAAATATTTCTTGCCATGTACAGTTTTTTAAGGTTAGGAAATGCTGGTGTCGTGCCATTTAAACAGAATTGGGGGAGAGTTTCAAAATAATTTTCTGTGAAATTCAGCTCTTCTAAAGTATCCATTTGAATAGATGGTATGTGATAACCAAATATGAAGTTGCTTCCTAAATCTAATTTACTGAGGTTTGATAATCTTTTAAAAGAGAAAAAAGCAAAATATCGTATACGACAGGATCGAACTACGATTTCCTCCAGCCCCATTGACCAAGATGTAAAAAATAAACCGGTATCATGGGTATCAGGCGGAATAAACGGACGTATTCCAGTATATAAATCAGTGCCAGAAATATTTAACACTTTCACATTTGATCTTCCAAGCTTTCGTACACCATGATATATATCAATTAAATGTAAGTCATTATAAGCTAAATCAATGCTAACCAGGCTTTGTAAATCCTCAAAAGAATATTCTGACATATTCCTTATTTGACAATGATCTATCATTAAGTTTGTAATATTCAAATGGCGGATAGGGTTGAACGTGTCGTCCAATAGATATGATAAATTATTCCCTGACAATACTAAAGTGTTAATGCTCCTCGGCAGTCCCTCTGGGATGGCTTCAAGCTTTCTATTGGAACAATCTGCTGTTAGTCTGTCTGGACAAAAACATACGCTACCAGGACAAAAAGTCTTTTTTGCTTCTCCCTGAACGATGATCATAACGATAACCAGCATTCGGAGAACAAAGGACTCATTTTTCTCTAGAAAGAGAAAGGAGGAATCTAAACTATCTACATATGGATATGAATTAGAGTCATTCTTGGATAATGAATAAGAAATAAAAAACTCGGCAGACCATTTTACTGTATTATTAAGTATATAAATAAAAAAGAGTTTTGGTCACAAAAACCTTTAACAATGATGGGTTATCACTAACATTACCTGGCAGTATCATATTAAAGCAAACAATTTGTTTATGTTAAACCCAATGTAAAGAAGGAATGATGCAAGAAATAAAATATAGTATCCATTTTATAGGAACCTTGTTTGTTGAAAAATTTCAAGTGAACTTCATACATACCTTGTAGGTATTAACTGTATTCATAAGTTATGTTTAACTGAAATATAAATATGTTATAGATAATTCAGCAAAGGCTGATTTTCTCTGTTATATATGAACTTATCCACGCTTTATAAGCAGATCAGTACTCAAAAATATTATATTTTTTTACATCCGTTTCCTCCACAGTTTCAGAAATCAATGATAAAGATTCAAATTTGAAAACAGTCGACCTTGTTACTGACATACAAATAAAAATATCTATCATTGATTAAGTGGCTCTTTTTTCAAATATATTTTTCCTCCTAAATGAAGTATACCTATTTCACTTTGATTTTTTAGTCAATAACTTCCATGACTTTTTTTCATAATATAAAAATTAAACTTGAGTATTATAATGAGTGTACATTCACGCGTTTAATCGCTTGCATGGCACAGTATAAAGCGTGTGTTTTAAAATAGAGTTAAAATATATCCTCATTTTCCGATTCATTCTTGCTGCCGGACGTGGAGAACTGTCCTTTGGATGTCACCATTAAGTTAATCATAGATAGCATAAGAAAGATTACTCACTGCTTAAAGCGTTATTGCATAACACAGTCTCAAATTGCAGTTCGCTTTATGCAAGTGATTCGACTCAATATAGGTAAAAATTCTTCAATGGATGCGACACAAGCAAATAAACACACGAATTGTTTATGTCAATTTTGATTTAATAATATCTATGTGTAATTTCTGTCGTTTAAATGGTATTAAACAATGTAGGAACAGTTAAAATTTAGTTTCTTCCATTAATAATCAAAACCTAATGCTATATTAAAACTTAAAAATTAGACAAACAAGCTTTAAGGCAAGCAAAACTAAATTTTGCGACAACCTTATAAAAAGTAAATGAAAAAAAAGAAATCTTAATTCCGACAATTTTTTTATCAGTAGTACTAACGTTCACTGTATGTAAAATCTCTACAAATGGTAACAAGAAAACATTGATGTAACCATCAATTGTCGCCCGGGAAATATATGAAGTAAACGATGAAAATGAATCTTGACCAACAAACCGCTTCGATATGTGTAAAAAGGCACGCGTCTTATTGATGGAGACGATAATCGCAAATATTTTTAAAAACTTATACTCGGGAAAAATCCAAGAAAAATGATACCATTTTAAACTTGATCAATTCCTTAAGTAAATGTTGGCTGCATATTAAAAAATGAATTGAAGTAAGACTCACGCAAACATCATTTATATTTCAAAATGTATTATTTTTCAGTTTTAGAATATAAAACACTATGCAGAGTACGTTTTTATCCGAGAAGTAAAATTCAATGTTCTAATAAAAGGGACCTGTCGTTGTTTTGATAGTATATTATAAGTAACTTTATATATTAAATATGAAAAAAACATATATTTTTACTGATTTGCTTTATAGAAGAAAATATATTATGTATCTCGTAATTTATAAACGGAAAGAACATTTTGATTAACAATCTTTTCAATGTTTAGAAAACCTTAATTCTACATAACTGCTCCCACCCAAATCCCCATACACCAACACTTAAACATATGTATAGAGCAGTCTGCTCCTCCGGGCTGCAATAATCAAACAAAGATTGAAATCATTCTACTTCATTAATTGTTATCTGCTGTGTATGTGCAAATTATGCATTATAAAGTTAACAAAAACATTGAGCAAAATCCACATATACATAAAAAACACTTTTTTTACCGTTGTATAAAAATTGTTTCTTTCCAAGAACATTCTGAAGCCAATTTACTCAGCGTTTAAATCAAAACATAATCCGAATGCCTTTATTTGGTACGAGGAATATAGCTCGGCAGTAAGTATTTGCTTAAGTACATGCATGCACATGTAAATGGGATTATTTTAATATAAAATGATCATAGCCGATGAGCATTCTACTAGATGTTTTTGTTTTTGCTAATGTTATATTTTTTCAAAACATACAGAAAGTACATGTGAATAATTGAAATTTACGACTCTAAAAAGCGTTAATTGTTTGTTTGGTTTATTTATATGCTAAGGCGTGGAAACGGTACATGTATACCCGTTTCGTCAAAAGAAACGACAGAAGACCTTGTGCTACAGCCATGTGGTTCACCCATCTGCACAGTACCTATTTACTAACATGTGTTCTTACAATTTATGAAAATGGATTCTAAATAATGTCATTCATTTGATTCAATTGTTTCCTTCATATATCAACATTTTATTTTTAGTTCCTTATAAACCATGTTATTATAGTTGAAATAACTTATTTAAATGGTTACAATTTGAGGACTTGTCCAGTGATATATTTAAAGATAAGTACTATAAAATAGTGCATATTGAATGCACTCATCTTTGTGATTAAAAACATAATTTTTGCATTAAGTGTTGACAATTTTAAATCTTTATTTCCTCAAATTCCTCTTCATGCGAACGAAGAAACGGATAAATTTCAGATGTCCATTGCTTGACCTTGTTACTAGTTAAGAACCTATATTGGGCGTAAATGATATCAATATTAGAATTAATAAGTTTTTAAATATAAAGAAATTGAAAACTTTCTATGATTTTTATATCTTTTTTAATCTGTATATTAGGTTTTCACATTTAATCTTATTGCATGTATTGTGAATTGTTGAATAAAAGATTTAAGTATATACTTTTAGTCTTCTTCCTTATTTTAACACATTGGCAATTTTATTTAATGTTTTTTCTTCTCTTTCCTCTTGCTTTAATATATCAAATTTGATTTACAGCCGAAACATGCTTCTCATTTACATATTATGTTAACATTCAGTGTTTCTCTGAAAATATTAACAGAATACATAGAAAATTTCTTAAATTTCTTTTTTTTAAATATTTTTTCCCATTGTTATCAGAAATACTCTTAACAAAACATAATAATGAAAAACCTGATTTATTTTTAGAGAACACGTATTGTTTCTTTGACTGAAAAATTTTAAGAAAATATAACACAACACAGATGCACAGTTCATTTGTACAACGATACACAGCTGTACACAAGTCTCGACGTTTAACTGAGTAGAGACAGCAACATTCTGTTTGAAGAGCTAAGGCACCTATCGTTTTATTCATAATGGTTATCGTCAAGAAGATTCGAATTTTCAACTTGAATAAGCAGAACAAAACCGGATACTGAATTATTCGGAAATTCTTTTTAGACCAAACCGAGATTTTTTAATAAGTGCCCCCTTAATTTTTTGCCTTCTTCGTGTTTTTTTTTACGTTGAGTGTGTCTCGGGATATTTTGTCGGCTTTTTGTGGGTTGGAGTAAACTTCAGATTCCTGTGATTTAATCTTAAAAATTGTACCTTCGAAAATATGTATTTTTTTAAAATTTAGTTAACGATTTCATCGTGGATACATGTACTAAAAGCATTCTTTTAAAGTAAACATCGGATATAGAATAACCTTTTGAGATTCAATCAATGTTGTTCAATAATGAAACTTACCTGAACTAATTTTTTTTTTCATTAAACAGTATTATTTCGGAATCAAGTCGTTTTAATATGCCAAGTAAGTGCCTACGATTTAATTTTGAATCTAGATTTAATAAAAAAAAAAACATGGCTCTACATGATGATGATTCTAGTGCTTAAGCATCCCTAATTTAATAAAAAAAAATGTCAGTGTAACATTGATTAAGAAGGTTTTGCTTGAATTAGATTCAATCTTTTAAAGTCAAAATGTGTCCAAGAAAGATCTGAATCTTTTTCCTATAATTAAACAATCGATAAGATAATCCACCAAATATTTATGCTATATTTTCTTAAACTTGGTAAGGCAAAGAGGAAAAATCACCGAGTCGACCTCCAATATGGCGACCAACGGGAGGTAACTTTAGGTCAATCGAAAACTATCTATACCTTAGCAGCTTAGCAAATTTTGACAAGATATTTGTATATACTGTTAGAAAATTACTACAGGAGAATGTAATATATAAATGAAGACATGCCCAGTTTAAAAATAGTGATTTCACATGAACAGAATCAGAAATTATCTGCCTCTGCTATCTGAAATAGATCATGATTTCATGGGAAAATGCATCTGAGGTATAAAGGGTTCTCCATATTAAGCATGGAGAAGGTGGTGAAACTAATCTGAATTTTTGGATGTTTTTAGGATCTCTCAGGGCGCAAGGAGAGAGGGCTATCCCGGAGCATCGCCCGGAAGTTTTTGAAAAATTGAAGTCTGTTTCAACTCATTAACTTCCGTCGGCATTAACTGCAATGTATCAAACAATACAATACAGGAGGAGAGCAAATACTGACTTCCAAACATCAGATGACGGATCAGGTGCCATGAATGAGTGAGCTTCACCTTCGTAATTGTTCTCGACAAAAAGAAAGGTGGCGAATTTTGTTTCAAGATGTAGGATGGGATAGGGTAGTGTTTAGAAATTGCAATTGGTACGGCAACACTTTGTGTCCAACATGGGAAGTTGTGTTCGGGGTAATTTTTATGACATACATCCTTGTAATTTGTATTTCTTTCAGTTATTTCTTATTAGTATCAGCAAATATTAAGAAGATCGAGACTTTCTCTAAGTCTCTCACAACTATGAAAAAAAAGGTAAACTATTTATATAGTATTTCAAAACTTTTATTACGTTTTGTGTATGGTTAATTCAATGATCTATTTTCAAAATTTTTACTACAAACACATCGCACATCTCATTTATCCTTGCATTACATGAGGGGTATAAATAGACAGTGTTTTGAACGTCAGCGTTAGCTTAAGACATAGGTCAGATCTATTAAATCCATAATTGAGACTGAAATGCATGGAAAAGAATTCTGAACTAACACATCAATAATCCAATAATTTATAATTGTGACTTCATAATAATTTGATGCAACCTATTTTCAGAGCCTCCAGCTATTTCCTTTAGGATTAAAGAGAGACTCAAAACCTTCCTTTTAAGAGAAAGGAAGTGAAGGAGGCATGGGCAGTTGGTTCATAACAGTTTATCTCTGCTTCTGCTGATTAAATTAGCTCATTTAGAGAATTATTAAGGAAAAACTCTGGATACATTGATTGATTGATTATTGTTAAACGGCGAGTAGGCGAGATTTTAGCCATATTCCGGCAAAAAAAAAAAAAAAAAAAAAAAAAGAAAGAAAAAAGAAAAAGGACGTGTTACTGTTTTGACTACGAGGATAAAATTCGATTTTTTTTCCTGAGAGATTTGCTAGTAGTATCTGTAACAAATAATTAAGTTTTTCGAGAGCCCTGATTTTGTTTCATTTCCCTATTCCTTTTTTTGTGATTTCACTCCATATATATAGTGCTGACCGATTTCGTTAAATGTATCACTGTCGTCCGATAATAAATTACCAAATTTCCATACTTATTCAAGACCTCTTTTCTGTAATCAGGTAAAACATATTAGACTCTCAAGATCTCTACGAACATGCAAGTGTAATTTCAAATTTCATTATCAGCTTTTTTTTGCACAGTAAAATTTTGATATTGTATCTACAATACTTGTTATTGTTAGTTGTTTGTATATATTACCAGAAATGGACACTCTATTCATAATTTCATGGGATTCAATATCCCTTATTACAGCCTCTTGTGGAGAACCTTTAGTATATGAAAATGTCAACAAAGATTACTCGATTGTTATCATAACGGAAATATAGATAGATGTTTTATCGTCTGCAATAAATATAACAATAAGAAACTATATAAACGCCATATTATTCTGAACTAAAAAGAATTAGTTATTAAGTGTAGATTTACATGACATTTGCTACTTATGTTCAAAATTTTTTTACACTGGTTTTGAACTTAAAAATACTCCCACGTTTCTATAATTTAATTGACTTTAAACTGTGTCTGGTACATCTAGTTAATTCTGAGTTCGTAAATATAAATCGGCTATTGTTTTTAATTTCTGATATCTATGAAATGTGATTGATTTAAACTATGTTATTTACAGGAAAGTCATTAATTTATATAGCTGCAGAACTGTAGCTCACCGCAAAGCTACAGTGTCACACATTTAAAAAACTGTATATTTATTGCGCACAAAAAAGTGCGCTGTTTATCTACGGTATTTATTTCTCAATGTTTTTAAAACTATCATCTCAAAACTTTACTAACCATGTGTTCCTAACATATTTTTTCCACAAGAAAACATTCCTTATGATTTTTCTAAATAGTCCTCCTTGCCTTGAAATCGAGAGCATCGATAATTGCTTCTATTTATACTTCCATTTTGGTTTGCATTCGGCCAATGCGCTTAATGTAGATGTCAACTAAGAAAGTACTTGGTTGAGTAGTACGGAATTTTTTGAAATTTATTTATTAAGGTCTTCCGTTTCAAACGGAAGACCTTCTACTGATTCTGTTGGTAAACATTCTTATTCTTTTTTTTCTTCTGCTTCCTAGACCGCAACTTTGAGGCCTCATATCTCACTCATTTCTCAATGGATTTCGCTCAAATTTTCAGAGTTTATAGACGTTATAAAAGTCTATAAGAATGTTGACTAAAATTTCAAAACATCACTTCCGCTTTTGAGTTATTCCCCATTAAACGAAAATTTATAGGCTTTCGTTTCCGGATAAAGGCTCAGAGACCACAAAAGCTGGAGCAGAAATTTTACTGATTTTGGATAACAGAAGAATTGAAGTAGTGCACATCGGTTTTTGTTTTTCGATTTCTGTATTCACAATGGCGCTATATAGGCGCTATATATGCTTAAGTATCTCCAGCACCTTTAAACTTCATAAGTGACTTCTGTGCTGCACAATGCCTATTTATATTACATGTTGAATAGTAAAGTTGAAAAAAAATAATTCAAGATTTTAAAGTAAATAATTCTATTTGATTTATAATTTATTCAAAACTTGTAAATGATTAGTATAGTGTGCTTACCTTTTAATTTTGTTCCATGATTTCAAAAGTATCAGTAGCAGGTTATACAATGTACACGTAAGTGATTACATGAAATAAACCTGCATCGTATGTACAGAATCGAAAGTTTAAAAACTTATATATAACAATCTACAGCTACTTAATATCACAAACTTATCATGTAATTACATCCTTTTATGACCTAATTTAAACTATTAAAATCATAACCGGCACCATAGTTAAACATTAATTGTCTTATAATCGGCACTTAGTGCCTTTGAGCAGGGAGGGATCTTTTTTTGCCAGCACCTAAAGCGACACAGGACCTTGTTTCATACGGTCTCATCGGAAGGACAGTCCCCCACGTCCCACAGTGGGATTCGAACCACGACGTAAGGATCAACTCCTTACTTCGGTACTATAGAACAGACGCTCTAATGACTGCGATATGCGGGTGACCTTGGGGATATAAAATAAAAACAATGAAGAAAACGGTTAGTAAAAAGTAAGAAGGGGTCGTTTTTAAGTATTATTCTTACGAACTTCAGGGCAAGAATGAGAAACAATATTTACGAAAGCTTCCTGATATAAAAAAGATTACTTTTTTTCAAATCATGACTAGAGTTTTCCCTTGCAAAGTGATTGTGTATTTTGGGGGTAGAGTGGATGAAATGGGAATTAAACGGTCTGTTTAACTGTCCATATGTCTGTCTTCCCCTTAAAGTTCTTCCCAGAAGGTCAGGCTATAACATAAAGAAACCAGAAGCTTGTACTCGATACAAAGATTTCAAGTGATCTTAGGATGTGTAATTGTATTTATATATTCAAGGCAATATTACGACAAATTCAAGGTCACTGGAGAAAGAATTAATGTTTTGGTGCATCATTTATATGTAATCAAGAATTTCTGTAAGCTCATTCTTGATACAGAGATTGCTTGTGACAAAAAGGTTTTTTTTACTCAAAAAACAGTATTTTTTTCATTCTGACTATATTTGTTCAAGTCCATACTTGATACAAATTGCTTATAGCCCACCGGTTTTCAAATGACTTTAAGGTAATGAATTTCTAAAAGTTGTTTCAGATTGAGGGTTTGTCTTGACAAAGAGCCAAGGTTATTCTGTTAAAATCAAGGTCACTGACAGAAGGAATCTTTTCTTTTCCACGCTATGAACTAGTAAGTGAAAATCATTTGAGGCTTTTACTTGAAACATAGATTACTTATGATTGGAGGTTGTGTCATGACCCTGATCAAAGGTCTTTCTGGCAAATCAAGGTCACTGACAGAGAAAAAAAAATGTTTAAGCATAATTTTGTAATTAAGATTCACTGGAGGCTCATGCTGAGAAGAAAGATTGTTCACATTAGAAAGTGCAGTAACCTTGACACAAGGTCGGTGCTTTCTGTCCACAGCTCCAACGGAAGACCTACCCGTTGCTTTGCAACGAGCTCGGCTCTAGTTTTATTTTATTTATTTATTTTTTTTTGCAATTTGAGGTAAGAATTTGGAAGAATTAATCCATAACCGTGCGCACAATTCTGTGCCATAACTATAGAGTTTTTTTAAATGGGTAACACTGTAGCTCTCCGGTCTGTCAAAGTATTTATGACGAGAGCTACAATTCTGCAGCAAATACAAAACGTACGTCTGAAATTTTTACTGTGGAAGCAAAATATTTTTATTGTAGAGCTTTTTCTTTTATTACATCATACAAAGCGTACTGTGGAAATTATAAAGATGAAAGGACCCACATGATTTAGTGACATCCCATAGACACATTAACGGGGAAGTTTATATATCTATGTATAGTCCTTTATACAGTACCTACTTGTAAATATCAACTCAGAAGGTGAGAAATCTTAAATTTAACGCTGTCATTTTGAAAGGAAGTGAGACGGTAGGCCATATATATAATTATATGAGTGAAAACAGGATAATAAGGAAATGTTTAAGGATATTCAAACATGATGAAAGCAAATCTACAGTTCAACTGGAACTGCTGATGAAATGATTTAATGTTGTTTTACGTTCTGTTTGAGTTTCTTCACTCGTATACATGTGAAGGGGTTCTTTCGATCTTTACCCGGTTGTTGCAACCACGATTGAAATAAGGACTACTATTGAAATCATTATATCAATAGTGGTTGAGAGTGCATTTCAATAACAAACATAGTTAGTAAACGCTATTGAAATACGACCACTATCGAAACTAGAGGTACTTTGAGCAATGGGCTCACTAAATGATACCCCCGCCTCCCATATGTGTATAAATTGCAGTGTCCATGTTTTGCCATGGGGAACCCAAAATATGTAACGGATCAAAACGTGAAATAGAAGGTGCACAATGGCAATATGTAATAAAGATTATGTGAAACTTTCATTAAATTTCATTTAGTGGTATAAGAGAAGTTGCGGGTGAGAGATGGGTACCCCAAAGCTTAACAGACGGACGGTCGTACAGACGGACGGAATTAACGATTACTATATATCCTCCCGCTTTTTAAGCGGGGGTATAATAATTATATCAGTAGTGGTAGAGAGTGCATTTCAATAACAAACATAGTTAGTGACCACTATTGAAATACAACCACTATTGAAATAATTATTTCAGTAGTGGTTTAGAGTGTGTTTCAATACAAAACCATTTTTGAAATAATAATTTCAATAGTGGGTGAGATTCATTTCAATAACAAATATAGGTTGCAACCACTATCGAAATAATTTCACTTTTGAAATAGATTTCAATATGGATTAAATTATGTTTTTAGTTTTGAGGTACATGTATTATCAACTACATGTATCCAAATATTTATTTAAATCACTTTGAAATTCTTATTTCAGTAAATATCTAAATCTTCAATTAATGACAGATGATACAAACAAAATATGGATGCCTTGATTGGTATGTATATTTTTGGTCTGATTTCATTGAAAATGATTCAAATAATAAATTTCTAGACTATAAAAAAATTGTTAGCCTTCTCGGATGTTTAAAATTCTGCCTCACTAAAACCATCCTTAATAATTTATACACTTTAATTACCGTAAATGTATTATATTTGGCGTGTACGATATTTGGCGGAAATTGAATTTTCAACAAGTTGGCGTAGATATGATTTATCGCTTTTTGAATGTGCTTTACATTAACCTTTATACACAAAGCATTTAGCGATGTACTTGATTTAGCGGAGGCTGCTTTCCGCGAAAGGCGCTAAAAAGAATACACAGCCAAATGTAATACGTTTACAGTATTAATCTATATATTTTTTTTACTCCAAATCCAATTTTTGTAAAATTTTGGATAAAAAATTACGCGATGAAACTTTTCTTTCAAAACTGTTCGTATTTCAATAGTGGTTGAAACCTATGGTTATCATATTGAAATGCACTCTTTCAACTATTAAATGATAATTTCAATGGTGCTCGTATTTCAATAGAAGTTGAAAGCTATAATCATTATATTTTAATGCACTCTAAACCGCAATTGAAATAATTATTTCAGTGGTGGTCGTATTTCAATATTTCTTACTATCTATGTTTGTAATTGAAACGCACTCTCAACCACTATTAATATAATTATTTCAATAGTGGTCGTATTTCAATAGTGGTTACTTACTATGTTGCTATTGAAATGCACTCTCGACCACTATCAATATAATTATTTCAATAGTGGTTGTATTTCAATAGTGGTTTCTAACTGTGTTTGCTATGGAAATGCACTCTCAACCACTATTGATATAACTATTATATTCCCCGCTTGAAAAGTGGGAGGGTATACTGTAATCAGTATGCCCGTCCGTCCGTCTGTCACTCTTTAGGGTACCCATCTCTTATCTGCAACTCCTCTTATACCACTGAGTGAAATTAAATGAAACTTTCACAGAATCTTTATTACATATTTCCATTGTGCGCCTTCATTTTAGTTTTTGATCCAACACATATTTAGGGTTTCCCGGCCACAGCAAAACGTGGACTTTGTCATCAGTTATAATCATATGGAAGGCGGGGGGCATCATTAAGTGTGCTCATTGCTCACAGTATCTTTAGTTTCAATAGTGTTCGTTATTTAAATAGTGGTTGCAACACCCGGTACTAAGGACCATTACCAGTTAAGCAGCGAGGGCTCTTTATCAAGCGAAAGTCTACTTAGATACTGGGTCTAGGTGTTTGTGTAAAGTGATTGGCTAAGGAACAGTTGCTACCTTTTTTTAGACCAAAACATCTGCCGTTTTCCAGTTTGTTTGTTATACCCCCCGCTTGAAAGGTGGGAGGATATGCAGTTATCGTTATGTCCGTCCGTCTGTCCGTCCGTCAGTTACGCTTTAAGGTACCCATCTCTTATCCGTAACTCCTTTCACAGAATCTTTATTACACATTGTCATTGTGCACTTCCCATTTTACTTTTTGATCCGACACAGCAAATCATGGACTTTTCTATTATAGCCATATGGGAGGAGGGGGTATCATTTAATGAGCTCAATGCTTACATTTTTTTCTTTTCTTTTTAAATTTTGATATTTTACATGTCAGAAAACGTATGAGCTGGCGACATTATCAAAAATGAACGTTTTTCAACCGGAGTGAATTACATGCTTAAATTACTTATATCAATAGCACAATGCTTCTAATCCTCACCGATTTCTATGAAAAGAATGCCTAGCATCAACTGTTACTACTATACCTATGCTATAATTAATTTTCCGTAAATGTTTGCAAAAATCAGTAAGACTCCACAGTCAAATTACATGCATTTTAAATATAAAGCAGTCACTGGTTACTTGTTTGTTTGAGTATTCAAGAATTGGTGTTTTTTATTGTATATATAATTAAATTAAAAAGGTACGTTCTTAGTGGTATTTCTGAATTCGCACATCGTTGTCAGCACAAATTTCGCTAAATTATGAAGTCCGCTATAGATACACTTGGTACGTATGCGTACAAAATCTGAAGAAAACAAATTTATACGGAGATGCCATGACCTTTTCATCTGCGAATTTATTATTTACACTCTTTATGTTAATGATAAAAGTGAAAAATGAATATTATATCAGGGTATTCATTCCGTAAGTAAATCAACAAAATAAACTGAATAGTGACATTTATGTTAATTTATTCAAGTTGTCCAAAATAACCCTCATGATCTTTGACCAAAAAAATCATTTTACTCCGATGAATTTTTGTTTTCAGTTTTCTTATCTGTCTAATGTGATACATGACTACAAACTACTTAAATGAATCGATGATTATGCGTACATCGATACATGAACAAATATCGCGAAGAGTAACGGACAACTTCAATTTCAAAAGTTAAAAAGTCTAAGTAAGTACGTAATTTCCAGCATATGCATATCCGTCACGATACTTATGTCCATAGACAATAACTCCAAATTTGGCATTATTGGTTGTTGATAAAACTATTGTTCCATTGTTAACTGTAAATGTAAGGATGCTAAAAGTGTTTTGTGAAATGATTGAACTACTCTCCTGCACAGTTAAATAATTTTCTGTAGAATAGCCGTTCAACAGCAGGTTGTTTTTAAACTTATGCTGTATAATCACACAAAGATAATTATTTGTATATCCGTCTGGTACAAACACCTTATAGAAGTCGAGATATTGATGGACACCTGGAATACCGGTCATATAAGGGCTGTTCATGCTCGAACCCATTCCAAAACCAGTAACCAATATAGGATTTTCAGACTCTAAAAGAGTTACTTCATTAGACTTTATTTCCAAATTTCTGTATTCGTCAGTCATGTTCAACGTTGATACGCCGGTACCGATACTTACATTAACTGAACTATGAATGTTACTTGCAACCTGAATCAACGTTGCCACATTATTGTAGAAGGGAGGCACAATGTACTGATAATCAAATTCGTTAGTAGGGGGAAGCTGAGCTACCATGTGACCATAGTAACTACCTTTTAGATACTGATATCGATTTCCAGAGAATACAGCGATAGGCTTTGTAGACACAATTAAGGTTCCACTGAGATCACCAGTGTGTCCTATTTGAAAAGTTTCATATTTTTCTAAAGTAAGTGCGAAAACATCTTGATTTTTGTATGTTCCACCAAGTAAAGCAATTGTAGCTGTGGTTTTTATTTTGAATTTAATGTTTATATTCGTTCTGTCATACAAGGCTGCAATAGCAAACTGACTATAACAGTCACTCTTTGATTGATATGGATTTGTTGACGAAACAATATATTTTGTTGACAATTTGTTTGTTGGAAAAACCAGTGTTCCATCGTTTCCATCAAACATGGATATGGTGGACAATTGAGATATCTGCAGCAGTACAGCTTTTGATTCAATTTTGAAGTAGTCACATGACAATTTAAAAGGAAATGTAATTTTTGAAGACGTGGTAATATTTGTTATTCTGTCTGTCTGCAATTTAATGGCTGCATCTAAATTAGGTGAAGTGGAGATCGTTACAGATGAATTACTATCTGTTGTAATTAATATTCTCATTGGTCCTGATGTTGTGGAAAGTTTTCCCATGAACAAAATAAGGAATTCTTTGCCTCTGCTACCTAAAAATATTATATTCAAAATGTAAAAGCAGAGAAACAAAATTTTCCTATTAATTTCCTAAGAATATTGTGGTAAAAGCACAAAATTTTACCTATTGTTTGTGTGGTTGATGTTGCTCCTTTTGTCGCAATCGTGTTTGTTTTCTGTGTGATTACAGATTCAAGCTTCGCTGGTGTGGTGTATATCTTTATTGTTGGACTGGTAGAGAATTTTCTAGTTGTTGATAAAGATGTGGAAGTTCGAACGTCATCTGCAAATTCGATACCCCGATCCATAATCTTATTTATGCATGCTTGTAATGCTTTTAGGAAGCAATATTTTGTATGACGTGAAGTTAGTCACATGTTCAAGTTACAGAAAATTTTATCACGTACAAGCATCAATTCAAATCCAAATGAAACATTAAAATGTCATCATATTTCTTATATTTTTATCATTATTTACGTAACAAAGAAAATCAAGCAGAGTCAAGTTACGGTCAGGTTATTCGACCTGCCTTTTGTTTAATCGACACCTAACAACCACCAAAACCGCTATTAATACAGTAGTTTTTAATAAACTTTACATTTACCGTAAAACTGAAAGAAACCAATTGTGCAATTTGTGTTTTTTACCAGTCAACTTTACGTTTTTGTTCCTTTCACTGGCGCATGCGCGGGTTGTTAGACCAATTTTATCGTGTGGTTCTCATGCTCAATGTAGACAGGGTATGAAAGATAAACACTCTGATAAATTCAATGACAACGAAAATTAAGGCTGTGACAAGTGTGCAGTGGAGACATAGAAGATAGTAAGTTTTTAATGTTTATGTTCATGGGGTATCGTCATGGGGTATCGTCATATGAGTTTCAATAACTTACGAATTATAAGACAAAATCAAATTGGATTTTGGTTTATTTTTCTTGAAATTGTTTTGAAAAGTTAAATAGGAATACTGCAAAAAAAATGAAAATAAAAATAAATTTAATTCACCTAAACAGTTTATCATGTTTTTTATTTTCTTTTCAGCATATATTGCATGTGATTAAAGATAATTATAAAGATTAAGGAAAGTTTTTATACTTAAATTGTTAAGCTTAAAGTTTAAATTTTGTATGTAAGTTTTTCCATAATCTGCAAAATATAGTTTCTTTTGACCGAAATGTAGATTTTTGTCACTGCCAAACTATTCATAAAGCTAATGTGATTTACTTTTGGTCCTAATATTAACGTACCAAGGAATGATGCACGTCTTTGACGCTCATCATACTTTATAAGAACCTGTTTCGCTTCCAATATCATACTTTCCATATATGAATTCTTTTTTATACATTATTTTTTCAATCAACGCTTTCTATAATTGAAAATGTATGAATGGTAGAACAAATCTCTTGATTTCAATGAGCAGAATAGAATTCAGATAATTAGGCAAAATAAATGTGAAGGCAAGTCGGACATATTTTTTGTGTAGAGATTGGAAGTAGTGTTTCAACAATTGGCATTTCGAAACAATATATAAAATGGGTTAGGGAATTATCATCGATTTAGTCACATTGAAAGCAATTTTCTTTGATGACAATCAGTTATTGAGACAAATTTAAGTGTTTAAGTTCGAACCTAAAAGGACATGTCAAACTGCAAGTGATAGTTCATTGATTTCAAGTTGCTATAGAAATAGAGCCCATCTTTTCACATGTGCAAAGGGGTTTGGGAATGTAGAGTTTAGTTTGGTTCAAAGCATGTAATCACAGGATGGTAGTATTTTAAGTACTGTTGATGGTTCCTTATCGTTTCCATATACAAAAAACATCTAACGCGTTATCTATTGACATTAAACATGTTAAATGACGCTGTAAGTAATCTATCGTTGCGTTTATAATATAGGGATGAATGCACATTTTGAAATTCAAGAGGACTAGCATAATTGTGTTTTAACTAAGAGTTTATGCATATTAGTATTATAAGTACATGATGACATTCTGGTGAATTTTTACCAGTTAATATCTTTCTTCTTTGGAGCTAAAGTAAGAGTTGCAACAGACTCCGAACAACAATGCGCATATAAATGTGATTACTTATTCAGATTTATAAAGTCTCAGAAGCATAAAGGATATGTTTTAACTTATGGCGGATTGCTAATTTTGGCTTATTTTTTGTTTTAATGATAGTCCGCTTAAATTTTAATCGCTGAAATAGTCAGTATTTTTCTTAGTGTCCATCTGCAATTATTGAAACCTTGCGTACGCTAAAATAAATTTCGCCAAAATTATCAGCATGCTTAGCAGTGAAAAAAACGCCAAATTTAACGCCCGCAAAGAAAACACGCCATACAGTATCATCCAATGGAGTTAACATATGCAAATTAAGATACATGACGTAGCTGCATAATTTATATATGTTAAATTTTCAAAAACTGAACCATGTGTTCATGAAATTACATTTTTATATTGTTATTATCTTTCTTTTTTAAATTTAAAATTTGGCAAATTAAAACTTAAAGCTTAAACATAGTAAGAGTTTAAAAAAAGAGAATAAATTCAATGTTTTAAAAATTAGAAATGAATAAAAATAATAATAGTTATTTAAAATAAAGTGTATTTTGTACTTACTTAAAGAAAGTATTTGATTAATGGAGTAAAGTTTTTCCTCTAGAATTTGCAATTGAATTGCTTGCTCCTTTACTACTTTCTGCAAAGCAGTAACTTCTATTTTTAAAAAATCCAATTCCTCTGTTCCAGAACATGTTTCACCCGCCCGTACATCATATAGTATTTGCCCTTTAGTCAAATTTGTCCATGATATTAGCAGGGTAATCCAAATCAAAGTGCTTTTTATCACAACTTTTCCCATTGAATTATTAACTTGGATGACAAGTTACCTATAAAAAAGAAAATAGCTAAAATATGCAGTAATATTGATCGGTTGTATACGGTAGTTCCATATATTCCAAATTTCTGTCAAACTAATAATATATTATTTTGAATACCTTGAATAAGTCATAAACTAATTAAAACATCCATTAAAGACATCTCTTTTCAGGTTAATTTTCTAACAATATGTCCAGTGTAGCTACCTCTAAAAATTCAACAACCAAAATTGAAAATAAAGATATGTTATATAGAGAATAATACATGCACATTTCCATACCACATCCTGTATCAGCCCGAGACACCAATATCAGCCAGAGGACCGAAGGCTGATATTGGTCGAGGGCTGATACAGGATGTGATGTTGAAAAGGGTATGTTTTATTACATTTATTACATACTTAGTAATAAAATATAGAACACAATAAGTCGATAAGGAAATAAGTACATAATCATTCACGGACTTCTTAAAATGTACACGGTCTATTGTCTCATACAGATTCGGTTTGTTTCTGCATGTACTTCTATTTCAAATGTCCCCAATCCGTAATTTTAAAATAATCTATTCTTTATCAGTTAGATTATCATTACATTCAAAAAGTTGAATTAATAAAATTAACAGAATTATGGTACCCCCAAAATATGTGTATGATCACAATTACAGATTTTAAGGTTTAATTTACTAGGGTGTGATATTGATCCGTATCAGACCTGCACGCAGCAGGGCTGATAATCTATATCAGCCCCGCAAATCAATATCAGCCCTGCAGGGCTGATACGGCTATTGTGACGTCAGCCATAGCGCATATGCAAAAAAATATATTTATTACTAAGTAAGTACAGTTTATTTAGCTATGCACCAAATCACCTCAATTTTATGTTAAAATTTATGAATAAATAAAAATATCATTTTTCAAGAGAATATTTAAACTCTTTATCGAAAATCATGACTAATTGATGTTTATGTCTCTCAGATTAAAAAAAATCTTTATTTTTAGTAATTCTCAGAAATCCAATTTTGTAAATTCATTTTTTCTGTACTAGAATAAAGTTAACAAAAACACACTTCATTAAGGTTGACCAGATAACACAGGCTAAAAAAATCAATAAAAAATTATATCAAGTTACTCTGCATCAAGAAATTTTAAAAGCTTTAGGTCCATGGAGAAAATTGAAAATTGTGTGTATGTGTAAAACTATGTAGTATACATGTAAAACATATATATCCTATGGACAGAGTGCAAAGTGTTAATTTCTATAAATAATGTAAGTTAAATACTTTGTATCCACAATGTCAATATAACCAACAAATATAAAAGAGATTTATTTTTAATCATTTAGGTAAATATAATTCAGTAGAAAAGTCATAATCAGAATTTTGGATTTGTGAGTAAAATGAAAACAGGATCGGTAAAGGTATGGACTTTCCTTAACGTCCCATTTTCCACCGTTGCATTCAAACTGTTGCAACGCTGGAAAAGGCAGCCATGGACTGCATAAAAAAATGAATAGAATGCTATTAAGAACATGCTATAATGACAACATTTAAAAAAAATATTCATTTCCACACCTTTATTCAACACGAACATTAGAAATATAACAAAACAATACTTAGTTAAAATGTACATTGTAATCATATGATTAAAAAAATGTGATTTTATCTATATGTTTTTTTAAATGTGATTCGAAATTATTGGTCGAGTAGGAGTTAACCGAAAATGGAATAGTTTATTTTTTTGTTTTTCTTAAACATGTACATGTAATTGACTACTTCCCTGTGTGTTTTTGTACTTTCACTCTAGTGATGTTAATGTAGACATAATTTTTATAATACTTGACGGACAGGAGAATCATAATAAAATTTATTTTGCTATTTAGGGATAACAGTTATATCATATGATTTTTTTTACAATGAAAAAAATATTTTTAAAACTAAAAAAAGGAGAAAAACTACGGATTTTTTCTTAACTTTTCAATTTCTGTTTAAACCTGAGTTTCCAATTACTTCCTAATTTTTTTTTTCCATATTAAGTTCTCCTAAACAGAAATAAAGAATGATTTTTCCGGTCAAATGCAGTACCGGTATTCTAAGCACAACACATATTTACTATCTGTTTGGAATTATTAAAAATTAATAAATACTACAAATGATACCTGTAAAGGGTTGTTCATTTCCTCACTAAGTTTCAAAGTCAGCAGTCATTTATACTTTTAATGAAGAAACAAGCAAAAGAAATAATTACATAGATTTTCCTTTAATCAACAGATAAGCTATACAAAAGGCATACGTATATTAGTATTTATACATAAAATAAAAATATAAAACTTAAAGAACATTTCTTACCCAAAATCAAAAGTTAGTAAGTAAGGAATCACAGTGGTTCCAATTTTAATAATCAGGTTTCAAAAGCATTTACGCAATAAGCTCTTGCTAACAAATACTTGTGGTTCTGCCTGCGCTATGAGGTTTGTCACAACATTTAAAATATTTAGAGATTTAATTTTGTGTTTGTTAGAGAATTAATTTTGTGTTTGTATAGAAAGAACTGTTTGTTTGGATAGTGTTTTTCTTAAACAAACTACGTACATGTAATTCTCATACTACTAATTTATGTCACCGTTCTGTGTATTGATGCAGTAATTTGATATGTTTAAATAGAGAACAATGGCAAATATTGAACTCTTGGTTTTGGGTTCTTAAAGTCACGATCTAGTAAATGAAAGATGCCTGTAGATTTCTAAAACGTTTTTTTCAATGTCAGAAGGGAGAAATATATCGGTTTTGCCTACAATCCCTCAGAATTTTTTTTTTTACATTTCTAACTTTTTTTAAAAACTATATTTATCTCAAAGGTAAATACTGGATAAACAAAGGATAAATAAAGGACTGTGTGTTTATTATATCCTCTTTCTTATGAGACAGATCTATAAACATTTCATTATCGTTTGTCTTTAAGAAAACACAGTCAATTCAATAGTGAAAAAATTATCCGTATATCGTTATGATCTTTGCAAACGTGCATATTTTTTTTTCCTTCTTTTAATCATGTCACGTGACAAACAGTTGATGTACGTTAATTCGTTATGCTGAACTCGGTTCAAACCCAATACATAGATATTCATTAGTACAATTTCCCTTCTATGAAAATCCATGCTAGTAACAAAGATATCAACACATGTCTATTCTATGGTCAATACAATAGGCTTGTAAGCAAATACAATTTTAAATTAAGTGCAATACTGACTGATGTTTTTCAAACTAATTTTTACGCCATTGATTACACAATGTATAGTCGACAGTTTTTTTTCCTGCTATTTCCTGATCGTTACAAGGTGTACACGACAGATGGGACGGGTCGGCAGGTGATGTTCATTCATCCATGGCGCCTCATTGATGTTTAAGTGGTCAGTGTTTCTCTACTCTAGAATTGTATGATCGAATATTTACATTTAGAATTTTTCAAAAATTTTTTGTAAATATGAAACCTGTTCATTTTCTCATAAGCTGCCATGGATGAGCAAGACTATCTCCGTTTTTACGTCATTTTGCCATACTTGACCTCAAAACTATAGAGCCAACTGTTTGTTTGTTTGTGTTTTTTTGGCTGCTTTAAAAAGGACATTTTTATGACATAATTGCGTGGCAACTAATGGGGAATATAATGTAAATATAAGAAATGAATTAATTTTTGAAGATTTATGCGGTATATGTTCTTCACATCGGCATATTTATCATATTGCTTATAAATATGCGGGTGCGAAGCGCCATAGTTCATAACTTCATAAATAAATCAAAAATTAAAATCATTTCTTAAATTGACTATTGAGTTTAAATACTGTTTGCTCTCTACATATATTTCATTTTGCCATATTTCAAATTTAATCACCATACATTTCCTAACGATATTACCAAACGTTTGAGCCTACTTTTCAATTCTAAACGAAATTAAAAATTTCGATCTAAAACTCAATCTTTTCGATTATTATTGTGTGTTTTATTCTTTCAGCCGGACACGCCATTACTAGTATTTTCATTAAAGTTCTATTGATTCCTTAGATATTTCATTTTAAATGATACAAAATACGACAAGCCGAAATCTTCAGTTGGCGAAATAACTTCAATTGCATTATGAATTTGTTCTAAGACTATGCAACACTTTCTCAGAATGGATTAAATGGTAATGTCATTTCTACGTCGATACGATATATCCTTGAAAGTTTGAGATAACACCACAGAGTCCGACACAACTGTTCCAAACTTGGATATTTTACTTGAAAAACACGTTAATGGAAAACTAATATCCAAGCTATATGATATATGCCTTTAACTTTTCTAACGCTAACTTCCCTTACTTATGACACATACCTTGTTCACCTGCAAACTATATATATATATATATATATATATATATATATATATATATATATATATATATATATATATATATAAGCAATAGCATAATATATAATTATATACTTTTACATGGATACCCACTTCCGCCTTTAACTTTTCGCTAACGCTAATATTCAAAAAACTTGCTTATATTATGCAGCATATATACCTTAGATAGAAGTGAGATACAGTTATTTTCAATAACAGGGATTGTATATATATATATATATATATATATATATATATATATATATATATATATATATATATATATATATATAGAAAGCACAAAGAAATTCACTTTTACATGGATACCCACTTCCGCCCCAGCCCGGGGTTGAACTCTCGACCTACGGAATCTGTCTCCTAGCAGCGCAGGAACAGCGCGCTAGACCGCTCGGCTATCTAGGCAAGTCAAAAAACTTGCTTTCGATGCCGATGGAATTCTCGCGGCGCTGCCCTACACTACACGGTCATTGAGAATAGAAGTGAGATACAGTTATTTTGACATTAGTTTTAACAGAGGATTGTTACCAATACATGTTGTAATGAAATCAATTATTATTTATAAAGCACAATTTACAACAACTCTTAAACTAACATAACTGCCCTAATGAAGAAATATTAATATAGAAAGCACAAAGAAATTCACTTTTACATGGATACCCACTTCCGCCCCAGCCCGGGGTTGAACTCTCGACCTACGGAATCTGTCTCCTAGCAGCGCAGGAACAGCGCGCTAGACCGCTCGGCTATCTAGGCAAGTCAAAAAACTTGCTTTCGAT
Organism: Saccostrea cuccullata; assembly: GCF_032062105.1. NCBI lineage: Eukaryota > Metazoa > Mollusca > Bivalvia > Ostreida > Ostreidae > Saccostrea > Saccostrea cuccullata. Next base: position 160,412 of record NW_026928801.1, on the reverse strand, counting down.
GCCGATGGAATTCTCGCGGCGCTGCCCTACACTACACGGTCATTGAGAATAGAAGTGAGATACAGTTATTTTGATATTAGTTTTAACAGAGGATTGTTACCAATATATGTTGTAATGAAATCAATTATTATTTATAAAGCACAATTTACAACAACTCTTAAACTAACATAACTGCCCTAAGTGAAGAAATATTAATATAGAAAGCACAAGGAAATTCACTTTTACATGGATACCCACTTCCGCCCCAGCCCGGGGTTGAACTCTCGACCTACGGAATCTGTCTCCTAGCAGCGCAGGAACAGCGCGCTAGACCGCTCGGCTATCTAGGCAAGTCAAAAAACTTGCTTTCGATGCCGATGGAATTCTCGCGGCGCTGCCCTACACTACACGGTCATTGAGAATAGAAGTGAGATACAGTTATTTTGACATTAGTTTTAACAGAGGATTGTTACCAATACATGTTGTAATGAAATCAATTATTATTTATAAAGCACAATTTACAACAACTCTTAAACTAACATAACTGCCCTAAGTGAAGAAATATTAATATAGAAAGCACAAAGAAATTCACTTTTACATTCCTGTTCCTGCGCTGCTAGGAGACAGATTCCGTAGGTCGAGAGTTCAACCCCGGGCTGGGGCGGAAGTGGGTATCCATGTAAAAGTGAATTTCTTTGTGCTTTCTATATTAATATTTCTTCACTTAGGGCAGTTATGTTAGTTTAAGAGTTGTTGTAAATTGTGCTTTATAAATAATAATTGATTTCATTACAACATGTATTGGTAACAATCCTCTGTTAAAACTAATGTCAAAATAACTGTATCTCACTTCTATTCTCAATGACCGTGTAGTGTAGGGCAGCGCCGCGAGAATTCCATCGGCATCGAAAGCAAGTTTTTTGACTTGCCTAGATAGCCGAGCGGTCTAGCGCGCTGTTCCTGCGCTGCTAGGAGACAGATTCCGTAGGTCGAGAGTTCAACCCCGGGCTGGGGCGGAAGTGGGTATCCATGTAAAAGTGAATTTCTTTGTGCTTTCTATATTAATATTTCTTCACTTAGGGCAGTTATGTTAGTTTAAGAGTTGTTGTAAATTGTGCTTTATAAATAATAATTGATTTCATTACAACATGTATTGGTAACAATCCTCTGTTAAAACTAATGTCAAAATAACTGTATCTCACTTCTATTCTCAATGACCGTGTAGTGTAGGGCAGCGCCGCGAGAATTCCATCGGCATCGAAAGCAAGTTTTTTGACTTGCCTAGATAGCCGAGCGGTCTAGCGCGCTGTTCCTGCGCTGCTAGGAGACAGATTCCGTAGGTCGAGAGTTCAACCCCGGGCTGGGGCGGAAGTGGGTATCCATGTAAAAGTGAATTTCTTTGTGCTTTCTATATTAATATTTCTTCACTTAGGGCAGTTATGTTAGTTTAAGAGTTGTTGTAAATTGTGCTTTATAAATAATAATTGATTTCATTACAACATGTATTGGTAACAATCCTCTGTTAAAACTAATGTCAAAATAACTGTATCTCACTTCTATTCTCAATGACCGTGTAGTGTAGGGCAGCGCCGCGAGAATTCCATCGGCATCGAAAGCAAGTTTTTTGACTTGCCTAGATAGCCGAGCGGTCTAGCGCGCTGTTCCTGCGCTGCTAGGAGACAGATTCCGTAGGTCGAGAGTTCAACCCCGGGCTGGGGCGGAAGTGGGTATCCATGTAAAAGTGAATTTCTTTGTGCTTTCTATATTAATATTTCTTCACTTAGGGCAGTTATGTTAGTTTAAGAGTTGTTGTAAATTGTGCTTTATAAATAATAATTGATTTCATTACAACATGTATTGGTAACAATCCTCTGTTAAAACTAATGTCAAAATAACTGTATCTCACTTCTATTCTCAATGACCGTGTAGTGTAGGGCAGCGCCGCGAGAATTCCATCGGCATCGAAAGCAAGTTTTTTGACTTGCCTAGATAGCCGAGCGGTCTAGCGCGCTGTTCCTGCGCTGCTAGGAGACAGATTCCGTAGGTCGAGAGTTCAACCCCGGGCTGGGGCGGAAGTGGGTATCCATGTAAAAGTGAATTTCTTTGTGCTTTCTATATTAATATTTCTTCACTTAGGGCAGTTATGTTAGTTTAAGAGTTGTTGTAAATTGTGCTTTATAAATAATAATTGATTTCATTACAACATGTATTGGTAACAATAAAACTAATGTCAAAATAACTGTATCTCACTTCTATTCTCAATGACCGTGTAGTGTAGGGCAGCGCCGCGAGAATTCCATCGGCATCGAAAGCAAGTTTTTTGACTTGCCTAGATAGCCGAGCGGTCTAGCGCGCTGTTCCTGCGCTGCTAGGAGACAGATTCCGTAGGTCGAGAGTTCAACCCCGGGCTGGGGCGGAAGTGGGTATATGTAAAAGTGAATTTCTTTGTGCTTTCTATATTAATATTTCTTCACTTAGGGCAGTTATGTTAGTTTAAGAGTTGTTGTAAATTGTGCTTTATATATATATATATATATATATATATATATATATATATCAGTTGATTCGATATGCAAGACATGCTCTACGTATGAACAATTTCTAAAACGAGGTAAATTATTGACAAGCAAGTTGATGAGAAGAATATCAGCAGTGTCGTATAAAGTCATCATTTTGTAAGTTCTATGGTCGAAACAATGACATTGTCAGCAAATACAATTGATCATTGGTTCAAATGCCGACCGACGTTTTTCATACTAATTGTAAGTCCATTATTTTAACACCGAATTGACTACAGATTTTTCCGTTATTTCCCGATCGTGACAAGGAGCACAAGGCGGGTGTGACCGGTCAGCAGGGGATGCTCACTCCTCCATGGCACCTGATCCCACCTCTGATGTTTCGGAAGTCCGTGTTTGCTCTGCTCCTAATTCGTATTGTTTAATATATTTAGTGTTAAATATTTTAATACTTTGATATTGAATACTGTTCGTTATCTCCATATCCATGTTTTTAAAAAAAGATATAAATGAATCTTTCTAAGATATTAAGACAGATTTGCGAACCATGTGTTATTTCATTTTCACTGAATCGAAGAATTGAAAATGCCATTTTCAGTAGTTTGTCATGGTTTGAGCTAACAAGTCATATTAGAATATCGTTTAATTTTTAGTACATGTGCCGCTAAGTGATTTTGAGACTTCTTGGATTTTTCCTGAACTTTTTCATACGTTGAATTTCTTTATCAGGCATTTGCTGAAGGGGATTTGGTCCTCTCCAGTCGATTCTTCGTGAGCTGGGCCCGATATTTCTAGGCTAAATAAATCTTTGTGTTTTCCGAACATTTATACAAGGAATTGTTTATTGTTTTTACTAGAAGAAGCAAAAAACAAATAAGCACAAATTCATTGCTTCTATTAGATTCACTTTCAGTTGAAAATTTTACTGCGTAAACCGCTCATAAAACACTCAGCAATTTTGTTACGTGAACCTGGCTATTATGTCTATTACTCTTGGGAGACAACTATTGCGGGAAAATGCACTAGGTATCCGAAGAGGTGAAATATAATTAAATGTATGCCGTTGCATGCGAAACTGTTAAGTTTTATGTCCCTGTAACGTAAGATTCCAAAACAAGTCAGATAATGTGTTGTCTAAAATAACTATTTTTTAAATATATTTTATCCGAATGGTAATGGTTGCTTACAGGGTATTTTGATATCTTAATTGGTCAACTGCTACAATAAACAAAAATTATCTTAACATTTCTCATATATTTTCTGTAAAAAAAAATCTCTTCACACTGTAAGCTTCTTCTCGCAACACAGGAAGTAATGCAAATCTAATGGAGAAACGGCAAATTTTAGGATCTCTAGTTACATACCCTTAAAATAAAATGAAGAAACATTTTCTCCCCATTACCAATGATTCATTTTTCCTTAACATTTATGAAAGTCCAAAGAAGAAATGTAAAATATAGATCTGAAAGATAAAAATTAGTAAGAAGAGTCAATTTTGTAAGTCACGTTACGAAAGAAAATAACCATGGGTATGCTCTGCACAGGAGAAAAACAAAGTTAATAAAAAATAAATTAAAAGATAAAGGAGTATATATGATAAGATCCAATTCTGGCCCCCTAAAAATCGACATTTCAGAAATTACATTCAGATATGTTTAATTGATATTTATTTTGAAGAAGAGATTATGTTAGAAATATTTCTAATATATTTTTCACATTTATACATGTATGCACTCTCTAGCTGTAAATGACATGAGAATTAATGCTTTTTTTGCTTTTTAACAAAAAAGCCAAAAATATGCCTTTTTCTTGATGTTTTTTCTTATGGAAAACATAGAGCGCAGTGTAGAACATACATAATTTTTCTGTCAGTAATCAGTATTGGATAGATACATCTTTGGTAAAAATATAAAGCTTATTCTAGGCTGGGCTCTATATTTTCTGGAAGAAAAACTGCTTGGAAATAAGCAGTTTTATACAAAATATGCTGAAATGGCTTGAAAACGTGATCTTTGTGATGTTATAGTTCTAAAATAACGGCATTTTGATCACAATGAAAATGACCAATAAAGGTCGCATATACAGCTGTACAAATTAAAGCTATATATAAAGTAAAATTAAGGTATTCATTTTAAGGGGCCAATTCAGACACTTACCATATATCGCTCTTTAAGGATGTTTTAGCAACCAAGAAAAATTTTTTTAAAGGAGACTAAATAGGTCTGCTGAAAAAAACAAAATCGACGTTCTGCTAAAAAGTAATCAATAAAAAAGTAGATTATTTATTTATTAAATAAATAAACACAAAGATAAGACTGACGGTATTTTCTTCATAAATGTTATGTAAAGCAGTAATATTTTACAGAATAAGCCTGCAAGAAACGACGAACAAGGTTTCATCAGAGTTAATCGTGCATCAAAACAAAAAATATGTTAAGGAATTGCAAGTCAAACTAGATATTACAGAAAGTGTACAAATAAAATCATTGCATGATAAATTTTAATGTATTAAAATCTTTATCCGGGATTTAAAAGAAAATTAGAAGATTAGAAGTGAGATACAGTTATTTGTACATTAGTTTTAACAGGGGATTGTTACCTATACATGTTGTAATGAAATTAAATTATTATTTATCAAGCACATTTTACAACAACTCTTAAACTAACATTTCATAACCTAACAAATAACTGTATCTCACTTCTATTCTCAATAACCGTATAGTGTAGGACAGCGCCGCGAGAACTCCATCGGCATCGAAAGCAAGTTATTTTTAACTTGCCTAGATAGCCGAGCTGTCTAGCGCGCTGTTCCTGCACTGCTAGGAGGCAGATTTCGAAGGTCGAGAGTTCAACGCCGGGCTGGGGCGGAAGTGGGTATCCATGTAAAAGTGAATTTCTTTGTGCTTTCTATATTAATATTTCTTTACTTAGGGCAGTTATGTTAGTTTAAGAGTTTGGATCAAACTTTGCAACTGATGAGATAAATGCAGTTGTCAGCATGACAGGACAAATTCCCTAGTATTTTGTAGCTGCGGTCTGTAACAGGGCTGTTAAAACTGTCTGTGTCAGTGCTGTGCTTACAAAAAAGACATCTTCTGTCAGAGCAAGTTTTAAAGCCCCCGTAAGTTAATGGGTTGTCCAGTCTGGTTCTTACTACCATGTCCTTTATTTTCCTTGGGTGTCTGTGTGTAGCCAATGGGGGTTCCTTAAAGATCTCTGCCATTCGTTTGTTTGAATTGATAATTGGTAGATTCTTTTGAAGGATACCGCTAAGGTTATTAAGGACGGGATGGTATGTGGTTACCAGAGGGACCCTGCCCCTATTGTCTTGTTTTCTTGTAGCGTAATAGGTTTTGCTTGTCATCAATAGCTGCTTGTACGGTGCGGGCATTGTAGCATCTTTTGCGTAAGTGGGACTTAAGAAGATCACTTTAATCCTGATATGAGGCAGGGGACGAACAGTACATATGAAAATACAAAATTTGACCAATTCTTACACTGACAGCAAATTATGAAATCAGGTAACATTATGTGCAGAAACATGTCAAGGTTTACAGTGCAATTATGTAAGCACTAAAATAATGTCATACTGTATACAGGGTTATTTTTGCCCCGTGTTATTTTCGCCCTTTTGTACTTGTGAACAATTTTGCCCCGTTTTAAATTCGCCCAGTCATAGTTATGCCTAAGAAAGTATGCTGTGTAATTTGAATTCGCTCCGTTTTAAATTCGCCCAATCAAGGAGAAATCGAAAAGGGCGAAAATGAGACGGGAAAGAAAATTTCCCTGCATACAGTATTCATATGTATGTGAAATGCATGCTTCGCATATACATATGATGGAATCCATTGGTTATTCCAAAACTTTGACCAATACTGACACTGACAGCAAATTATGAAAAAGGTAAGATAATGTACAGAAAAATGTTGAGGTTTACATTTAAATTATAAAAGCACTAAAATAATCCGACTTAACTCAATATGAGTTAAGTCCCGTTATGGAGACAAATAGAGATAAAAAGTTCAGGGGAGATAACTCTCACTCAAGTGCACTGACTTCATTAAGTCACATCATTACGCATGTGCATTTGCTCTTCCTTTCCATCTTCCGTCATCCATTGAAACTCAGCATCGAGTTTAGTCTCAACAATATTCATCTTCATCTTGTGTTCCTTTGATCATCCAACGTCGGAAATATGAACATAATCAGGGCAAATAGATCCTGGACTAAGGGCCCATCCATATTGCCCGATGTGCGAATATTATCATAGCATATCTAAAGTATCAACATCCCCAACGACGATATCAACCACGCGTGCAGCAACCACCGCAGTAGATGAACTCTTGTTTGAGAACATGACCTCAGTGTATTAATACATTGTGAATTGAATCCAAATTCTCGTTGTTATTAAAACCAATGTTTACAAATGGTGCCCACATACATTGGACATTACCAATAGCCACAATGCAGTGATCACGTGCCTCTTGGATCCGCCACGACATAGATCGGTGTCACTTATCACCGGGTTCGGACTGCAAAATATTCCATACATCATGGATTCTGTGTAAACATCATATGTCGGTAAAATTGTTTTAAATAGTTTACTATAGTTAACTATAGTACCAAAGTTAAAACTTTGGAACTTTGATTTACTATGATGAAAACTTTGGAACTTTGATTTACTATAGCAAAAACTTTGGAACTTTTATTTTCTTTAGTGAAAATTTTAGAACTTTACTATGGTAAAAACTTTGGAACCTTGATTTACTGTAGTATAAACTTTGGAACTTTGATTTACTATAGTAAAAAGTTTGGAACTTTGAAGATTTACTAAAAACCCTTGGAATGATGTTTTTGCTTTCCATTCAGTACATTTTGAGAAATTTCAGGAATAAGATTCATTAAAATTTCAGAGAACGTTTTAAGAATACGACCTGTCCCCTAAAGAAACGAAGCACAAGAAATGAATTTTATTGTAAAAATTGTCTCTTGCACCGATAAATAAGCAATATTTATTATTATTTATAGAAAAAAAATATTATTAGAAAAAAATTCCGACAATAAGAATCAAAATATTTGCTTCCTTAGCTTCAGATAACTTTTTTCTACTGTTTAATGTAATTATTGAATTTAAATTAATTACACTGCATATTTAAATTAAGATGAACAACAAAACCAGCCTAAACAAACCAATACCACCCCCCAAAAAACTAAATTAAACAAAATACAAAAACTTTAAAAATGTGATTAACTATAAAAAAAACTTTGAAACTTTGATTTACTATAGTAATAACTTTGGAACTTTGATTTACTATGGTGAAAACATTGGAACTTTGATTTACTATAGTGAAAACTTTGGATCTTTGATTTACTATGGTGAAAAGTTTTGAACTTTAATTTACTATAGTAATAACTTTGGAACCTTGATTTACTATAGTAAAAACTTTGGAACTTTGATTTACTATAGTAAAAATTTTGGAACTTTGATTTACTATAGTAATAACTTTGGAACTTTGATTTACTATGGTGAAAACTTTGGAACTTTGATTTATTATAGTAAAACTTTGGAACTTTGATTTTCTATCGTAAAGACTTTGGAACTTTGATTTACTATAGTAAAAACTTTGGAACTTTGATTTACTATAGTAAAAACTTTGGAACTTTGATTTACTATAGTAAAAATTTTGGAACTTTGATTTACTATAGTAATAACTTTGGAGCTTTGATTTACTATGATGAAAACTTTGGAACTTTGATTTATTATAGTAAAAACTTTGGAACTTTGATTTTCTATCGTAAAGACTTTGGAACTTTGATTTACTATAGTAAAAACTTTGGAACTTTGATTTACTATAGTAAAAACTTTGGAACTTTGATTAATTACTATAAAACCATTGGAGTTATATTTTTGCTTTCCATTTAGTACATTTTGAGAAGAACTTTGATTTACTATGGTGAAAACTTTGGAACTTTGATTTACTATAGTAAACTATAGTTTACTATAGTGTTTTTTTGTTAGGGTTGTTTGAACATTTCTGAAACCAGTCTCACAGGAAGAAACAAGCCGATTATTCAATACTAAGATACAACTGAAAGAAAACTGTACGGCCAATGAAATGTATCTCTATTCATTGGACTCAATTATGACTAAAATATGAGGAAAAGAATTCTTCTTAAGACTGAAAAAGAAAGTTTTTTGCATTTAGGGGATATTCATTACGTTAAGTGAGATGACACCTAAGAGCACGTTAAAAAATTCTATAATGTTATAGATACTTAAGACCTCAGCCATTTCCTGTCAACGAAATCCAATTCCTTCAATCCTAAGTTTTTTCGTCAAAACCCTTCATTATTCACTTCAACAATAATTTTGTTCTATTTCATTTAAAACGAATAAAATATATGTATGAAACAATAGTAATCAAACAATGTTTCCAATGTTAAATCTTGGATATGTTTTTAAATTAAGACAGTGTGATTCTATCCTAAGTTTCAGATAGGAGAGCGGGTATTTGAACAAAATGATTCTTCCTGGATTTTTGTTTGCTTCTACTGCCTTTCTTTCTGAAGGTAAACTGTACTGGGATCTTTTTATTTAATGTAGCATATAGATAGGTCCAAATATATCCAATAAAGCAAAATTCAGCAGATGTCTTAGTATTAATCATAGCCGGATAAAAACGGCATTTGATATCATAAAAATGTTTTTGAAAATGCAAAGAGATCAGATTATTTCTTTCTTTATTACTGTTTTCCCCTTAAATAATGTTTAAAGCATGTCCGATTCGTTAATATGGTTCGGATTGTAACCAGCTGTGTAGTCCTGTGGCGGAGATGGATCATGCGATATAAATACTAGACACCGAACCTTCCACTGTTTTCACCTTCCACTTCCACTACGACTGACCTAGTCGATAAAATGGGTAGCAATTGTTCCTTTGTCAAGCGCTCGGCACTTTGAAGTGAAAGTTGCGGGTCCTTCGGATGAGACCTTAAGAACTGTGGCCCCGTGTCAGCGACAGGCGTTGGCATGATAAAGATCCCTCACTGCTCAATGGCCTTGAGTGCCGAGTACAGATCAAAATTTGAAGCCCTTCATAGGCATACGGTGACGTCTCCATATGAGTAAAATAATCTCGAGAGGGACGTTAAACAATATACAATCAATCAATCAATCAATCAATTTGTAAAAATGCAAAGAAATAGAGTAGGTTTATATAATGGAAAAAGAGATCTATTTTAAATGGATCATTTTCAAATCAGTGAACTTTATTATCCATATGTCTTTTAACACAGAGTAAATTCATATTGTCTAGAAGGATGTACGACGGCGTACAAAGGAGGTACGTCTGATTTCCATTGTTCCTTTAACTGTAGTTGTAATGGCAGTTGTGATAAAAATGCTGGTTTTTGTTCTCAAGGATGCAAGGCTGGATACAAAGGGGGTTCATGTTATAGTTCCTGTCCCTGGAACTGTGGAGGAAATGGTAGTTGTGATCAAGATACGGGTTCTTATCTTCAAGAATGCCTGGCTGGGTACACAGGTTCCTCCTGTTTGTTTACATGTTCTTATGGCTGTGATGGAGATGGAAATTGTGATCAGACGTCCGGTGTAACGTTGAATATTGACCCTAGTTGAAAATTGACCCGAGGTTCATTTTTCAACGTTGAATATTGTACCAGGGGTGTTTTTCTCCGTTGAAAATTGAGACCAAAAGTCGTTGAATTTATAACCGGGGTCATTTTTCAACAGTTTGATATTTTTTTTTCTTATCCCCGATGACCTCAACAAGTTGAAAATAGACCCCGTTGAATATTGATTCCACCTCATAGTTTGAACATTTTTTTTTAATTTGGAAGTTCTTTTTCGGGATTTATCAGTATCTCTCGATGTACAATGTATATTTCGGTTTCAATTTTTTCACCTTTTCAAGAATAATAGAAATAAACCCATCATCCCGTGTATATATGTACATTTTGATTTCTGTTATCTTAAATCCACATCCATGAATCAAAAATCCTGGAAATTTGGTGTCTAGAAAGTGAGCCCTATATTATATCATATTGATCAGGTGGTAAGAACATCCCATCTTGTTAAATTCAGTATATAAATTAACAAAATTAAAAGTCTAAAACTTAGAATGAAACACATCGGTCGAAATGAATCTAATGATAGGTAATACATGTATTTGTAAAAAGATCAATATAGCAACTATAACATGTAAGTAATGCTGACTTTAAACAAGGTTAGTAAAAATATAACCTAACAAACTTATCTGTGAGTATCCTGCCTCGGCCTAAAAATCAATCCTTTTCGGAGCATTACCTTGAGAATGAGAACTAGAGGTAGAGTCTGGAATGGACTAGAAAATGCACTTCCCACCATCTTTGATATCAACAATTAAAAAAAACGCTGTCCCTTCAGCTTCTTTTGATCTAAACAACTAAAAAGCGCATTCCTCTTCAAAGAAACACACACACACACACAGAGAGAGAGAGAGAGAGGATCCTAAAGTTTTTTCTCGGAGGCGAGGGGTGTCAAAACCCTTTGAAATATTGTGACCAAAAATCATAAGCAACATTAATAAACGAAACGAAACAAACAAGCAACCAAAAAGTGGAAAGGGAAACTAGCCAATGTTGAAAACTAAACCATGTATCTCTAGTTGGATGGAAGGGTCGCTTTAAAAATTCCTCACAAACTATCCTTTGTTTCCCCGACTGGGGGATTGGGGGTCATGTTATATTTTGGCTACTTTATTACAAAAATTAAATAACGCTGAATTTCAGGGTTGTGTATCTAGGGCAAACATTTTTGGATTAAAATAAATTACAAAAAAATGAAGAAAACAGCCCAGTCACTAATACAAAAAATCCCCAAAACCATATTCTTCAAATGTGTATGGTACTAATCCCTAAAAGGGGAGATCACGTCCTTTTCCATCCTCAACTAAACAAAATTAATATGTATTAATTGTGAGATTCGTTCTTGAACTGTTTAATTAACTATGCGAAAAAGATCACTAAATCTTTTTTATACCCGCACTTTCGAAAGAAAGTTCGGGTATATTGTTGTTACTCATGTCCGTCCGTCCGTCCGTCCGTCTGTCACACTTTTCTTCCCTGAACTCCTCCTACATTTTTCACAGTAGCTTAATCATCCTTTGGGAGATGGTTGGGGGTGTCATGTAGATGTGCAGTAAGGTTTCGGAATTTTGATTTTGCCCCGGGGGATCAAATGGGGGTCGAAAAATGACGTTTTTTATACAAAAAGCCCCTTCTTCCCTGAACTCCTTCTACATTTTACTCAGCAGCCTAATCATCTTTTGAGAGATGGTTGGTGGTGTCATGTAGATGTGCAGTAAGGTTTCGGAATTTTGATTTTGCCCCAGGGGATCAAACGGGGTTCGAAAAATGATGTTTTTTATACAAAAAGCCCCTTCTTCCCTGAACTCCTTCTACATTTTACTCAGCAGCCTAATCATCTTTTGAGAGATGGTTGGTGGTGTCATATAGATGTGCAGTAAGGTTTCGGAATTTTGATTTTGCCCCAGGGGATCAAATGGGGGTCGAAAAATGACGTTTTTTATACAAAAAGCCCCTTCTTCTCTGAACTCCTTCTATATTTTACTCAGCAGCCTAATCATCTTTTGAGAGATGGTTGGTGGTGTCATGTAGATGTGCAGTAAGGTTTCGGAATTTTGATTTTGCCCCGGGGGATCAAATGGGGGTCGAAAAATGACGTTTTTTATACAAAAAGCCCCTTCTTCCCCGAACTCCTTCTACATTTTACTCAGCAGCCTTATCATCTTTTGAGAGATGGTTGGTGGTGTCATGTAGATGTGCAGTAAGGTTTCGGAATTTCGATTTTGCCCCAGGGGATCAAATGGGGTTCGAAAAGTGATGTTTTTTTTATACAAAAAGCCCCTTCTTCCCTGAACTCCTTCTACATTTTACTCAGCAGCCTAATCATCTTTTGAGAGATGGTTGGTGGTGTCATATAGATGTGCAGTAAGGTTTCGGAATTTTGGTTTTGCCCCAGGGGATCAAACGGGGTTCGAAAAATGATGTTTTTTATACAAAAAGCCCCTTCTTCTCTGAACTCCTTCTATATTTTACTCAGCAGCCTAATCATCTTTTGAGAGATGGTTGGTGGTGTCATGTAGATGTGCAGTAAGGTTTCGGAATTTTGATTTTGCCCCGGGGGATCAAATGGGGGTCGAAAAATGACGTTTTTTTTATACAAAAAGTCCCTTCTTCCCTGAACTCCTTCTACATTTTACTCAGCAGCCTTATCATATTTTAAGAGATGGTTGGTGGTGTCATGTAGATGTGCAGTAAGGTTTCGGAATTTTCATTTTGCCCGGGGGGTGGGGGATGGGGATCAAATCGAGGTAGAATTTATATATTTTTTTTTTTACATATATTTGACATGTTTAATCACCCTGCTTTCAAGAACTTCCCCAATATCTTATGCTGCAATAGCTTTAAACCATGATCATTTAGAAAATGATTGGTTTGTTTTGTGTATGTGTAAAATGGTTTCAAAATTTGAATTTTCATATGGATGGCAAAAAGGGGCTGGAATAATATGGCACCTCCCTAACCCTGGTGGTCATGATTTGTACAAACTTGAATCTACACCTATTGAGAATATTTCCATATTAATCATGCTCTTGGTGTTCCTGAAAAGAAGAACTTTAAAGATGTGTTTCCTTTTATTCCTAAATAAAACTTTGATCCCTAATTGTGGCCTGACCCTAGCCTGAGGTGATGATTTGAAAAACTAGAAATATGTCTATAGGACATGAATGTCCCGCCAGATGTGTATTACTTATGGTACATTAAACAAGAGGCCCATGGGCCACATCGCTCACCTGAGTACTGAAGCTAAGAAAAAGTAGAAATTGGTTTATAATTGAAAAGTTAAAATCCAAAAGTAATCCCATGATCAATCATGGATTTGCTTTTCTTCAAAGAATTTTCCATATATTTCTATGTAAAACTTTGGTCGGCCATTTTGGCCCCACCCTACCCCCTGGGGTCATGATTTGTACAAATTTTTGAATCTACACTACCTGAAGATGCTTCCATATAAATATGATGAATTATGGATTTGTCATTCTTGAGAAGAAGATTTTTAAAGAATTTTCCCATAAATTTCTATGTAAAACTTTGGTCGGCCCTTTTGGCCCCGCCCTACCCCCAGGGTCATGATTTGAACAAACTTGAATCTTCTCTACCTGAGGATGCTTCCATATAAATTTGATGAATTATGGCTTTGTCATTCTTGAGAAGAAGATTTTTAAAGAATTATCCAATATATTTCTATGCAAAACTTTGATCAGCCATTTTGGCCCTGCCCTACCCCCGGGGGTCATGATTTGAACAAACTTGAATCTACACTATCTGAGGATGTTACTCCATAAGTTTCATCTTTCCTGGCACAGTGGTTCTTGAGAAGAAGATTTTTAAAGAATTTTCCAATATATTTATATATAAAACTTAAGTCGGCCATTTTGGCCCTGCCCTACCCCCGGGGGTCATGATTTGAACACATTTGAATATTCACTACCTGAGGATGTTAACCCATAAGTTTCATCTTTCCTGGCATAGTGGTTCTTGAGAAGAAGATTTGTAAAACATGCCACCAAATTTTCATTAATTCCCAATTATCTCCCCTTGAATGAAGGCATGGCCCTTCATTTGAAAAAACTTGAATCCTCTTCACCCAAGGATGCTTTGTGGCAAGTTTGGTTGAAATGGCCCAGTGGTTCTTGAGAAGAAGTCGAAAATGTGAAAAGTTTACAGACAGCTAGACAGACAGACGGACGCCAGACAAAATATGATCAGAAAAGCTCACTTGAGCCTTTAGTTCAGGTGAGCTAAAAACTAAAAACTAAAATTTGTATTTGTGTATAAAGTTTGATGAAAATATCTTAAACAGTTTTTTTTTCAGAATTGAAACTAAAATATAAATAAATTGGATATAGATAATAAATTCTCATCAAATTATGTATAAGTGCATGTTAAACATAAAAATGTCTTAAATTATTTCTTAAAAACTAAGCAAAATACATATTAAAGAGGAGGGAGGTCAAGGTCACAGGAATGTGCAAGATGAAGTTTTTGATGCAGCTGAATAGCTCTCACTAATACATATTAGCTTATTATGTTTGATAAAAATATCTTTAATGATTTAATAAAAGTGAGCTTAACACTTTGTTTTAAGAAAAGAGAAGTCAAAGGAAAGGTTGTGGTCAAAATGTTGTTCTAGCTGAAAAGCTTACATCAGTGTGAATTTACTATTATCAAATGAATTTTGATAAAAATATAATTAATGGTTTATTTGAAACTTAGATAAACACATATTTTAAAAAGTGAGGTCAAGGTCAAAAGAAAATTCAAGGTCAAAATAAGTTAATGCAATAATAGCTCTCATCAGTATGTATTAGCCTATGAAGTTTGATTAATATATCTTGAACTGTTTATTCAAAACTGATCTAGTCTAAGACAGTGAGGTCAAGATCACAGGAAATGTCAAGGTAAAAAAGAGTGAAGCATTGTAAAGCTTTAATTGCTTACATCAGTATGTATCATCATGTGAAGTTTCATTACACAACTTGAATCATTATGGTTTCTCTAAAATAAAGCTAAACACTAATTTTAAGAAAAGTTAAGTAAAGGTCAAAGGAAAGTAAAGGTAAACAAGAAGTGTTTGTGAAACACTATGCGCCCGGCGGAAACAAAGTTCAAAAAATCTATTTTTAGCATATTGGTCACAGTCAAGGTCACAAGGTCACTGGCCGTGGTGTCATTTGAAAGAACTTAATCAGTGGAGTATGCATCCCAAATATGAAGTCCCTATCTACTATGGTTTAAAAGTTATGGCCAAAAGTGTAAAAAGCTATTTTTAGCATATAGGTCACAGTCAAGGTCATTGACCATTGTGTCATTTGAAAGAATTTAATCAGTGGAGTATGCATCCTAAATATGAAGTTCCTATCTCCTATGGTAAAAAAGTTATGGCAAAAAGTGTATAAAGCTATTTTTAGCATCTAGGTCACGGTCAAGGTCACAAGGTCATTGACCATGGTGTCATCTGAAAGAACTTAATCAGTGGAGTATGCATCCCAAATATGAGGTTCCTATCTCCTATGGTTCAAAAGTTATGGCAAAAAGTGTAAAAAGCTTTTTTTAGCATATAAGTCACAGTCAAGGTCACAAGATCATTGACCTTGTTGTCAACTGAAAGGGCTTTATTAGAGGAGTATGCATACCAAATATCAACTCCCTATCTCCTATGGCTAAAAAGTTATGACAAACAGTGGAAAAAGCTATTTTTAGCATATAGGTCACAGTCAAGGTCACAAGGTCATTGACCTTGATGTCATTTGAAAGGACTTTAATAGTGGAGTATGCATACCAAATATGAAGTCTCTATCTCTTATTGTTCAAAAGTTATGGCCAAAGTTAAAGTTGACAACAGACAAACAGACAAACAGACAAACAGATAAACAGACAAACAGACAGGACAAAAACAATATATGCCCGGGATCTATCGATCCGGGCGCATAAAAAATATTGCCACAGTTGGATAGTTTACATCAGTATATGCATCAGCATATGAACTTTGATAAAATATCTAGAAAGTAATTTCTTTGAGCTCGATGGAAAGACAGATGGAAGGGTGGAGGACGGACATGACAAAAACTAATACATGTATTCCTAATCATGGCGTAGCATAAAAAACTTGAATATACATTATATGAGGATGTTTCCATATCAAGATTATACATGCAAATTCAAAGAATTGTGGTCCTTTGCTTTCTGTGTTTAAGTGAATGGGGTGCCATAATTTATGGCAGATTGTGTATCAAATATGCATCCCTATCATATGTCATTTTATGAAAATTAGGTCAAAGGGGGGAAATCATCGCATGCTCGAAATATTTTGTTGCAGGTAAAGTACATGTCAAATATGAAAGACCCATCTCTTTTCAATCAAAAGTTACATATATATAAATATATAATATAATATTTTTGAAAAGTAGGTTAAACTTCTAGGTCAAGATCAGAAGGTCAAAAGTCATGATATATTTAGAAAAGTCTTTTCACATGTAATATACATGTATAATTTAAATGCCATATCTTTTCTCTTTCAAAATGATTAATTTAAAATGTTATTTTTTGGAAAGTAGGTAAAATTTTGAGGTCAAGGTCTCACTTGGGTTAAAAAATCATAGTACATTTAGAAAGTTTTGTGGTTATGTACATGTGAAATATAAAAGCCCTATCTCATATTATTCAAAAGTTATGATCAAGGTTAAATTTATTGTGACAGATGCACATACTGTCAAAGATGGCCAGACTGACAGACAAATAAGATTTATTATTACCTAACTTACTATCTAAATTATAATTAGGCATTTTGAACTGTTTCACGGTTTACTTTATGTTTTTGCGTGATCATGAAACAGTGAACTGTTGACCGGTCCACAGAATGAACTGTTGACTGGTTAAAGCGTCATTGTGATATTCAAGCGTTTTGATGATCACGACATCACTATTTACCTGCTCTATAATGAATTAAATTTAAACAAAACACACAAACAATAAATTTATCAAGTATTACTTTAAAATAAAAATATTAATTTAGTCTTTATATTATGTATTCAGCTAATTAATAGACAAGTATGTGAATCAACAATTGTGAAAACTTTTTATTGATTGTTTGTGTGTTTTTATTCCAATTTAATTAATTATATAGTAGGTTAGGTAATAAAACACTTATTCAATGACTACTCGGTGAAACAGTCAAACTGTTGTCCCTCAGTAGTATGTGGGGGAGACCTGGGAAACTGTTGCCCTTGGCCTTCGGCCTTGGGCAACAGTTTCCCAGGTCTCCCCCACTACCTCGGGACAACAGTTTGACTGTTTACCTCGTAGTCATTAAATAAGTGTATAATGTTCCCTCCCTTTCCCCCAAAACGGTGGACAATAATGCCCTTGCTGTTCTTGAGAAGAAGATTTATGATGGAAAAAATCCCCTGCATATTTCTTAACGCAAATCAATATTGTGTTTTTATGTCATTTAATTGTTTGTTTGTTGTTAAACATCCCTCTCAGGAATTTTTCACTCAAATGGAGACACCCCCACTTGAAAAATAATGAGGACAAGTCGGATTTGAGGTCAACATTCATTTTAGGAGTTTTCAACCATTAAGACGTAAAGAGACAGAAACTCGATCCTTCCCTTCACCCCATCCCAGACCCCTGTTTATATTCATGACATGTATGCAAACTACTGCTTGTTTTACATTTTTAAAAAAATATGTTAATAGCCTATATACAAATACTTTAATGTGGTCCATCTCTTTGAATGATTTTCATTCCTAATTCTAGGAGGATAGGTTGATGAATGAAATGTCAAGTGTAACGTTTTTACAAAGTACAAATGATTAATATTATAATTGGGTCCGCTTAGGATCCCTTCCTAAGAATCACGTTTATATCGAATTAAACAAACCTCAACAACAATGGCACTAAAACAAGAAACTGACTTAAATTCACTATGTATATATACTTTTTCCTCGGTCCTATCTGGATAAATGATTAGCAAACAAATATGAACTTAACGACAACGAATTATAAGAAACGAATCAACCACAATTACATCACTAACGATCAAGCAAATAATCAAATATGAAGTTATAACACTGTAGTTGCAGACTGAGTGGTTTAACCAACAATCCTGTTGTTTCCCGACACAGTCTGCAGCTACCCAAAAAAACACACCCTAAAAGTCACAGAGACACCTTTTATTAAAAGTCACCAAGACACTATTTTAAGTCACCAAGACACTATAGTCACTGAGACACACTATTAAGGAACTAGGTTCCTGAGCTGAGTGGTTTAACGAACAATTCTGTTGTTTCCCGACACAGCCCAAGAACCTAGCCCGAGAGGTGTTAACTAAGCGATGAGTTACCACCAAGTAACCAAATATTTCATGGGTGCCTGTATTTATACTCTTTCTAATTCCTTATGATTGGTTGATGATTCTGAAACTCTGATTGGTTAAAATATCAAGCGCTGATTGGTTAAATATAAAATGATATGATTGATCGATTTCACAGGCTTTTCAATCCAGTGTGAATTTCTGTTTCATTACATTACCCACGCCTTCGAAAAAAATTATGCGTCCTCGCATAAGTAAATAAGATTAAAAACATTGAACTTTAAAACTGCAGTAGTATTTCCTACCCAACTCATTTTTATTTACATATTCAGAAAGAGACATAATCACTAAGGTAGGCTGGTCTGCTTCTCTTTCGTTTGCCATCTGCTTGAAAACTCTCCTTTTCATATGTTTCCTCAGCATCTTGAGCATTGTTTTCAGAGGAATCAGACATTGTATTTTCTGCAATGTTATTCGCTCGCAAAGGTTCTGATGTTAGGATTTGGTCTTTCATTAGCCTTATTCTGTCAGTATGGATGACTTGATTTGTACCCCTGTATCCACAGTTTACTTTATACGTAACATTGGAACATTTCTCAATAATTTCAAATGGCCCTTGCCAATATGATGTAAATTTGGGAGATGTACCAGCCTTACGTTTTGGGAAGTAAACGTAAACTCTGTCACCTGGCTTAAATGACTGCCAGTTTAATTTTCTATCATGGTACCACTTCTTTCGTTCTATACTCTCTTTTGTCATTTCCCTGACAACCGTGTGTGCTTCTTCTAATTTTTCTTGTAACTCCCAAACCCATCTATTCTGTGGAATTCTCTTAATATCAGAATGGACCTCGTATACGATATCCAAAGGTGTAGCGACCTCTCTACCTAACATCATTTTGTTTGGAGTTGCACGCGTTGATTCGTGGACTGCTGCTCTGTATGCCATCATTACGTATGGGAGATGTTCGTCCCAATCCATATGGTGCTCATTGACATAGGCTGATAACATGGTAGCCAGAGTTTTGTTGAATCTTTCGACCATCCCGTCCGATTGGGGGTGGTACGGGGTGGTGTGTGTTTTCTTAATATTCAAAAGCCGGCACATTTCTGTAAAAAGATTGCTTTCAAACTGGACTCCTTGATCGGAGTGAATAGCTCCAGGCACTCCAAAGCGGGCTATGACTTCTTCCACTATCACCTGAGCTACAGTTGCGGCTTCCATATTAGCCATAGGAAAACTTTCTGTCCATTTAGTAAAGTAATCCGATACGACTAGTATATATCGGTTACCATTATTGGACATGGGAAGTTCGCCTAATATATCTGTAGCAATACGTTCCATCGGTGCACCGCAAGTGACACGTCGGGGCACGTTTAGTAGTATTTGGTGATTTTCGCCTTTGGCATTTTTCACAACCAGCAATGTACAATTTAACATCTTTCTGCAATCCTGGCCAATAGTATTTACATTTTATCTTCGCCAATGTTTTCCTTATCCCAAGATGTGCAGAAGTCCTTTCATCATGGAACTGTCCTAATACTGTTCGTCTTTCACTGTATGGCACAACAGCTTGCAGAGAAACTTTGCCATTTTCGTGCTTTTTCTTTCGGAAGAGCATTCCACCCTCTAATACTAGAGCATCCCACTGAGAACATAGAGACTTAATGAAGTTGCTATGACCAGAAATCTCTGATGACTCTGGCTTTACACCTTTTTCAACCCATTTGATCAGTTGGTTTATGTCTCTGTCCTCGTTTTGTTTGCTTTTCAAAGACAACTTATCCGTAGGTGTTGCGCTACTTATGGTATTAACTATACTTTCAGAAGATGTACAACATGCTTTTCTGCAAGGTAAACGGCTGAGGGCATCAGCATTTGCATGCTTATTCCCTGGTCTGTGTTCAATGGTCATTTGAAAATTGCTCAGTGATTCAAACCATCGAGCAAGCTGGCC
Organism: Saccostrea cuccullata; assembly: GCF_032062105.1. Lineage (NCBI taxonomy): Eukaryota > Metazoa > Mollusca > Bivalvia > Ostreida > Ostreidae > Saccostrea > Saccostrea cuccullata. The sequence continues at coordinate 139,995 of NW_026928801.1, read as the reverse complement.
TTCTGGATTCTTGCTGTTCATTAGCCATTTCAAAGAACTGTGATCTGTTCTGACTAAAAACTGCTTGCCATACAAGTAGTGTTTGTAATACTTTGTGAAGTAGACAACAGCCAACAGCTCCTTTCTTGTGACGCAATATTTCCGTTCTGCTTTTGATAAGGTTCTGCTTCCAAAAGCAATTACTCTTTCTACTCCGTTTTGTGTCTGTGAAAGAACTGCCCCTATTGCTACGTCACTAGCATCTGTATCCAAGATAAATGACTGTGTAAAGTCAGGATGGGCAAGAATTGGTGCGGAGATAAGTGCATGTCGAAGGGAGTCAAAGGATGCTTGACAATCATCTGTCCATTTGAAATTTGATCCCTTCTCAGTCAATTTGTTCAGTGGCTTTGCCTTTGCTGCGAAGTTGTGTATAAAACGTCTGTAGTAGCTGCAAAGACCTAAAAAGCATTTTACCTCTGTTAGATTAGTAGGCACAGACAAATTTTGTACTGCAGAAATTTTTGAAGTATCTGTGCTTACTCCTTCCTCTGATACCACATGTCCGAGAAATTCAACAGTCTTATGAAACAAGTGACACTTTCTTGCTTTCAGTTTCAGGTTAGCAGATGACAGTCTATCAAATACTTGTGTGAGGTTTTCTAACATGTTGGTAAACGATGTTCCGATAACAATGATGTCATCTAGGTATACCAAACATATTTGCCATTGCAAGCCACTCAGAACAGTTTCCATTAGCCTTTCGAAGGTTGCCGGGGCATTGCAAAGGCCAAACGGCATAACATTAAAATGGTATAAACCACGTTTAGTTGCAAATGCCGTTTTTAGTTTATCTGAGTCATCCATGCTAACTTGCCAATACCCGGAGCACAAGTCGAGGGTTGAGAACCACTTTGCTCCGGCAAGACTGTCTAACGAGTCGTCGATGCGTGGAAGTGGGTAGGCGTCTTTGACTGTAGCTGCATTTAAACGTCTGTAATCCACACAAAATCGCAAAGAACCATCTTTCTTTTTGGCTAAAACGACTCCCGATGCCCATGGACTATTCGATTTCTCTATGATTTTTCTGTCTAGCATGTCATCTAATTGCTTGTTCATCTCGTCCTGTAAATGATGTGGAATTCTTCTAGGAGGTTCTTTCAGTAGGCGTGCATCCTTGGTATCAATCGTGTGTTTAACCAGTGAAGTACGTCCCAAGTCTCTGTCTGACCTCGCAAATATATCTGCATACCTAGCCAAAAACTTCTGTAACTGAGGTATTTCACCACCATTTAGATTAACTTTAGATCTCACAAACAGATCCTGCAGATGAGATGGCAGATCCTTGCATGGCTTGTTTACAGTAGAGGTTGATTCAAAAACATTGTCAACTGAACTCATATTTGCAATAAATGTACCTGGATACACTGTTTGATGTTCATGGGACGGATTAATCATTCGGACTGGTATTTCTCCATCTTTTACATATCCAACTGATCTTGCTATTAATGCTTTTCCTGATTTGAGGAACTTTTCCGATGGTTCTATCATACCTAAAACTTCTTTCATGTCGTAGGATTTTGACGGCATTGAGACCTTACAATAAGTCACTATCTCACTTCTTGCAGGAACAACAATCATCTCTTTCGAGTTAATTCTAAAGCAACCGATTTTGCCAAAGAAATCAACTTTGTAAACTTTGTCGTGAACCTTAAAATACCCATTAACTATGTCTATTGTACAATTGTATTTCTTAATAAAGTCAAGTCCAATGACTCCATCAAGAGAAAAATCTGCTACGATGACATCTTGGCTGTAAAAACTCTCACCCAGATTAATGCAAATGCTAGTTTTTCCTTTCACAGTTAAGTCGGTCCCACATGCAGAAGAGACTATTTGATTGGTTTTGTACAAAACTGGCTTGTTTTGAATAGCCTCATAAACTTTACTGGACAGTACTGATAGTGTTGCTCCCGTGTCAACAAGCAAATTCGCTTTAATTCCCTGTATGGTAGCTTTCACGTACATTCCAGCCTCAGGGTCATTCTGGTTTACACCAACTTGAGCTTTGTAAGACGTGATGCTTTTGAATGTGTTTTGTACAGGATGTTTCTTTGAATTATATGAATATCCTCTTTTTGATGATGCGTTTTGTTGAGTTCTATAACCTTGTGGACAGTCATATCGGAAATGGTTTGGAGATCCACACAAATAGCAGCGTCTGTTGCTGGTAGCTCCAGATTTCTTTTTGTATACAACATCCTTGGAATTCTTTGCTTTCATGTCATTAACTTTTTTACGAAGTTTTCTTATTTCATCCTTCAGCTCTACCAATATACTTGTGCTGATCGGATCTGATCTATCTTTCTTGTTTCCCGCAGTTTTCTCTGACTGCATTGGTCGTAAGTGGGTTTGTTTTTCTAACATTTTACGATCAGATTTAACAAATGCTTCCAATTCGACAGCATGTCGAATAGCATCATTGAGATTTAATGGCCTTGTTTGCTTTATTCTCAATCTCATGTCAGCATCTAGGAGGGCATCAATAAACTGTTCTTTTGCCAGTGTTTCTTGTACATCTCTTGGCGCCGTTGGGTATGCCAAGCTTGTGAGTCTTCTTATGGATTGTCCCAGTTCTGGTAAAGTTTCCGTTGCTCGTTGTCGGCGTTCTCGCAGCTGGGTCCTATACAAGTCATTTTGATTCGAGGGTGCAAATCTCTCCTCTAATGCATTCACAAGTAAGACATAGTCATGCTTGTGTGTGTTAGGCAAATTCCCTAGTACACCCTGAGCCTGTCCTCTCAAGGAAACTGCTAAATATAAACCTTTCTCTAGATCCGTCCACTTATTCAACATGGCGCATGCATCAAAATGGGAACGATAATCCAACCAGGATCCCGAACCATCAAATGTTGCAGGTTTTATATGGGTCTGTGGTTTCTTCTCTGTTGCCGTTATCATATAGGTCTCTGTATCTTGTCTACTAAAGCGACGATCCTTTCGGCGATTAGTAATGTTTGACTCTGTTGCACTTCCAGAGACTGGTGTTGACATTAAATACCCAGGTCTTTTGCCATCATCAGAAGGAACACTACTTGTCCCAAACAACATTTCATCTTCCCATGAAACTTTTCCTATGGGATGCTTTTTTCGGTTTAACATCACCGTGAAAGTCTATATCTGAAAATCTCCCTGATGCAAAACCTGAATCTTTCGATTTCGTATCTGATCGAACATCTGGGGTACTTGTTTTATTAGCACTTGTATCCTTGGCTAAACTAGCATTGTGAATGCTTAGACTGTCATTTTTCAACTCTTGTAACTTTTGCTCTTTGAATGTTATTTCTTTGTCAATGTCGGTAATGTCCTTGTCAGCCATGTTTTACAATATGCCCACAAAATGAAAACAAATAATAGATCAACAAATGATACAAAATATATAAACGTAATATTCCTAAAACCGCTGCCACCAAATTTGTAACGTTTTTACAAAGTACAAATGATTAATATTATAATTGGGTCCGCTTAGGATTCCTTCCTAAGAATCACGTTTATATCGAATTAAACAAACCTCAACAACAATGGCACTAAAACAAGAAACTGACTTAAATTCACTATGTATATATACTTTTTCCTCGGTCCTATCTGGATAAATGATTAGCAAACAAATATGAACTTAACGACAACGAATTATAAGAAACGAATCAACCACAATTACATCACTAACGATCAAGCAAATAATCAAATATGAAGTTATAACACTGTAGTTGCAGACTGAGTGGTTTAACCAACAATCCTGTTGTTTCCCGACACAGTCTGCAGCTACCCAAAAAACACACCCTAAAAGTCACAGAGACACCTTTTATTAAAAGTCACCAAGACACTATTTTAAGTCACCAAGACACTATAGTCACTGAGACACACTATTAAGGAACTAGGTTCCTGAGCTGAGTGGTTTAATGAACAATTCTGTTGTTTCCCGACACAGCCCAAGAACCTAGCCCGAGAGGTGTTAACTAAGCGATGAGTTACCACCAAGTAACCAAATATTTCATGGGTGCCTGTATTTATACTCTTTCTAATTCCTTATGATTGGTTGATGATTCTGAAACTCTGATTGGTTAAAATATCAAGCGCTGATTGGTTAAATATAAAATGATATGATTGGTCGATTTCACAGGCTTTTCAATCCAGTGTGAATTTCTGTTTCATTACACAAGCAATCTTATCATTGATGTACTTTTATTTCATTTAATGCAGTCATATTGTGAACATTTCCAGTTAGAATCATTAGGAGAGTGGGGATGACCTCCAGGGGGTTCAAAACCTTTATACCATTAAATTTACATAACATAATAACACAAAAAGCGCAAAATTATGTATTGTCAAATGGAAAAAGTTTCCTACTATTTAGGAGTCACATGATCATTTGCCATTACTGTTTACAGGGACTGGAAGTGTATCTAACCACCATAACTTCTCCTTTTATTTGCTTCTCAGAAAATTCTGGTCTGGAAGTCCCCCCTCCCTCTCAAAAAAAAATTCTGTATTTTGTAATTGAATGTAACGTCGATAACGGGCGATAACTCTTTAGAATGTGAAATTCGTCTTATTGCAGCATCGGATGACCTTTGATCCTTTAAACTTTAACCTAACCAGTTGCATTTCAGACTATTTTACCCAAATCTATACTAAAACGTGTACTTACCGACTGCCATAGCTCCAACTTCATGAAATATAATCCAATTAAACACAAAATAATTCCAACTGACATACATGGAATGATGTGTACACAACACTAGGCCTAGTACTGCACGTGCAGTGCTATCTAAAAATGATAATGGTAAAACTAGTACTTAAGTTAGGTACGTGACGCAAGCCCAATGTGATGCAGGTCTTCAGATACATTTACAGTATAAGAACAAATTTAATATTATTATTTACAAAAGATGTTTTATCTTAACTTTGCCATCTAGGCCTATTTCCAAAAACAGGAAAATAGGGTGTGTTTGCGCGTGTGTGTGTTGATGGGAGAAGGGTGGGGGTTGACTAAATTGATTGGGTATAAATAGTATATGGCAGCTTTCAAGGTGTTTCTGCCTAATCAAGTATAAAAAAAGTTTGTACATTTTGGAAAAAATCATCAAAAACGCTTTAAACTAATTTGAATAATATTTGTTGTTGATCTATATGAGAAAATAGATTTAAAAAGTTCCAATTATGGGCCAAAAATTTACCCTCCCCCCCCCCCTTGTTTCAAACCTAATTTACATCATTAATTGAATTCTGTTGTTTAATTTCAGACTGGTAATGAATTATGAATATGAAATACATGTACCTATAAGATCGAGGCCCATGGTGACGGGTCACATGTTCACTTGAGAATATTATGCTCAATTTGATGAATACATGGAGGCCCTATTATGTAAATTATTAAATTATATTGAATTTTTCTTTGGTAAAGCCTAATTTTAGAAGAGTGTGCATTTAGAGGCAAACACCTTAGTGCGGGTATTACTGTCTCATGACAGCATCTAGTTTTTCTTTTAAATCCGTTTTTCAAGTTTGACATTATAAGTTATTTATGTTTGCATAACTAAATTAGCATTAAAAGTAAGTGCATCATGCGTTAAACTCCCACCATTTTCCAAATATTAATATTAAAATTGAAATAAATAAAGTGTTATTAGCAAGAAAAAAAAACCATATAAATTAACAATTTTCTGAACTAAATTGTATATTGTGTAACTATGTTTACTAATATTCAGGATTTACATATACATATACTTCTTTTCAAATAAATATCACACGAAATATTGCAGGTTAAAGTTACATGTAACTTTAAAATCTAAGATTTTTTTTCAATATTTTATTCTTAGAATATAATTGAATGACTCAATTAAGTGTGCATTGATAACATTGGCGTTGGAAGCAAAAGAGCATGTGCGGGGGTGGGGGTGTAATTAAAAAAGAAAAAATCATATCTGAAAAAAATTGACAAGAAAAAGAACATTTGTCCATTGTCCAAACTAGTAGTCCAAACCCGAAAATCCTATCGGAGCGGGTGTGTTTGTGTAAGGATCCAATTTTTTATCTTAAAGCACTACCACTTACTCTTCTTTCTTTGACTACACTGTAACGTATTTATTGAAAGGGGGGGGGGGTTTAAACCAATTTCACTTATTGTTCAATGCCTACATAATGTGATAAATGTGTTTTTATACTGTTGATTTTGAACCGGTTTCCTGATCAAAATTCCACGACCCTGCTCAGTTTTCAACGGACTAGGGTCTTAATTCAACACCTTTGGTTTCACTATTCAACGTTGAAAACTGACCCCCAGGTCAATTTTCAACCCGGGTCAAAATTCAACGTTACACCGGATCTTGTCTTCGAGGATGTAAAGACAGATACTCTGGATCCCAATGTAGTCGGACTTTCTAGATCTATCACTTGGCACAACATTGAATAGCAATTCTTAAAAAAATATTTATACTGTGTTCTAAAAAGCAATTTTAAATATTTCTGACAAAAAATTTCATCTGCTCAAGGGGAGTTTATTTAGAGGCAATGAAAACAAATGAATTTAATTTATAGAAAGTATGGCTGTCTACAAACAATAAAAGATAAACTGTATCCTTACATAAACTTTAAATTCAATTTTGATACGTTGTAGTGTGTTGAGGAGTTGCTGGTTACCTTATACGAAGGTACTACTCTTACTGCTGGACACAAATAACCTGATTTAAGTTGGAAACATATCAAAATATCTGTATGACCCATTTTCCAGTAGGTGATGACAAGAAAGAATATAATAAACTTAAACAATGAGCCTTACTTCTTTAATAGAAGGAACAGAATGGAGATAACGAACAATATTCAAAATTAAAAGTCCATAAAAATTCACAAATTTCATGAAAAACGTTGGTTTAATAAGCTGCAGTGTTGATATACAAATTATAAAACAAGAGGTTTATAATTTCTTATTGAAACATAAGGTGATAACAAACAGTATTCAAGATCAAAAGTCCTTTAAACAATACAAAATCCAAGCAGAGCAAATACGGACCTCCACAACATCATATATGGGATCGGGTGCCCTGGAAGAGAGAGCATCCCCTGCCTACCTGACACACCCGACGTGTGCTCCTTGTCATGATCGGGAATTATTAAGAAAATCCGTCGTAAATTCAGAGGATTAATAATGGACTAATAATTAGTATGATAAACGTCAGTCAGCATTTGACTCAATGACATATTGTATTTGCTGACAAAGTCATTGCATCGACTATGAACTTACCACATGATGACGTTAAACGAGACTGCTGATATTCTTGTTTCATCAACTTGTTTATCAATAATTTATCTCAATTTAGAAACTGTTCATACGTAGAGCATGCTCTTGCGTATCGAATCAATTGAAATATATTAACTCTGTAAGCAGGTGATTAAGGTATATTGATGCATAAATAAGGATAGTTGACGATTGAAAAGTTAAAAGTCATCAAGCTTATAATAGAGCTTGGTTGTAAGGTTACCATTAATGTACTTTGCAAGTAAAATATTCAAGGATGAAACAGATATGTCAGACTATGTGGTATTGTTTATCTCAAACTCATCGGGATATATCGTATCGACGTAGGAATGTATTTTACCATTGTTAATTAACAATACGTCGTCGATATCTCTAAATGTTGAGTTGAAGGCCACATAAAGTGTTTTCGTCTTTTCACGCAACAGATTTTGCACAAACTCTGCTTTGTATGAATACAACAATGGGTCTGCTAATAACCGAACGAAATTGGTATCCATGGGAATTCCAATGAATTGTTGGAAGATCTCGTCTATAAAATCCACATAGATGTTGTCAATCAGAAACTCTAACATCATTTTTATGTCAACTTTATAGTACTTATCTGTACAAACAGAATGGTTTAAACAAAATATTTTTGCAAATGACCAATAAAAATGTTTCTGAATATGAATCGAATTCTAATCTGAAACGAATCTGAATCTGTAGGATCTCGATCCCGTCTTAAAACTGAGAAGAAAAAGAAATTTTCATGTATCAATAAGGGAAAGAAATAGTCGATGTCAGGTGTTTATATTTTTGTCACTGTAATTGTTATTATTATAAAAGGACATGTCAAATTCTATAGACTGAATATCAGAACAGGTACCTATTCAATTTACAGGAAACCTGCTCGTAAAGTATACTTGTTGTATTTTTCTTTAGATTACATCATTTGTTTCTGACAAGAATCGTGTTATGGACCTTATTTTAAACAAGAGGCCCATGGGCCTTATAGGTCACCTGAGTATCATGTAACAACTTTCAAGCGATTATATTTGGTTAGTGTTTTAATCCAAAAACCATGAAATTCATAAATTTTGAAAGAGGCACCATTGCTTATCAAAGGGCTGATTTCAAGCATTAATTTATTTTTAGTCAAAGTACCCCCCCTGGTACCCCTGACCCAGCGGCCCTGAAATTATCTATTTTGTAAGAGGCCCCTTTCACATAATGCTTACAAATAGGAAAGTAAAACATTTAATTGCTGATTCATCATCTGCCAGTTTGGGCCAGTTATATAATTTTGTGATGTTGATCAAAATATATTTTAAAAAATCAATTCTTTAAAAGTCTTTCAATATATCTTCATTTTTTTAATATGTGTTAGGTGAATGTGTAGACATTGTTCTAAAATTTACTTGATGCCTAAAATTATAATTCCTTTCATAAAACAGACAGGGGTGAACATTTTTTCAATTAAGTAGCAATGCCCAAGCAAGGGGGAGATAACTTTCCAGATTTCCTCAGCCTCGTTTTGATTCTGTATATCAGAAAAGAGCTTGAAAAGTACGGTTTAATAAACTACTTTCCCTCGTGTTTTCAAACGTTTTGATGACTTGACTATGAAGTTTGATATGCCCCCCCCAGTATTACCAACCCTGAATGTTTGAAGTATGGCGCGATTAGTCGTTTTAAAAATAGATTGAAAAATTAAAAAAATCTCTAATTTTCATATACGGACGAGTAATGTGTCAAAAAATGCATAAGTAGCTTCCTCTGTTATACCACTACAAATGCATATCACATGCAGGCAAGTATTCAATCGTTCTTGTTCGCCATACGAATTTTCTAAAGTCTACTGGAGCAAATTCGGATCGTTCATATCCAGTATGGCAGTCAACACGTGTGTTGAAAAATATGTAAACAATTTGAATTGTACGTCTGATGGTCTGTTTACTTCATTGTCAAGGTGATACGATGTTATATCCTTGTTTTTGAACAATGCTTAAGTATTTTAATACAATGTAATGAAATTTAGTTCAAAGGATATTTCGTGTGCAAAAACGAAAGTAGGGTTCATCTCAAAGTGAACAAGAATAAATTTCAAGATTGACTTACTTTGGTGAAGAAAACAGTGAAAGTTAAATAAAAACTTCATTTATAATCATACTTTGAGTTTAATTGATAAGTTTATTACTTTAAATGGCATCACAGTATACGAATAATGAGACATAAGCTTTTCTGTATAAATAAGGAAAACAAAGGAAGACAACTCTTTGATTTTACATTCTGTGTCATATTTTCTTCTTTGTCTCAACAGTGGCACGAGGATATTATGAAATTTCAGATTAAATTAACTAACTGGTACCTAGGTTATATTCTAAAATTGTTTTGATCTGGCATTCCTGTATTATATGCTTCTAATTTACTGATGTACACTTTCCAATCATTTTCCTCGGAAAGATGGATAACTCTGTAAGAATTCTGCATGTTTTAAACATTCATAAACAGCTCAATTTTCACCCGATTTAAGAAACAATTGCTGATATGGAATCAGCGGGTCATACTTTACACAATGGACATAAAAAAACTGACAATATTTTAACTCCTTAAAAATCACTGGGCATTGCTAAATTAAGTGTAAAAAAAAAATTCTGACTATTACAAATGATACTACATGCCTGTATATATTTGTATATTCTTGCCTTTTAATAGTTGATTTTTTTTATTTCTTCAGGTTATTGTTTATTTCTTTCTCAAATGGATTAATTTAACTTCTCCCATAGTTTTATTCATTACATTTGATGCATAAGCAACCCTTTTCTGAAGAATGATGCTTAGACTGTAAGCTATAACAGAAACCTAAACAATGTCGCTGGCAATATGCAATAGCTACCACGGGCAGTTTAAAACCTGGGGGAGGAAAATAATTTAGGGACAGACACTTTTGAAACGAATACATAATTATCTCACCAGCATGTCATTGTGCAACAAAGTCTTCAGCATTTTATTTGTTCTTTGAACGGGGTGAAACGTTTTGAATGGCACTCGTATCGATGAATTTTACACTAAACCTAGCTAGCTATATTTTACCTGCCGTTTCATCTTAAAACCGGAAGTGCGATTTCGTAAATTTGAAATCTCGATCCCGACTCAAATTTGACATCAGAAAAAAGAAATTGTTTTATTTTTTTCTGAAAATTCAAAACCTTGAGCGGAGGGTTTGTAAAACTGAAATTGAAATAAATCCTGGCCTTAAATATGGAATTAGATCATTAGCATATTAACCAGGAGCAAAGGATTAGATGTTCAAAGAATTCATGCATTTCACAACAATATCAAATTCAAAACCTTGAGCGGAGGGTTTGTAAAACTGAAATTAAAATAAATCCTGGCCTTAAATATGGAATTAGATCATTAGCATATTAACCAGGAGCAAAGGATTAGATGTTCAAAGAATTCATGCATTTCACAATATAATCATTAGAGCTCCACCCTAAAACAAGAACCCCTGACCCTGGGGCCATAAAATTCACAATTTTGGTAGAGGCACTCTTATTCATCATAACTATGTACTTAGTTATTTAATTTAATACCCAGGTGCAGAGAAGAAGATTTTCAAAGAATTCATGTTTTTCACTATATAATCAATAGAGCCCCTCCCTAACACCATAAACCCTGACCCTGAGGCCATAAAATTCACAATTTTGGTAGAGGCACTCTTGCTCATCATAACTATGTACTTAGTTGGTTTATTTAATACCAAGGGGCAGAGAAGAAGATTTTCAAAGAAATAATGCATTTTCACTACCTACTTATTTAGCCCCGCCCTAGCACTAGAACCCCTGACCCCAGGGCCATGAATTTCACAATTTTGGTAGAGGACTCATTGCTGATTACAATCATGCAAACAGTTTGACTGCTTGATGTCCAGGAGTAAAGAAGAAGATTTTTAAAGATTGCATTAATTTTAGTGGTTTTGGCCCCACCCCTCAGGCCCAAGGGGGGCAGGGATCATGAAATTCACAATTATTGTTTCCCTACACCCATAGATGCTTTGTGCCAAATAGGGTTGAAATTGGTTCAGTGGTTGCAGAGAAGAAGCTGAAAATGTTTAAATGTTAACGCACGGCGCACAACGCACGACGACGGACGAAAACAGATAGCAATAGGTCACCTGAGTTTACTCAGGTAACCTAAAACAATTCTGTGTGAATGTATTCATGCGAGTCATTATGTATATTTATACTTAATTGAAAATGATGTCGGATAAATAACTTTTTCAACAACCCCATGGCCACTTTCTTGGAGCACAAATACTTGACAATGTCCAAAAGTTTCGGCCATTGACACCTACAAAAAAATGCAAGTTTCTAGTTTAAATGTTTCCTTTCATTTCTCGAAAAAAATCCTTGATTGGCGTAGCTTATTAAAATGAGTAATAAAAAGTTTAAGTTGTCTCCTACATTGCAAAGTTTTTGGACCTGTCTCTGCCTGTCTTCATTGAGCAATTGAACAAATTTACTACATTAATTATGGAACATGAATTATATGTAGGGTCAACTACCGTATAGGAATTGGATCAACTGAACAAAAAATTCTTAACGAGCATAAAATTATATAAAGATTGTTAGGGACAAAGTGTAATCTTGATGGGGACTGGCCCTACTCCCCCCTCTCCCGTTCGTACTGATCTGATGTCATATCATTAAATTTGACGTCTTGAACTGTAAAGCTGATCAGTAGCAATCAAGTGAGAAATGTGTCAAAGTAGCCCCCTCCGATCTTTTAGTCATTAAACTGTATGTTAGAAAGCAAATAAAGATGACCCATCCCCTCGCTAACTTAGGAAACACATACTCCTCGTAAAAGTTGGTCAAGAAGAATGATTCAAAACCACTTACATGTATAAGTTTATAAGACCTGCCTATGGGAATTTTTTAATATATCCCTTCTCATCGCTCTAAGCAATGCCCCTGGTTCACCATTGACACTCCCCAGCCCACAAGAATAAAAAAAAAATCTAGCTTCATAAACACTTGGTTACAAGTTAAGGAATATATAAATTAAAAAAATAAAACATCCATATAGTAATACGATTAAAATCATGGAATTATGGAATATTTAAGTATCCACATCTTAATTGCACAAATTCTTTTATACCGGGTATATTGTTGCACAGTACTCTTGAAGTTTCTCCTTCACAACTGTTAATATCCTAGTGAGGAGTAAAGAAAGAGTCTTGGTTGAAAATTCACTGGACACTGCAATGTATCTTCATTGTAAGGATTTAAATTTTATAACGTTTCGGAATTCAAACAACATTGTTATACCCTTATAAATAGCTTTCTATGTAATAAAAAGTCCAACAAAAGAAATTTTTATCACATCGGTCTAACAATTTCACTGTTGACTGGCCTTCCGGTCCAACATAAGAATTGTTAGACCAAAACGTCACTACAACGTCACAAGTAGTCAATTTAATTAATTTTCGTTCAATTTCGGCGACACGGAAATGGCTGAAGTCAAGAGCTTCGAGAGTTGTTGCTACCAGCCAAGTATAAAAATATAATCATTTTTTTTCTTTCTCAGCTATTGTTTAATATTTACTGATTTAGCCATAATTTAACATGTAAACTAAATTGATAATATAGTGTGTATTGAATAAATCTGAAGTAAGCACTGAAGGGTATAACAAAACAGTTATTGACTGGGTATGAGGGCAACATATGCTTTGTTGGACCTGAAGATGAAAAATGTTGCCAGAGGCCGCAGTATAATACATAACGTATATCGAAGTTCTAATTCATTTTTGGTTCTTTGGGATAATAAAACTCATTTTATATTGATAAATAAATGTATTTGTTTATTACATACAAAGTTTAACATGAAATCCAATGAATATGTAATATATTTCCTGTTTTGAGATTATACTGAAATTCACTGCTCTTGAACAAAATGTATTTTAATAAAAATGAATATGACTTACATATAAGTGTGAATGCATGTGGCTGTTTGGGTTGAAATTCTTAGTTGCCAGTAAATGCATGTCCGTCAGAAAATGCTTGTCCGTAGAAAATTAGTCCAAATGTTGCATTATTTGCTGTCTTTAAAACTACTAAACCGCTGTGTACTTCAAAGGTACGAATCATGATAGTGCTCTTCAAAACTGAAGGGTTTACTCGCACAGTTTTATAGTGGTCAGCAGATGAACCGTTTATCTGAAGGCAAAGTATAATATACGTTTGTGGAATTACAGTGTATCATACTTATATAGTTTTTTCTTGTATATCCTTCCGGTAGAACAACATTATGGTAGTTGACATATTGGTTAATTCCAGATATGCCGTTACCCATTCCGATACCGGTAACTAATACGGGATTATCTGACTCCAGAATATATGCTTCTTCTGATGTAACTTCAGTGTTCTTGTATTATTTTTCATTCAAATACCAATTTAATACTTTTTGTCCGATTTTGATGTGAATAGAGTTTGGAAATTCAAGAATCACTTGAACTAACGTTCCAAGTTACCGTAAAAAGGGGGTACAATGTATAGTTTATCTAATTCAGTAGTTACATGTAGGGGTAATTGAGTTACCATATGACTACAACCATTGCCTTTCATGTCTTGAAATCGATTTCCAGAAAATACAGCTATTGGTTTTGTAGACGTGATCAAAGTTCCAGTAATATCTGTTGTATGTCCTATTTGCAAAGTTTTGTATTCATCTAATATGGTTAATAATTCTTCTTGGTCTCTGCACCTTTTACTAAATATACAATTGAGATATTATCTTTTATTTGAAATCTGATATTTATCAATGTGTTCTCATGCAAGGCTGCCATTGCAGACTGGCTCCGGTAATCAGTATGAGGGTATGCAAACGTCGACGAAATAAGCCAGTCTATTTGTTGGAATAATATGTGTTCCGGCGACAGAACCGTAAATTAAACAATGAAATATAGATACTGTCGATAGTCCAGATGTGTGTCAAAGTACAGCTTTTGTCTCAATTGCTAAATAACCACAAGTCAGATCAAAAGGGAGTGTAATCTTGGAAAAATGAGAAATATTCATTATTCGGGCAGTTGCTGATTTAACGACGTTCGATCCTGATATTTAAAGTCTTAAGCTTTTTTTGCCAAGTGTATTTTTAGTTTCTACATACATAGCTAAATTGAAATTCAAATCAAAAAATGGGGGTCAATATGCTTCTTTTAGTGCTACAGTACATTTGATATGACTTTTCTGCACTGAAATTTGTGTCTTAATTAAAAATTACATCATTGACGTTTTCCCTCTGATACTGTTATCCAATTAAAGCATGAAACAAAATGAACTCTAAGACTGTTTAAAAAAAGACACTTAAAAATTGTGACTAAGAAAAAGTTTCAAATTGCTTCGCAAAATCAATTATTTGACCTTTCTGCACTAATAAAAGGTTATTTTTCGGGTATTGAAAATATAATAAGCAAGAAAATTATTTTAAAGTCTTAAACTTTTTCTGATTTTAAGCAAATAGGTCAAAGTTATCTTGAATATTTAGAAATGGAGATCAAAAGTGGGGGTATATGATGTACATTTTCAAATATTACTAAAAAAGTGTGAATTTTACGTTAAAATTGGCTCAATTTTTCCCGGTTTTTCAAAATATATTTTCTATATTTGTCACACTTTGTTGATAGAATTCATAAAACAATTCAATAGATACTTCAGAACCAGCATAACATATTTCACTGCAAATAACAGCTTTGTGTGCAACCAGCATGGAAAAATATGCATCCAAAATTAACAGTGCTGTTTTAGTTCAAATGGAAAAAAACTGACCATTATCGTCTAAAAAACCGTCCGCCACAAAATATAGTCCCTAGCTTAATTCTACTTGAATGGAATTTAATTGCGGTTTTTTCATTGAATATAGTTTAATTTGCATTGTAGAATTTAGTTTTATTGTTAGAACCTAAAAATTATGCTTAATTTTATGAATAAAGGACCTATGCGAAATACACTAAAAATATCAGGATCGAACGTCCTTAATGGACAAATTTAATTGAGAAGACGTTGAAATATCAACGGACGTGCTATAATTTGTTGTGATGAAGATTGTTGAGGGATCTGTTCCAACTATATGATTCCGCATGAACAGGATAAAGTATTCATTCGTTGTCTTCACTGCCTGCAAAATATATGCTTAATGTTTATTTATTAGTTTTAATAAACACAAGCCCTCTTTGAAAAGGGTAAAAATTAGCTCTACTTTTTGTGATATATATTTTAAGTGGAAAAAATATTACCTATTGAAGTTGAGAATTGAACATTGGATGATGTCTGTTCCGTTGTTGTTTCTGCTATCGTGATTGGTTCCATTGTTTCTGTAATGGTGTCGGTAGTGGTGGCTGATTTTCCTGTTGATAAGAGGGAATATATATATATATATATATATATATATATATATATATATATATATATATATATATATATATATATATATATATATATATAAAAAGCACTAAAAAACCAACAACCCTGTATATCCTAAATGTCGGATCTACCAAGTAGATACAAGGTCACGGATGGAAATTTATATAAAGCACTAAAAATGACCAACGACACGAACAATAAAAATTGTCAAATTTTCGGGACGCCCTGTCCCTTCCTCAGGACAAAGAAAAAAGTTAGAAAGTCATAAGAACATAGGAAAAAGAGAAACAAGAACAACTAGCACTACTACTAAACTACTAAACACTAGATATTTACATACTTAATTACATGATGAATTGGAATTTTTAAAAACACTAATAAAGAAAGAAATCCGGACCGCTATGAAATGCGTCCGGTCTATCGGGTATACTCGGGCGAAGTGCGATTTACATAATTGAACGAATTAATTATGCTAATTAATTACGACAATCAGTAAATCGTACATTGTTTCATTCTCTCAAAATGGCGTAACTTTACTTAATAAAGAATAATCGAAGAAAAATAATGTAGCAGGGATATTTAAACATATGAATTATGATCAATTATAAATTTTGAAATATTTAGGGACTTATTACCGGGAAAAAATAATTAACAAAGGTGTAAGCAATACATAGTTATGAGAGTTGTTCGAGAGTTGGTGACGCAAATTTACTGTAGAATTTACACTAAATTGAGAGAATAATCTTGTTTAGTATCATCAGGAATTGGGTCTAGTTTACGTTCATTCTGGTGAAGTCATTCAGTTTGTTAATACCATTAGGGCGGAATGACTTCAATCTGTGCATCCAGAACTTTTCTTTGCTTTTTCTCTGAGCATCTGTCCATCTTGGGTTATGGTCAATCACCACTACTGTCATGTCCTCCCATTTGTGACCCTCAAGGTTGAAATGTTCCCCAACGGGTTCATTGAGTTTTTTGGTCCTAATGGTCGAACGGTGGTTATTGACTCTCCTGCGGAGATCTCCTGTTTCACCAATATACTGTTTGGAGCAAACTTTGCAACTGATGAGATAAATGCAGTTGTCAGTATGACAGGACAAATTCCCTAGTATTTTGTAGCTGCGGCCTGTAACAGGGCTGTTAAAACTGTCTGTGTCAGTGCTGTGCTTGCAAAGAAGACATCTTCTGTCAGAGCAAGTTTTAAATTGATCATAATTCATATGTTTAAATATCCCTGCTACATTATTTTTCTTCGATTATTCTTTATTAAGTAAAGTTACGCCATTTTGAGAGAATGAAACAATGTACGATTTACTGATTGTCGTAATTAATTAGCATAATTAATTCGTTCAATTATGTAAATCGCACTTCGCCCGAGTATACCCGATAGACCGGACGCATTTCATAGCGGTCCGGATTTCTTTCTTTATTAGTGTTTTTAAAAATTCCAATTCATCATGTAATTAAGTATGTAAATATCTAGTGTTTAGTAGTTTAGTAGTAGTGCTAGTTGTTCTTGTTTCTCTTTTTCCTTTGTTCTTATGACTTTCTAACTTTTTTCTTTGTCCTGAGGAAGGGACAGGGCGTCCCGAAAATTTGACAATTTTTATTGTTCGTGTCGTTGGTCATTTTTAGTGCTTTATATATATATATATATATATATATATATATATATATATATATATATATATATATATATATATATATATATATATATATATATATATATATATATATATGTTTTATCAACACAATGATCTTTTACATCCTTATATTTTCATCAATTTAAGTTTTCTTAAATCAAATAATAATTGACCGTAATTCTGTACAGATGACAGTACATAATATCAAATTGTTGTTCAATAAAACTTTTACAAGCTCAAATGGCATTTTTTTTTTGAATGTTTGTTCAAGAGTATTCGCTTTTTTTTTCTCTTAGAAATGGTTGTTCACAGTTGCCTAGGGTAGATCCTTCGCTTCGGGATCTGGAGGCCCGGGTTCGATTCTCGTTCGCGGCGCCATGTAAAACCTTGGACATATAAATAGGTAGTAACAGTTCCCCAAGCATAAAAAGTGAAAGGCACAGGTCTTCCGGATATGACCTTTAAAACGTAGGTCCATTGTCCTAATAGAGAAACATCGACATCTTACGAACGAAAGTAACGTAACTCGCCCTAACTTCCCGTATCTCGATAGTTTTCTCGGGACTAGTAATTGCTCTCATTTAAAGTTTAGAATCAGAAGAAATAGGATAGAATAGAATAGGATAAAATAGAACTAATAGTGTTTTAAACACTTCATAATTCAAATTTGCTCATGTCAAATTTACTGAAATTACTTGCAATGTTTAAAAAAAGCGAACAAATAAAAGAAAATACACAATGATACTTAAGACGGATTAGGAAACGCGTTTGCCGTGATTCAGTGATTAAACGTTTACACACTACATGTACTCGTAAAGTGCGCCTTGTTCACATAGTGAAAGGTTACTTTTAACAGCTTGAAAAAAAAATAAGTCCGTGAAATCACGTAGATAAGTAGTGCGTTTTATAAAGTGTCTTGTATTGAGAGAGAGAGAGAGAGAGAGAGAGAGAGAGAGAGAGAGAGAGAGAGATTCTTTTTTTTAATTTATTAAAATAAAATCACTTCAAAAAATAAACGAACATTCAAGGTAGACAATATCTTCTTAGATGATGTTTTAAATGGAAATCTACTAAATTATCTTGGGCTGCCTTTATTTTATGTATGTAACAGGCATGAAACAAGCAATTTCAGTGGGGGATGGGAGACAACTAAACTTTTTGTGTTTTAGAGTCACTACCAAACAATTCCTTGGAAAGCCAAATTAAAGATTTTTTTTTATTGTGGGAGCACAATTATATATTAGCTAAGTTTTCTATAGTACATTGTTTATTTATCGACTTCATTTGGGGGTATCCTCAACCCCGTTCCTATAATATTATTCGAACGTGTGCAAATGATGTATATGTATATGTATCATGTACTATTTAGTATATCATGATGTATATCTTTACATATATGTGCTTTATAAAAAATAAAATTTATGTCGGGTGGTGCATATTTCGTAGTAAAGTTCTTTTCTTTGTCTTAAAGTTATGCTCCACTATGTCATTGTTTGTTAACCATGCATTAATCGTCAAATTATAAAATTAGAAGAAACATTTTATTCTTTTGACCACACACAGAGTTAATCTTAGTTATTTTTGACCGACGGTTCAATATACATATAACAATCTAGTTCAGAGAAGGGGGTGGTGGATTCCCTTGACTAAATATGTAGAATTATTAAATGTATTCAGGTTTACTGAAGCAAATAAAAAATATGCCAATATGGATATGAAGATTTTATTGCTTATTCTTTATTATGTGTATAGAGGATTCTTTTTATATAAAATATTCATCACACTGTAATGGTGATTTTATGAGTTTGTACAAGCCAGACGTAATAATTTTTTTTCATTTCACATGCTGAATACGATCATTTAGTAAAACAAAATGTATTTGGGAAAAAAAGAAAATTGATTATCCGGGATTCGAACCTGAGTGTTCTCAAACATGAAGCGAGAGACATAACATTACACCACAGTACCGCTTTAAACAGGCGTTAATTATATGCAAGCATGAAGGCACATACATGTATATATTCACGTTCGATATTGTCAAAATTTTACAAATGCATGGTGTCTAATTTAGCATTAATTAAATAGTTTTAATAGATGTAATAAAAATATAAAGTCCGCAGAGAACCTGTTTTATACGTTACATGTATTACTTTCCTCATGCCCCTGTGCTAAAAATAGCGAGATTTAATACAATAAATGCTAATAAAACAAACGGGTTGGGGCAGTTTAAGAGGGGTGAGAGAGGTCTAAGGGAGCTTTATTATAAAATTACATTCCAAAAGCTCAAAATTTTCTTGAAATATCACACAAACGATAGTGTTACATTAAGACAAAATGTTTCAATTTACGAACTTGAACTTTTGACCTCAATATCATTAGGGGTCTTCCTTAGACCACAAGGAGTTGCTATGTATAATTTCATTGAAAGATCTTAAAGGGTTCTCGAGATATTGCTGGGACACGACAGTGTTAAAACAGACAGAATTTACGAATTTATGACCTTGACCTTTGACCTTTTGACATAAATAGAAATAGGGTTCTTCTTTAGTCCATAGGGAGCTGCCATGCAAAATTGCATTGCAAGAGCTGAAAGGGTTTTCAAGATATCGTGTGGAAACGAAAGCGTTATAGACAGACAGAAAGACGGACAGCTAGACAGAAGGACGGACATGATTAGGGCTGCTACGATTAACTGAAATATCGGTTAACTGACTGCAATTCACAATCTTTCGGTTTGATTCAAGATTGATTTTTTCATGATAACATTTCCTGTTGTTACGCGCATTCTGATTGGTTAATCGGAGGAAATGATGGCAAATCATGTTAAAGTAAACAAAATCACGGAAATGGTCGTGAAGAAGTCGACAGGGAACTACTTTCAAGTTCCATTTTCGACAGAAAGATGGCACAGAGGATAAATATATTTACTAAAAGGCAAAACCCATCAGCCACGTAATTCTGAATTCTAATGCAATTGTTTTGTAAAACATTCTTTGATTGGCTAATGCACTGATGTTTGAAGCAGTAAAACGAGCATTAACGAGCTGAAAGCTTTTTCATTGTGACGTCATAATAGAGCGACGCAAAAAAACAATGCTCCGTGACGTATTTCATGTAACAAAATTCAACAAAATAAGACGTAAACAACAAACAAAATGCATGGATTGCATTAGAATGGGAATAACTAAACTTTTAATTTGGTATTTGCGACCGTTAATGCTGATTTAACGGTCGCAAACATCCGTTTTACCAGCTCTGCTTACGCATCGCCGGTAAAACTCAGTTTGTGACCGTTAAATCAGCATTAATGGTCGCAAATACCAAATTAGAAGATAGTTATTCCCTAATTTAGAGGAACCGACAAAGTGCTGGGAATTTCCTTATTTCTTTTAATATTAACATCATTTTGAATGTGATAATATTATTGACATTCTTGTTATGACAGTTATGTCATTGTGATTAAGTGGTTTGATATTTTATTGGTGAATTAAAAATTTAAATCACAACAGGGATCTTACCGTTTCTATTGTGGCCAAATTAGCAAAATATATACTTTTATTCTTAACATAATAGGAAATCGTTCATTTTGTTTGAAAGATTTGTTCGCATGTTTCATCTTTTAAAACCATTGAGAGTATTCTTAATAATTTTGATTTAAAACATTTGATTCTTTGGTCATACTTTGTAACTAGCACATTAAGTATTTCTTTGTTTTCTTGGCTTTACTTTACTTTTATCTTAATAAACCTTATAAAAGCATGAATCATTATTTATTAGAATGTCTTATGATCTTGATGATCAAAGATTACAGATTTTATACAAAAATCTAAACAAGAGGCCCATTGGCCACATCGCTCACCTGAGCAATGTGGCTAGGAAAAAAGGTGAAGCCCAAAAGTGGTCCCAAACAATCCTTAAACGGGAGATGGTATAATTTTAATAAACATGAATCTACACTAACTAAAGATGCTTGCATATTTCTTTGACTACCTGCGGCTTTATTGCCCTTTACATTTGAGCTTACATTGTGGCCCAACCCTACCCCCAGGTGTCATGAATTGAACAAAATTGAATCTTCACTACCTGAGAATGCTTCATATGAATAATACTAATTATGGCTTTTCTATTTTTTTTTTATTTTTTTTTAAATGTTTCTATGATTCCGGATTCCGTTGTGGCCCCGCGCTACCCCAAGGGGTCATGGTTAAAACAAAGTAGAATCTCCACTACCTGAAGATGCTTCCATAAAAATATGATCATTCATGCCTTTGCTAATCCAGGGAAGAAGTTTTTTAAAAAATCCTATATATTTCTATGTAAAACTTTGATCGGCCACTGTGGCCCCGCCCTACCCCAAGGGGTCATTATCTAAACAAAGTAGAATTTCTACTACCTGAAGATGGTTCCATATCAATCTGATCATTCATGCCTTTGCTAATTCTTGAGAAGATTTTTAACAAATTGTCCTATATATTTCTATACAAACTTTGATCAGTTACTGTGTCCCAGCCCTTCCTATTGGGGTCATAATTTGAAAAAAACTGAATCTAAACTACCTGAGGATGATTCCTTATAAATTCTAACATCCCTGGCACGGTGGTTCTTGAGAAGAAGATTAAAAAAATCCTACATATTTTATGTAAAACTTTGGTCGGCCATTGAGGCCCCACCCTACCCTTGGAGGTCATATTTTGTACAAAATTGAATTAAAACTACCTGAGGATGCCCGTAAAATTACCTGAGGATGCTCCCATATAAGTTTAAACTTTCCTGGCACAGTGGTTCTAGAGAAGAAGATTTTCAAAGAATTGTCCTATATATTTCTATGCAAAACTTTCCTTGGCCGCTCTGCCCCCGCCCTACCTCTTGAGATCATGATTTGAACAAATTTAAATTTAAAATACCTGAAGATGTTTCACTTTAAGTTTCAATTTTCCTGGCACAGTGGTTCTTCGGAAGAAGATTTTTAAAGAATTGTCCTCTGTATTTCTATGTAAAACTTTCCTCGGCCATTGTACCCCCACCCTACCTCTGGGGATCATGATTATAACAAACTTAAATCTATACTACCTGAGGTTTCTTCCCTATAAGTTTCATTTTTCCTGGCACAGTGGTTCTTCAGAAGAAGATTTAAAAAAAATTTCTTATATATTTCTAAACTTTGATCGGCCATTATTGCGCCGCCATATCCCGGAGGTCATGATATGAACAAATTTGAATCTACACTATGTGAGTATGCTTCCACATGAGTTTCATCTGTCCTGACGCAGTGGTTCTTGAGAAAATCAAATTTTTATTATTTCTGAGTAATCTTCCCTTGAATAAGGGAGTTGTCCTTCATTTGAACCGACTTGAATTCCCTTTAGCTAAGAATACTCTGTGCCAAGTTTGGCTGAAATTGGCCCAATGGTTCTTCAGAACAAGTTGAAAATGTGAAAAGTTTACGACGACGACAACGACAACAACAACAACGACAGAGAACGGACAAATTTTGATCAGAATTGCTCACTTGAGCCTTTGGCTCAGGTGGGCTGAAAAGATCTATTTCTTATAATCGAAACTAAATTATTCGAAAATTGAAGTTTTTGTTTGAATCGAATCGTTTCAAAACTTTTATGATTTGTTGCAGTCTTGACATTTTTACTATTTAAACCCCTCTTCACCCTAGGATGTTTTGTATAAAGTTTGGTTGAATTCAGCTTAGTGTTTATTGAGAGAAGGTTGAAAATGTAAAACGTTTACAGATGGACAGACGATGGACATCGGATGATCAAAAAAGCTCACTTCGAATCAGGTGATCTAAAAAGTCTTGGTCCAGGAAAAAAAATATTCGCCTTACAATTCAATAAATCTTGAAATTAGAAATATTTAGAAATATTTTTAATGAAACTTACTTATTTTGGGACGTGTAGATGGTTCAAACTGAAGATAAAATCCTTGTTTTTGTATGCTGGAATCTGAAGAAAATTTTATTACAATGGATTCGGCATTTGAATAGAATAGAGTTCCAGCTGCTACGGTACCAGAAAACCTAAAATGAAGAAATAAAGTTGATTACTAATCATAAACACTCTGATGTCTATTACTGGAGACTTCCAAGACAACAAACCTATGAGACAAATCGCTCACCTAAGCACATTGTCTATGAAAAAAAAACACAAATCAGATCAGTATTGGATGGGGGAGGAGGGGGGTGCAAAGGAATTTTAAACTTTCTGAAGAAGCTTCCATATTAAAAGACCCATGATTTTCTGTTCTTGAAAAGACATTTCTCTAAGTTTTTTTCCAGTTATACATTACCATGTAAAATTTTGATCCATATTGTGACCCAAACCTACCCTTTGGGTCATGATATGAACAAACTTGAATCTACAATACCTGAAGATGCCTCTATATCAGTGTCACTACTTTTGGCTTTGCTGTTCTTGTGAAGAAGTTTTTCGAGACATTTTCCTAAACATTCCTATGTAAATTTCTATCACCCACTGTGGCCCCGCTCTATCCAAAGGGGTAATTACTTGAATGAATTCAAATTAATCCTAATGGGAAAAAAATTACACTAAAGTGTAAAGTTCTACAGATTATTGTACTAATGGACATTGCAAACAACAAACCCAGTTAAAGTTCAAATATCATTTGTTTGGGTTACTGCATAATCATTTTTTATCATTAGATTTTAGATTTATAATAATGTACCTATAATCATAGCTTGCAGTATTATTATCCATATTTACAAATGTTACTGTTTCAGATTCTCTGTGCAATTCAAATATAAAGTTAAACAAAGATCAATAATTAATACGGAACTTTCGAGATACTCCGGATATGGCTGTTTACGTTCGGATTTTATACACTGCTGTCACGTGATAAGGCTGAAATGTAGGGCGTATTTTGTTGACATCGAAACAAAATGGAGAGTAACCAAGCAGAGGAAAACAAGCCCCCAAAGAGAAAAAAGTGAGAAGCATGGAGACGAACCAAATCATTATTGCTGTTCCGTGCCGGGTTGCACATCAGATGGCAGGAAAAAGGCAAATTTAAGTAAATATCCGTGGATGAGGGGAGTGCAGTTCTACCCATATCCAGGAGCTAAACGTCAGGCAAAAATGAGAAAGAGGTGGCTGCAGCAGGTTTTCAGGGATGAGAAGTATGCCCCAATACGCTACCATTTTGGTGTTCACGACATTTTATAGATGGTTGTCCAACAGAGGAAATTCCTGTCCCTACCTTATTTCCACGCAATAAAGTCGTCAAACAGTCCAGAACAACAACCTCTATCGAGAAACGTCAGCCAACCAATTCTTCGTCTGATTCAGCTACAGTAGCGGAGACGTCAGTTCATTCCAACAAGTCCAATGGAATGCGCAACTAGGTTAAGGGCTACCCAAGGTAGATCAGTGTATGCAGAGCGTCGGGAATTCGATTATGACGTGTCGGTGAAATTGTACAAATGAATCTCTGCGAATAAATAATAATTTTCTTTTTCATATACTCTTACATACTTTGATTTCTCATGATAATTGTATATATTAATCAATGTGTAACTTATCTTGTCATTACAACACTATTAGAAAGTAAAATCAAAGCCAACTTGATCTCGCTGTACTAACAGATATGACGTCATAGTCTAGTTTGAAACGCAGTTTCTCTGTACTTTAGACGCAGATAAAGCTATTAGCTGAACTGAAAATATAAAAATTAAATCTAAGTAAGCATGATCTGACTATAATTGATTAGTATTTTTGAATGCATTTATCAATAGTTCACAGTCTTATTTAATTGATAACAATTAGGTCTCTTATAAAGCCGCAGTCATGCACTTTTATACAGAAACGTACTACAATCACATGTACAACCCCTCCAAAATCTCAAAAGTTCAACTATATACGCTTGATTATAAATTATAATATTTTACACACATGTAGCTATTGTCCCTACTATTTTGAAAAGTAGTTGGGAGCAAGTTGTGCGCTGTTGAGTTTTTCCGTAGTTTTACATTTCTTCAATGCGTATAGTGTATATGCACATAGTTTATCAAAAGCCGGCTAAATTTTATATATTTCTTGGGCATGGAGAAGTTGCTCCCAGCACTTTTCGGGTCAAGAAAGAATCAGGGGCATTAAGACCCTAAATATGCCCCAACCATAATGGACAAAATATTATAAATATTAAAAGAATTATGATTGAATCACACCTTTTCAGACATATTTTGATGAAAAAACCACTATTAAGACATTTTGGGGTCTATACAAAAATAACACAATTTTCACTGATTTCTCGAAATTCTTAATAATTTTTTTCCCTGTAAATATGATTAAAGAAATATAAAAGATGGATATTTAATACAAGTACAACAGAAATGATCTTAAACATGTGAATAGAATCTATTTTTTTAGCTATAAGTGGTAAAAAAAACGGATTTAAATGTAAAACAGTTGTTTTTGTCCCGTATTTTCGTGAAAGCGAGGGGACATTAAATCTCATTCGTCTGTTTGTCTGTCCGTCAGTCTGTAAGTCTGTCAGTCTGTCCGTCACAAAAACTTTAACCTTGCCCATAACTTTTGATTTAATGGAGCTATGACTTTCATATTACACATGTGTATTCCTTGTTACAATACCTTTCTTTGGGTACCACCAAATTTGACCTTTTGACCTTGACCTTTGAGTTTAACCCACTTTTACACAAAAATTCCAAACTTTTACTTTGGCCATAACTTTTGAATGGTAGGTACTAGGACTTTCATATTTCACATATGTATTTTTTGTGGCAAGACCTTTCATTGGATACCAACAACCTTGACCTTTCGACCTTGACCATGGAGTTTCAGTAATTATGAAAAACTTTAACCTTGACCATTACTTTTGAACGGTGGTGACTAAGGCTTTCGTACTTCACATATGTAATCCTTGTAAAAAAAACTTCCATTGGATACCAACAACTTTTAACCCTTGACTTTGGAGTTTTAACTACTTTTTAAACTTTAACCTTGGTCACAACTTTTAAACAGTAGATACTAGAACTTTTATTTTTCACATATGTATTCTTTGAGTCAAGACCTTTCATTGGATACCAACAACTTTTACCTTTTGACCTTGACCTTTGAGATTTACGTACTTATGAATAAACTAAAACAACCATAGCTTTTGAAATGTGAGAGCTAGGGCTTTCCTACTTCACATATGTAATCCTTTGAGAAGACCTTTCATTGGATACCAACAACTTTCCTTTGACCTTGACATTGGAGTTTTCACTACTTTGAAAAAAACTTTAACTTTGGTCACAACTTTCGAACGATAGATAATAAGACTTTCATATTTCACATATGTATTTTTTTGTGGCAGGAGCTTTAATTGGATATCAACAACTTTGACCTTGACCTTAAAGATCTACGTACTTATGAATAAACTTTAACCTTGACCATAACTTTTGAACGATAACGGCTAGGACTTTCATACCTCACATACGTAATTCTTGTGAGAAGACCTTTCATTGGATATCAACAACTTTGACCCTTTGATCTTGACCTTGGAGTTGACCTCCTTTAAAACTTTCACTTTGGCCATAAGTTTTTAACGGTCAGGATTAGGGTTTTCATCCTTCAAAAAAATCAACTTCAATGATAATTTCTAAATAAATGACATATGGTAGGGTGTTCATATTAGACACAATATGTCATAAAAAATAACATCTCACTCACAAAGACACCGAAAGCGGGGGACCACAATTCTTTGAATTTACTTGTATGTATTTAACATAAAAATACATTGAATGCACAAAGTGAACAAACAAGAAATGTATTCAACTAACATTTTTAATGACAATTCATTAAACTTGACAAAAATAACAATAAGGGATTTCAGTTTGCATAAACAAATTCCAGAACTCCCATCACCCACCTATACTTTTTCCAAAAAGATCATAGAAGTTTAACATCACACCACTCATGCCTTATACACTACATTTACTGATAATAAAATAATGTTTATCATCCTCACAATGTCATAAAAATGACCTAAGCATCAAAGAATTAGTTATTCTAGTACATGTTTGTCTGGAAAGGTTTTGTAATTACATTGTATTACAATAAATAACAAGTACTTGTATATAGTCATGTTAATTATTAACAAAGTTCAATATGCAAATAAACACATTGCATAATAAACTATAATTGTTACTATTATCTGAGAAACATTTTGTGATGCATTATGCATTTTACATCAGTATATTAATTTTGATAACAATTAATCATAATATAATAACAAATCATTTCATTTGTCAAAGTACATAATTCATCTTTCAATATTCACAACCAAACTTATTAAACTCATGCAATGAATCTACTATGTTTTTGGGATGTACAATGTACTATATTTTAATTTCTCAATTATATAACAGATATTAAGAAATCACAATTTAAACATTAAAAAAAATCATAGATACATAAAAATCCCTATTTACAATTAATTAATAACAATATTTACACAGCCTTCCACTATATTGTTGAAAACAATAATGGGAGACTAATGCAGTTGATATCATAACCTGCAGATTGATTGAATAATTGATTGTATATTGTTTAACGTCCCTCTTGAGAATTTTCATTTATATGGAGACGCCTATAATCTGCAGAATGTTCACTCTCAATAATGTTCACTATCAATAAACCAATGTCACAATTCATGTCACTCTTCCGTTGCACTCATTTCACTTTCTGATGAGCCATCAATTACTGCAGGTTGCACAGCTGCATCCTCAAGTAGTCAGCCCAGTCTTGAATAGGTCTTACTGCAAAGTTTGTGTGTCTTTCATAGCCAAGAAACCACAATACTGAGGCCACATGGGCACATGCCCCGACAACTCTGGCTCCAGCACGACACTGACAATACTAACAAGTAACAGCTCCAGTAACAGGATATTGTTTTGGACCACCTCCAGGCATCCTACAATTAAAATATAAATATCAAAATTAAATTACTATATATATTATGTAACTATGCACATTTTGTCTATAACTATGGAATGAAGGGGGTTACTTGTACAGTGTATATACATTTGCATAAGATTTTCTTTATATATGAGAAAGGGGAATAATTTATTTATACATGTATCACCAGGTATAATATATAATTATTTCATTCATGAAATCAATTTAAATAGCAGTTTTATTGATTTACCTATTTGGGTTAAATGAATAAAATCTGAAGCAATGACATTATTGGGTACTTTAAATTAAAACAAAAAAAAATGAACCTTGTAATGACAAACATTTTTTTTTCCATTTAAATGGTGATTTAAATGAATTCATAATATTCCAAGGTAATCTAATTATTTTTGTTAATACTGACAAAAGTTTAATTTTACATTAATAATATTTTAATTAATAAGTTAAAAAAAAACAACAAAAATGCATTGTTCCCACAAGAAAAATAGAAAGAATTTATATTGTTTATTCTGCAAAGAACATTAATTAGATTTAGTGACGTTAGCTTATTTTTAAGAAACAATTTTTTTTATTTCTTTAATGGTTTAACATAAAAAAAGTATAAAAAAAAAAAAAAAAAAAAAAAAACTTCTTGCCATTTTTTTTTTATTTTTGACTGTTATAGCACACCATACATTTACACAAAGTACACAGGTACCAGTGTAAGGCTAGACTCAGTTGTATTTGTACTCAGACAGAAAAATATGTTATAAACCCCAACCTAGAAATGTAGTTTATTTATATTTTAATGCCGTATATGTAAAGATTTTCACAACTGATAACACGCGGCTAATCATGAAGATCAACCGGCCGATCGAGGGTTCATATGAATGAATCATGAATATTAGGGCCTAAATAAAAAAGAATCGATGATTAAGTCATTTTTTTTATAATCTATTTTTTTCTTTGAAAGAAGATAGCATGTTGTGTTCCTGTTTGATGTATTTTAGATACACATTTTCTATTCTCAACTGTTTGACATGCATGTGATGATTGCAGATTACCGTCCCCCGAGTTCATGGAGTTAGCGGAGTCTGTCATGTCGAATCTTCTATCATTAATAAGTATAGGAGGGGATTTAATTTTGAACAGTGCATGTAAAATTACAATTGCTCTGATTTTCAATTCATCCCTACCTGTTAAATGGTTAGAACTTCGATAAATCTACTGTCACATTTTCTGTTTCCTCCAAATTTGTTTACGTCCGAATATAAAAACCGAAACCGGAAGCGATCAAAATCGGCCTCGAAAAACATCGTTTTATATATTTTTCAGGGTGGCCGCATGCAAGCAACAGAATGATATTTTGTGATATAATTTATTGTGCCATTTTTAACAATCTATTAAATTTTTACTCTGTTGTTTGCGTGCGGCCATATCTAAATCCTGTTTGGAATGTGAGAATTTGATGGAAATTTCTCAATTCCGGAAAAATCGCCCTACTTCACATGGTGATAACTCAAACTACAAATCAAATGTTGAAAATTTTATTGCTATTTCCATCAAACTGGACATCTCGATATATGAAAAATAAACCAACTTAACGATAACACTGGTATAAAAATATTTAAAAAATATTGGGCAGCTCATATGCTTACTGCCCCTGATTCTTTGTCTTAAAGAAAACACGATCAATTTCATGCTGAAAAATTATCCATATATCGTTGAACTTTTACGATCTTTATATCCGTATATTTTTTTTCTAATTTTAAACATGTCACGTGACAAACAGCTGATGTACGTGAAGTCGCGTTGGCCGAACTCGGTTGAGACCCCATACATACATATGTATAAGTATAGTTTCCATTTAATTAAAACTCATGCTAATAAAATAATATCAACATTATATTGATTTTTTGGAGATATTTTAAGGCTTATTTCTTATGGGCGGCCTTAACCTAGCTGCGTGTTTACCGGTAAACAAATTATTTTATTCCTACATAAAAATTTATGCATGCTATGAGGGCTACATATTGTGTATCATCAATGTAACTAATTGTTTGAAATCAGAAATCTAATATTAACAAAATATACATGTTTATTCACTGGGTATAATACTATGTGATATATAGGCCTATATTAAATTTAATATTAAATATTTATTATTATTATAAATGCATAATAAATTTTAATACCAAGAGAATTATGCATTCAAAATGATATGTGACATTTCAAAGCATTATATATTTTTTCAGATGGAGGATATCACAGTTTCATGTGAGGGGAATGCTGGTGTACATATACCTCTTCCAGTAGCACATGAGAACAGATATCAAACGAAACCTGTATCAAGGAACCTTGGTCCAATACTGAGGATATTTCACGTGGAAAATACAGTAAGGGTGATGACTCGGATATTTCTTTAGCATAACTCTGAAATGTGTTATGCAATTTGTAGTATACATGTATATCAATTAAACTTATTATATATTATATAAGTTATTATTTTCATAGACCACGACCATATAAACAGCAAACAGTCTGTGGAACCTAGATGCAGTGAAGATTTTGTTGATTTTGCTGTGCAGACAGACCTGACCATGAAGGATATGTGTCATATGGAAACTATGACCAAAGAGACAGACCATATCCACAGAAAGCATTTTGTCAATAGTATCACACAGTCCGACTCAGCAGTCAGAAGATATTTAGGCGTGCCTAGCATCACTATGCTCTTTGGATTGTTTTATAGGATTTTTGAGGATTTAGTTTAAAATTTACTTAATACTACTTAATATGTATTTTCTAACTGCATCTAATATTGATTTGTACAATATTTGAATGCTCTACAGTATTTTGTATATTTGCTTTTAGATAAAATTTTGTTTTTGCTTACAGCAATACTGGACAAAGAATGCACAAAACTCAAGTACATAATTTTAGAAAAAGGTGCTGCACTTGTTACAGTGCAGAGAAATAATTTTGTTACAGCATCAATGCTGATTTTGGTGCTTCCTATGCTTGTTGATTTTGATGCGTCCTTTGCTTGCTGATTTTGATGCTAGTTATCCTTATTTTGATCCTGGTTTGATCCTTATCCTGATACTGGTTTGAAATAGGTCAATGCTAATAATGCTACTGAAAGTAGGAATATCCTGCCGGAAGTGGATAATTCAAAGACAGCATTGCTATTTTATGCCATTAAAAATAATTTTTTGGGGTAATTTTTATTTGTAATTTGTATTATATGACTTTCATTTATCTGTTCTCACTTTGTTCAATGCTAGTTCTATCCTTTGCTTGCTGATGCTGATCCAAGTAATGCTGTTTTTTTAATGCTGATGTTGATGCTGATGCTAGTTCTATCCTGATCCTACTTATGCTGATCCTGATGCTGGTTTGTGTAACAAAATTAGTTCCCTGCACTGTAACAATTTCAATGAAGAAAGATTAATCATGATAAATTCTTTCACTGATAAAATCCATGTCTGTATAAAACAAAGTCACACCACCTAGCATTACAAATACAAAGCTGTCCTTGAATCTGCACATACCATGGTGAATCTGCTCTAAGTTTGACAACATCATTAGTGTCTCTATACAAATGATAATGACGGTCAACTGCTACATCATACGGTGTTTCATTTCTGTGGGAGTAGGAGCATTTTACCTCAATTAAACCTTTCCCACAGCATCTGGTGATGCACCTAAAAAAGGATGTTGCTGAAATATGTTTATGTCACAAGGTCTCATTTTTGTATTTACATGATCACAAGCATACATGTCAAAAAACAATTGTTTAGCTACAATTTCATTCTGTCTTCCATACCTTACTGCATCTTTGTTTAAGCATTGGAGTTAACATTTAGAATTTCACGTGTGATGTAATTATCATGACTCCACCCTCTAAAATGGCATACATTTGAAAACAAGGAAGATGTAATTCTACCATACCTGTATTTGTACCATAATTCATTTTCACTTTGAACACTTGTAAGTGATCTGCTCAACTTCCTAAATAATATCAGAGTTATACACATTTCTTAAATAACCTATCAAGGATTCTCCAGTCTGAATTGTGTGTGTCAAAGCAGCTATCATATCAGACGGATCTTCATGATCTTCCTCCTCATCTGAATGGGGGTCTAATTTGTGTAAAAGAACAGCACCCGTACCCTGGCACATTGTATACAGTTCTTTTTCGACTTCTCTATTAATGTCACTGGTGAGAGTAGGGCATGATATGGCTGGTAGTCCTCTTTGTTTGGTATGAGTGGATTTTTCCTGTAGGAGATGCAAATTTTCTTAACGCGACAAGGCTTGCTTTCCTTACGGGGCTTGTCCCAAACACACTTCACGTCGGTTCCCACCTCGGTATGCCTGTCCTTATCGCGGTCGCAAAAAGCTGCAAGAGCAAATGACAGGTCTGTGCAGTGCTTGCAAGAACCATCATCCCTAAAACGACAAAAAGTAGCATGTTAATAATTTCTCGAATTTAGGGATTGATATAATGTAAATCATAAATACTATGACTGTAATTACATGTAGTAAAAAAGCACAAAACTGGACTTACGCAACACAGGAGCAGCCACCTGATATGATATAGCAATCAGCCTTTACCAGTTGCCATGTCCTGTAAGGGTACTCAGATTGACAGGTTTCTGGTGTTGTGTTACACATAATATAAGAATATTCTGAATCCAATAAACACACTCGAACACTGTCAACATGATTGTTCTGATATAATAGATAGCACCTGTCTTCCTTGTACAATAGCGGATTTGTAACTCGAAAGTTCCGTATTAATTTTAACCTATTGAATAAATTTTGTTAAAAAGCCATTGAAGTTTTCAATGTTTCCAATCTTCATCATGTTAATTAAGTATGCAAAAATTTGAAAGTATTCAAAACTTGGTAATGAAGTTTAATTTTTTCACCTCCATACCTAATACATGTATACAATGCCATTAATATATGTATTAAATATAGTCATTTGACCTCACACTATTTTCAATCACTCTATTTTATCTAATGAAACAAGAACATTGTTTTACTATTTTACGCCTGATAATTTCATAAATGATTTTCTTTTCTTAGTTATCTCCCCTCGGAAGAGGCTGTGACCCTTAATTTGAAAAAAAAAACTTGAATTCCATCCACACAAGGATGCTTTGTGGCAAGTTTGATTGAAATTGAACCAGTGCTTCTGAAGTATGAAAGTCGAAAATGTGAAAGGTTTACAGGCAGACGGACGCCAGTCAAAATGTGATCAGAAAAAGTTCACATGAGATTTTCAGCTCAGATGAGCTAAAAATATATACTCTAGAACCAATTACCAATAAAACAGCGAATATTGACCTTTTTCTGTTGATATATTTTGTTCGAAGTTATTTTTCTTAGCCGCCATCTTGTAGGGCAAAGTAGTGAATTTTCCTCTCGGGCAACCACTTTTAAACACATGTATGCAAAGAATATTATATGAAGGGAAATATTTACAATTTTTTCTTTATTTATTGTTTACCATGGTTTTACAAAAAGAAAAATGAGAGAGAGAGAGAGAGAGAGAGAGAGAGGTTTCGATTGAATAAATTCTCCTAATGCTTCCAGGCCTTATCAAATTGTTCTTGTTCATTGTTTTTTCTTTGCTTTTATTTTATTAGTGTCAAATAACATTTTATGAAGGACATTCACCCATTCTGAGAAAGAGTATTCTTGGCACATCTCATACTGTAAATTAAATACTTTATTTGTAGAGCAATAAGAGTTTTCAATAAGAGTTTTATCCGACTCCACATGTGGTCACAATATAAAATCTTTCTATGAATATGTAATATATTTATGATCTTAAAATCATGAATTAATAGAGGCTTTAACAAACGTACATTTTTAAGAAAATAGTTTCCTTTTCCTCAGTAACCAGTATAACAAATTGAACTTGGTTGAATAATGAAGGGATCTGGGAATGTTGACCTACAATATGGTGGCCATGGAGAATAACTCTTGCTTAAATGACCTGAATTTAAAACACTCTATACATGTATACACTAAATTTACCTTCCAATTTGTGTTCTTCTGATAGGATCCAAGATCTCTACATAATCATAATAATTTTCTGTAGAGAAATATATTACAAGTAGCTTGATGCCATATCCGTTTGGCAATATGATGTTCCATTCACAGTTTGCATAGTTTGGATAAGAGCTGGGATAATTTGGACTTGTAATATATCCAGACAGCTGCCCATAAAAAGTTCCTCCACATGTCCCTGTATTAATGAAACCAATGTCTTCAAGACTGAATTTAAGAATGAATAAATAAATTATGGGAATATATAGTTGGAAGGATTAAGGATTAAGTTTGGAAATGAATTTGAAAACATCAGAGAGAACTAATATAGGCCCTTGGCCTGCTGTTCAATCCATATTCATATTGTACTCTTTGTATATTATGAATAAAATACTTCTTTAAAAAAAAAAGGAATTTGAAAAAATTTTCTCTGCCAATTTAAAATACTACTGTTGGCACATATATATTTTTTGAAATGCTCTTGCTTAATCACTGTTATCCATATCAGTCCATTAACGATTTGTTGTATTTTACATTACCACAAAATGCTGCCGACTTTGAAACATTTAAGATTAGTCCTTATTTAAATTTAATAGTTTAGCATCGTTCTACATACATGTGGGTATTTATTGCATCATATCCAGGGAAATGTCATGGATAAAGTAACACCTAAGTTATAATAGTAGAAATATAAATATAGTAGATACATTTTGTAATGAAAATATTATTTTTCACGTAAAAACGTGAAAATCCATTCCATCAAAAATATAAGTCCTATCACTTCGGAGTTCTGAATGACAAGGAAGAGTGAACGATACGTGAAAGGTGAACGCAAGGTGAACGCATAGTAAACGGAACGAAGAGCGAATTGTGAACGTTTCGTGAACGGTGAACGCGAGCGCACAATGAACGGTGAACTCAAAACATTGAACTGAGGGCGAACGGTGAACGCAAGCTGTACAAACGGTGAACGAAGGCTGACCGAACGGTGAAAATGGGAAAGTATAACGTTTCGGGGACTGTATTTGCGGTTTCTGTGTCTATACAAAATGAAAAGCAAACATTTGAAAATTTGGATTAATATAACTAAATCAACTTACTTTGAGTAAGTAATTAATGCGACGGTAGGTAATTCTACCTACAGAACTAAATATACCGATTATACTCGACCTGTTCAACAAAAACGTAATCATAGTCATAAAACGATTTTTTTATTCATTCAAATGCAGAGTGTATTGATTTTATATTTCGTAAAGATGCAGACGAAATGACAAACAATGAGAAATATCTGTTGAAAATTACTATTTTAACTATTTAGCTTTATCCTTATTAGTTACACATCAAACAGCATTTATGTCAAATACAATATTAATAGTCACTGAGAAAGTCATTCAGAAAAAAACCCAACAAACACAGCATAAACAATTTGACTTCATTTTTAACGTTTATGGGAGGACAAAATTCCCTTGTCGATGCCAGTTAAGTTGGTGTGGATAAAAACCTCCTATCGCCGTCTTCGCATAAGAAATTTGTATGAGTATTCTTTTTATTCTATTATAACTGGTAAAAATTATAAGAAAGATTATTCGAATAATCTTAATTATTTTATAACGCATTTACGACACTGAAATGCAACGTTTTCTTGCAGCAACCGGTTATGATTAAAGGTCGCTATACAATGGAAATATAATTTGTTGTAGTTTTAAATTTTTCTATTCAATTTTTCTAAAGTAATTACTGCATTAATAGGCATAAATAGGTTACATTCTCTAAAAAAAAAACTTCTGATATATTGCGGCTTAAATATAATGCTAAAAATGTTATTAAGGATGTATTCTTATGATAACCGAAAAAAAACGTGCATTAAACTTTTCACATGCTTATATTTTTCTAAAAGTTAATATCCATGGAATTATTTAAAGACAAGAAAAGTATATCGTAGTGCTCATCTAAGAGAGATTAACCCTTTGAACATAGGCCAAAAAAGAGCTATGGAAATTACATTAATAGTGCTATTAGACAATAAAAATCTCCATAAACGTTTTAACTATAATCAATCTAAACTTAATTTTGCTTAAATTCACTTGAAAGTATTGTAACGGTAATTTTTTAAGCAAAATATGAGCAAATGAATGCCATTTAAATAAATTGTGCCCAAAAATGATGTTCACAAGAGTCAAAATTAGGCATATTTTTCCCTATAAAATTGTTTGAAAAATCAAAGAAAAACATATTTCTAAAATTGAACTTTTTAAGAAAATTGTTGTACAGTTTCTTTAGGTGTTATCGCTCCTTTTCTGCACATGCCTATGAAAAGTACGGGTTAGTGCATATGTAAGAAAATTTTCATATTTTTTATATCACCAACACCTTTTTCTTTTTAGCATATAATGAAAATAAATCAAGGCATTTAGGCGTGAAAAATATGTGTTTCTATTTATCAAATATTCAAAATAAGTGTGAAAATTTCAGGTAATAATTCCAATCTTGTTAAGAAAAGCTTTTTATGAGCAAAAAGTAATCAATTTACCCAAAAACTTCATAATATTTTGTTAGACATCCTCTCTTTCTTTTGCCCTTGGAGTTCCGGATTGAGGCCTGGTCTGTGGTGTTGGATGGTAGCTTCCCTGGGATTAGTCATCCAGTCCCACTTTCTGAATCTAATTTGTATGATTTTCTCCATCTGATTTTAGTGGTTCTAAAACCCTGCTCTCTTCTAAAATTCTTCATTTATGATTCTTGTTACAACAAGACTTACCTACAGTAAAAAAGAAAAAAATAGATCATAATTACTGATATAATCATTGTTAAAAAAGTGTAAAATTATTATTTTGTTTAGCTGACTTTGTTTTATGAACCCAAGCCTGTAGTTAAGAATCAAATAATTTCTATTTTATGTTCTATGATGTTTCAGAAATAATCCATTCCCTAACTCGCATAGGCCGCAATTGAATGAAGTGACCTAGTTTCTCATCGAATGTGAAAAGCTAAAAATTATAGATGCTTTCTAATTATTTTTGTACGGTATGTCTATAAATTTGGGAAAGATATTCTGCATTTACACCATGTACAATATCAAAAGAAATTCATCATATACTACGAGCTAAAGTTGCAATAAAAAAAAAATACAAATGCTGTTGTCTGCACAAATCTGAAGACCCCTTAGGCCTTACGTTCCGTAAATGTATGAAATAAGGTTTATTTTTAAAATTTTCATATGTGTAATTTATTGTGGCTGTCAGAATATGTTTAATTGTTTGGTTAATTTTACAATACTTTTTTATCTGTAAATCATGTATATAAAGCCCCCCCCCTTTTTTCTGTTATCCGTTTTTATCAGGTTCATCTAATTTCACCAAAGCGCTGTTTTTGTCTCAGCCAATCAGATTGCCGCGCAAGGCATCCTATTTATATTATTCTCTGTGTATCTCGGAGTGCTGCCGAGAAAATTTTGGTGGACAAGAAAGCAATTGTTTCCTAATAATCATCAATTTGATCGCTTCTGTACCCGGCAGTCGTTTTGTGCAAGATCCATTACTTCGATCTGTACACCTGTGCACCTTGCAGGTCAGTATTTTCGTATTTTATAATCAAGACTTTCGCTTCCCTACTTGTAAGACATTTGAACAAAATGGCGGATCGGAAGGAACCCCTCTTCAAATGTCTCAGAAACTTTATTATTTTCAACCCCGATTGTTTCAATCTACGCCTCGACAATGGATATTTTCAAGTGTCTTTTTGGCTAGGGGTGGCCTCATTATTAGAAGACTCAGCTCCGAACGACAATTCATATCATTTCCTGTAAGACTGGTTCTAGCATTTATACAGATTGGCGGAAGCGACTTGCCTTGCAGCACTCCGAGAATTCTAAAGCTAGTCAAAGACTTTATTGCATATGCGCAACGGTGACGGTTTTCAAACAAGTCATAATTGGCCAAATTCTCAGGCGGGACCCTCAACGCCCGATTGTTTTACATACAAACTAGGAGCTTGCATCAGCCAGTGACAGTCTGCCTAACATCTCCTTCTGGTAACACCGTGGATTTTGGCTTCAATGGACTTTTTGGCAGTGGATGGTGTTCATATTAGTGCAAACCTCAATGGAAAATATACCCGGAAGCAACCTACCATCCTGCACTTTTTTTTGAAATATTTAGGTGGGGTTTTTCCTGTTTATATTGCACTCTAACTTGATCTCTAACCTCACAGTTAAGATGTAATTCATGCATAAAAAAATAAATAAATAAGTAATATTCCTTCTTAAAAGTACCCCTTACTCATACATGTATTTGTTGTGATACTGTGATATGATCTCAATACAATTAAATTTTTGTGTCGTCGGAGCATATGATATATATATATTGCCTAACACCTCAACAATGTTTTGCTTGTATTAAGTGCTTCCTTTATGTTTTTATTGTGGCAGTATTTATTGTTTTGTTTATACTCGATTCATGCAAGTTGGTGCTTGATTCACCATTACAATCTGGGAGTTTGTACTCGCCTTACTATGTTATTCAATGGCCACATTTAGCTTACTGGTGAGTATGTGCTCACTTTATTTGTTGAGTTTATGTTCAATTATGCATGTATGTGCTTGTTTTGCTATAATCATTTTTGCGAGTTGGTGCTCGCCTTCAATTGTGAGTCTGTACTCACTTTATCTGATGCGTTTGTGCTCAATTATGCAAGTATGTGCTTGCTTTCATATGAAAACTATGCGAGTTTGTGCTCGCCTTTCATTGTGAGTTTGTGCTCACTTTATCTGATGAGTTTGTGCTCAATTATGCAAGTATGTGCTTGCTTTGATATGACATCTATGCGAGTTTGTGCTCGCCTTCCATTGTGAGTTTGTGCTCACTTTATCTGATGAGTTTGTGCTCAATTATGCAAGTATGTGCTTGCTTGGCTATAACATATTTGCGAGTTTGTACTCGCTGATCTATGTGTTAAGTTGTACCCTCATTTAAAAAAGAATTATGTATATATATAATATAAAATAAAAAATGCAAATACAAATTAAAATATGATAATAATAATAATAGTAATGGTAATAATTAAAAGAATCCTTCTTTTAATGGGTACAACATTTAATCTATTTTCTGCTTGTGAAAATCTATTCATTTGTCTTTCTATGGCTACATTCTGTCTTTTCAGACAATGCCGCCTAAACGGAGAAAGTCACCAACAAAACAGCCTGAGGGCCCAGCTCCACAGCCTTCCAAGCAAAGAAAGAGGTCATCTACCTCTGCGCCACCCACCCAGATGGCTATTGATTATGATCTGCTTGCAGATGCCGTTTTGAAAAAACAAAGAACCTTAGACACCCCAGCTTTACCGGCAGTAAATTCGGATATCTCTAATTCCGTCCCATCTTCCACTCTCAATGACCGAGTCAGTACAGATTCCAATCGGCATCAAGTACCCAACCATACTGCGCAAATCCTGGTATCTGCCGACATCCATAATGAAAACAGTAATTCAGCCTCCCAAACGCATGAAACCATTGAGGCCTCCCCACTATCAGCAGCTGACCCCGCAGACAATTTTAACATTCCAGCAGTCCTGAACACTTTATTTGGAGGTGAGTCAGCAGTCAACAATGCGCCCCAGCCTTAAAATTTTTCAAACAATATTCCTCTGGGGGCCACTGTTTCAAACAGATTAAAACAGAAAATTTGGGATAATACTTATTTTGACCTCAGATTGCTGCTTCCTAATCAACAGGAAGATAATTTCTCAGTCTCAGTAGAAAGGGGGGCAATCAATTTCCAACAAGGCAAATTTCAAAAATTTCCAATTTCTATTAACCAATGGACATCTGCCTTTCTGATTTTTTCATCTATATATGTCCAAAAGACACCTTCAGATGCAGCCCACCTCTTCAAATACATACATATGATTCGCGAAATGTGTTTCACAAGCAAGAATGATTCCTGGCGCCACTATGATGAAGACTTTCGAAAATTGCGTCAGTCTTCCCCTTTGGCTTGGCAACAACCCCTACCCGAGCTTGTGTTGAGAGCAAATCTCCAACCTAGTAAATTCCGTCCCTCAAACCAGCCCTTTCTTGCCAGAAATAGATTCAATAACTCTGCAAACCAAAAAATCAAGTTCTGCTACTCATATAACCAGGGTCAAACATGTAGAACAGACCCATGTCCCTACAGACATATTTGTCAGTACTGCAAAGAGCAACACCCAGAGTTAAATGCCCCAAACTCCCCTCAAGTGATGAAAGACTGTTGTCTAAAACTCCCAACCCCAGTAAGACCAGAAATTCTTAAAACTTTTTTGGAAGGATACAATTCCTCCCTTTCAGAATTAATTTTATCAGGCTTTACAACTGGTTTTAGATTAGGCTGTTTAGGTACACCTACATCTCAATCGTCTTCAAATCATGGATCCACTAACAAACATCCTCAAGTTGTCCTTAACAAAATTCTGAAAGAACAAAAATTGGGCAGGATATCAGAGCCCTCCCCTTTTCCTCAATTTGAAAATTTGGTAATCTCTCCTCTAGGCGTTGTTCCTAAAAAAGTGGAAGGTCAATTTCGTCTCATCCATGACCTTTCCTTTCCGGAAAATAATTCGGTTAACTCACAAATCCCTCCAGAGAATAGTCAGGTTTCTTATGACTCCATAGACAATATAATTTCACTAGTGAGACAATTTGGCTCTGCAGCCCTAATGGCTAAATGTGATATTGAAGATGGTTTTCGCAATATCCCAATCCATCCGGAAGATTACCATTTACTGGTATTTAAATGGGAAAATTTCTTTTACTATGACAAATGCCTCCCTATGGGAGCAAGTAGTTCCTGTAAAATTTTTGAAATGCTTAGCACTGCATTACAGTGGATCATGCTCAACAAATTCTCAGCAAAAGGTATGTCCCATATGATTGATGATTTTTTCTTCATAGGTCCCCCAGCATCTGGTAGCTGCCTAACAGATTTGAACAATTTTATATCCCTTTGTGACAAAATTGGAATCCCTTTAAACCCCAACAAAACCTGTCTCCCTAACACAAACATCATCATATATGGTATTGAGGTGGATTCCATAGCTATGGAATGTCGTTTACCAGTTGACAAAATATCAAAAATCGAAACTCAGTTATCCAGTTTTTCCATGCGGAAAAAGATCACTCTCCGTGAACTACAATCCCTCATTGGGTTGCTAAATTTTGCTTGCTCAGTGATATCCCCAGGGCGTGCTTTTTTGCGTAGGCTTATTGACATGTCCTGTAAAGTCTCGAATCCTAGACATTTTATACGCCTTACATGTGAAGCCCGAGCTGATATACAATGCTGGTTGCAGTTCATTTCACACTTTAACGGCAAGTCAGTTTTTCTCAATGATGTTTTGTCCTCTTCTGACCACCTCACCCTTTACACTGATGCTGCATCTACTCAAGGTTTTGCTGCCATTTTAGGAGCAGTTTGGTTTGCAGCCAAATGGCCTGATGAATTCAAACAATTGCACATTACAATCTTAGAACTTTTTCCAATTGTACTGGCTATGGAGATGTGGGGTTCCCAATTTCAAAACCATAAGATTTTGTTTCTTACTGACAATGAAGCAGTGGTTGCCATTATCAACAAAACTTCAAGCAAAGACAAGACTGTTATGAAGTTAGTCAGGCGTCTAGTGCTTATTTGCTTACAGAATAACATTCTCTTTAAAGCTAAACATGTCCCAGGTAAAGAAAACGTTATAGCTGACAAATTGTCTCGCCTTGAATTTCAGGAAACCTTTACCCTGGCACCATGGCTCAACAGACAACCAGTGCAAATCCCACCTCACCTCCTCCACATCTAAGCACCACTGCTATTTCGCTGCTGCATTCCTCCTTGGCTTTGTCAACTAAGACTTCCTACAAGCACAGCTGGTTCCTTTTTCTTCAGTTTTGTGATCAGAAGAATTTAAACAAAGAATTACCTGTATCTGTAATAACCCTCTGTAATTTTATTGCACATCTTTTCGAACAGAACTACAGTCATTTTTCCATTACATCAATGGTATCTGCTATTAGTTTTGTTCACAAAGTCTTAAATTTACCTGATCATTCCCAAAATTTCTTAGTGCAAAAAATTCTTCATGGTGCAAGCAAGATTG
Organism: Saccostrea cuccullata; assembly: GCF_032062105.1. Taxonomy (NCBI): domain Eukaryota; kingdom Metazoa; phylum Mollusca; class Bivalvia; order Ostreida; family Ostreidae; genus Saccostrea; species Saccostrea cuccullata. The sequence goes on along the minus strand of NW_026928801.1, from coordinate 97,544 downwards.
CAAGAACGCCAGATTACAGACTCCCGATTACAACTTCAATCCTAGTTAAACTAGTAAATGCTTTGCCTTTTACAGTTCCCAATTTTTATCACAGAATTCTTCTTCATTGCATTTTCACCGTAGCATTTCATGGGGTTTTCAGATTAGGTGAATTGATTGCAAAAACACCATCACATAAATCTTGCATTATTCAAAGACAAGACATCAGTATACAGGGCAATTCAAAAGTTGAAATCATTTTAAGATATTCAAAGACAATGCAAACTGCACGCCCCATTACCATATATCTTTCCAAGGCAACCCCTCAAGAGATATGTCCAGTACAGTCCCTTCAAATGTATCTGTCCTATCACAAGCACTAATCGGGACCGTTGTTTCAGTTCCACTCAGGTTCTGCAGTAACTCATAACTTTGTTACAAATAATCTCCAAAAGACAGTATCTTTCATAGGTCTTAATTCAAATGTTTATAAAGGACACAGATTTCGAATAGGTGCAGCCACGGAAGCAGCAAAAAGAGGTCTCTCTCAAACTCAAATCCAAAAGCTAGGCAGATGGAAATCAGATGCCGTTCAAAAATACATTCGCATTAATTCCCTGCACAATTAGATTCCACCTTTCTGTCAAATTTTTCAATGACTGCTGACTTACCATCTCAAATTTTACATTTATTGTCTAGCCGAAGTTAAGTGACATTTAAATTAGCAGGTTCAGAATTTGTCTGCCTGCTGACAGTGGATTTTTGTATTAAGTTTTAACAGGGTCAGAATTTGTCTGCCTGTTATTTTGTCTGTATTGTATGATTTTTAACAGGGTCAGAATTTGTCCGCCTGTTACCATATAGTATTGTTTTGTTTTTAACAGGGTCAGAATTTGTCTGCCTGTTACCTTATATTATACTATTGTTTTAATTTTAACAGGGTCAGAATTTGTCTGCCTGTTACCTTTTTTCTGCGTTATATATTTCTGACAAAGTCAGATTTTGTGTGCTTGTTAGCTATGCCCTCAAAATTTAGGTATCTGCAATAGGGGTAGATTTGTATACATTTTTGTTTTTGTACATAGTTTTCATCTTAAATCTTATGCATCTTAGAAGTTATCCATCCGTTCCATCTACATTCATAGATTCCCCTAAATTTTTTTGGCCTGTAATGTTTGTACATGTATTAAGTCTAATTTCAAAGCATTCACAATTTGTCTGCCCAATCGTTTTTCAAATGTTTACTGGTTTTATGTACCTGAAGGCCATGATAAATGTAGTAACATGTGTCTATTAAGACTATCATAGGTTGGGGCAGTGAAGCCCTTCATTTGCTTTTTCCCCAGATCCTTTTATTGTAAATAGTATATTGGTTATATGTACCATGTTTCATTATTTTAGTATCAACTATGTCTGTACAAATTTAACATGTTTATCATATTAGAGGGTTACCAAGGCAACATTTTGAGTGGTTCTTCAACCCTTTGGGTTGATGGCGCTTTTTATGCACCACTTTTGTTTCCAATAAAGTTTGATGTTGTACTTTACCACATTATCACATCTCTGTGTTGTAACAATATGGTGGCTGGGAGACCACTGTTTTTTAATCATTTATGGAACTGCATTTCTAGTCAAACTTTCCATGATTCTGGTACATGTATGTCTCCCAGCCTAATTCTTTTATAATTGTTTTATGGATTTCATTTTCTCGTCATTTAAATAAATGACAAATTCTTTACATTTAACATCTCTTCTGTTTTGATTTTCGGAAACAAACTGAGGTGCTATGTTGCCTTGGTCTGCCAATAAGGTTTTAACATAAAAGGTGTTTATGCTATGTTTCAGTTTGCGATGTGACAGTATATTAGGTATTTTGAAACTTTTGTATAATGGATAAACATTGCTATTTTCAATAAGTTTGAAAGCATTGTAAACCTACATTTTCGATTTTCCGCTGCTACTGGAACGTCCTCAACACACTTCGCGAACGGCGCTCTTGACTAACATGCTCCCAGCAGCACACAATATTGAATAAACCTTGAATCAACATTTTTAATGTTAATTAAACATTAATTTTATGTTAGATTTAGAAATTTTGTAATAACGTTGAAGTCTTAACATTGAATCAACTTTGATAATCAACGTTGATTATATGTTGAAACACAATTGTTTCAATGTTGTTTTTCTCATATTTTTTCCGTGATGTTTGGGGTTGTTATTACTTACTCAAAGGTTCAATCGTTTTACTGCAGAGTTACTAAAATGCTTTCTTAATTGTTTAAGGGATGGCGACCTTCAAAGTACTTTAAATTAAATTACAAAATCTGAATACTAATCATGGTTTTCATAATCAGATGCCTTACTGAGACTTCTGAGTAGTCTATTTGATGAGATTTAACATATGATGGAAACTTTCTACTTCTTTTGCCATTTCTTTGTAAATGTTTATATTTAACAATAAAACATTTACATCTAACATCAAAAATCTTATCAATTGAAAAAGTCGGATCTTTTTAAGGACATTTTTAAAAATGACTTATTGTTTTGAGTACTTGAGTACAGTTTTTTTTATTAGTATGACATTTTTTCACTTGAAGAAATATTTAGAAGAAAAATAACACCTCATCACAGATATATTTTTTCTCTGACTCAGAAAGCATCGCTCCATGATGTTTTCTAACATGGTTTAAATAGGTATTATAGTAAGTATTATTGTCATATGACATTATATATTGAACTTAATTTTGTGATAAAAAAAACATTACTCCTTTATGCTCTCTGTGTTAAATTTCTTCATATTATGATCTGCTCATTAAAATCATTTCTGAAAAAATAAGCAGCGCTTCATACTTCAAACTATTTTCCATGTGGCTCTAATGTTATTTTTGTTTTTGAAAATCAATATTACAAATTTAAAATTTTCTAAGGTGAAACTCATAGCAGAGGGTCGGGACCCCTTAAAGGAAAACATACGGTATATCAATACATGTATATGAAAAGAAATAGTTAATATTTCATATCCTATCAATTGTGTTAAAATAATTTTCACCAAAATACATTTTATAAATTAACCATGTCACATAGCCCAATTACAAACGTTTTATATTTTCACATGTGGTCATGGAATAGTACAGAACATGAAACCATTCCAAGGTACAGTAAGATGCAAATCTTATATACGGTACCACGTTTGATGCACCAGTTATGCATGTCGACAAATTATGTCTCCTCAATGATACTCTGACATGCCGAAATGTTTTCTTTAAAAAGTATTTTTTTAATGAAATCTTCATGTTAGAATCCTGAGGGTTGTGTTGATCTCCTGATTATAGTATTCTCAAATGAATTATGTTGGTCTTCTGAGTGTAGAAAGTTCGGTGGTGCAGCTTTAGTTTATTAATTACCCCTATAATGTACAATGAAATTGGCGTCAGTTGAAATCCGAAACATCCATAATCAAGATCAATTAAGATAGATAACAAATCGAGTTTTAATTTTAAAAACCTAACCACAGCTGCATATATAAAATCTTTAAAATTCTTAAAACTTACCAGTAACTGTCATGCTGTCGTTTTTAATATTTTGTGGATGTTCTGCTGCGTATGCTACTTTAAAATCCGTACATTGGCAAATTTGTACTGAATTCATATTTATCATTAATGTGTAAAAATTTCTATATATTTACCAACCATATTTTTTTCTTAGTTATAATAGTTAGTAATGATGTACGGTAGTGTGACTTTTTCAAGTCAGACCTTTCTATGGTTCGACAGTGTCATAGTCCGATTATTTATCAGCTAAAAATAGGATTGGACCGGTCAGCCAAGATCCGACGTCGAGTCAATGTTGGCAATTCAACTCAGTTGTAATTCAATTTTGATTCAACGTTACATTTTAACGTTGAAAAGTCAACGTTGAAACAGTTATGTATCAAGATTTACCAACGTCTAAACCCAACTTCAACGATTATTCAACAATTAAACAACGTTGTGTCCTTGCTGGGTTTGGGGAGCGCTTTCGAGAATGTTCCTCTAGGCCTAATTGTAATATCGGCAACTTTTTAAATATTTTAAAATTTCCGTCGGTTGCTCTTTAAACTGAGTGCCATCCGGCATTCCTGTTGTTTTGAGAGGGGTGATCCCATCTTCTTCCCCTCTCGATCATGTTGATTTCAGTTTTTAGGCTTATGTCGTAAATATCGTAACTTTGAAAACGCCTTAGTCATTAATGCAACAAAGAAAGAATTTGTTTTATAAATATAGTTAAACATGTAAATAATAAAAACTTTAAAAATTTGTTTGAAAATTGTTATCAGTTTGAATTTTATGACATGTTTACGAACGAAGATTATTTGGGGTAAAAGGATCAGAAGAATACATCCTTAAGCGTCACACAAACAACGCAGAAACAACGAGTATTGAAACAAGCAAATATCTACATGATTGACAGATAATGGTACTCATATAAAAGATATAAATATTTAACAGATTGACAGCGACGTTGAGACTTTGTCTTATGCGTGTGTAAAAGGAAGCGAGAAAACGACGAAACAACGGGGTTTAGAAAGCGGGTCTTCTTAATCTATGATCCCGTGCTCAACCTTTCAAAGTTCGCTTTCTGACTGACACACGCGGACGCAGTTATGATAAGGCTGTCCGAAGACTTATAATGTCTTAAGAATATACATTTTATTTTGAGCTAGATTTCAATTTCAATATGTGATCCTTGTTTGAAATTGCAGTCAACTTGAGATAACAGTTTAATTAGGTATTATATTACAGCATTTCTGTGATGACAGATGACTGTGTCGATCACGTGACGGACATTTTTGATATTCTTAAATATTGCACAAAAATCGCTTCGGCACAAGTGCAAAACAATATTATTGTGCAAAGTCTGTCAAATAGATCAATTCATTGTGATCCCTGGTACATAAAAAATGCTGGGGGCAAGTTTAATTTTTACATCTTAAGAAAGTATTTTTCGATTAATCAAAATTACTATCGTAAGAAGGGGTATTTTCCACTCTTTATCGCGATTTATACAAAAACGGATAAACTACATACGATCCCCCAGCAAAATCCAGTTAGAAGACGTACTTCTCTTTTAGATTCACGCAGAATATCTTCATTTTATCCTTGTCTTTCACTTGTGCCAGTCCAATATAAACACGATTCATCAATTCTAACTCTGTCTACGGAAGTGTAAGGGGAGCGTTTCAAACATAATTTTTTGCTATTGCTTGAATATGTGCATATCGGACAAGCAAAAGGAATAAAGATGTTTAAATATCAAATGTTAAACATTATAACAGCACACACGAGCTTAAAAACAACCCATTCTCTTGAATTAAAAACAAGTCCCAGTAATAGTCCTACATGCCGTGTAATAATTATGACACCTTCCCCGTCATGTCAGCTCAAGTATGCAGTGACTTGACGTCATATTCTATTATGACGTCATATATAGGTTGTCCAGAGAAGTTACAACAGTTTGAACAGTTTGATATTTTACGGGCAGCCTTATCCTAGATGCGGATTGTTGTTTGAAATTCACAGATGGCAATATACAGTTAAAGTGCATCATTGAGGTAGTCAGCAAGATTCCAGTTCCCCAAGAGCAAGTCTATTTCTGAGGCGCTTGCGCCGAGAGAAATAGGATTGCTCGAGGGGAACTGGAATCTTGCTGACTCCCGAAATGATATACCTCAACTGTTGTATTATACCGATACAAACAAGACATTTGAAAAAGCTATATTCAGTTTGTTGTAAGTTGTAAAAAATGCTAAGTGTTCCGAATTGGTGTGTATCAGTTCATAAAAAACGTACTTTTTGCAGGGAATCAGTCTGTTTTGCAAGGAATTCGTTAATTCACGGAGATTTTAAGGAAATCGGCAAAATATATTGATTTACTTATATATAGTGGAAAATCAGTAGAGGTAAAATAAATGTTAAAAAAACTACATCCCCAACTATTAATCCATCAACATTTCTTTTAAGAATAGTGAAAAGATTCATAAGTAAAACATTTTAATAAATTTATAAGTTGTTCAGTAAAACCGTCTAACTATTTGAAATAATTCTTTTAAAAATGACTTTAAACACATTTTTCAATGTATATAGATTTTAAAAAATGAAAGAAAAATATGTACTTTGACTTGTTTGTAAAACCAGTATCAATCACATATCATATGGCCCTGAAATTGATAAAGATTCCAATGAATTTCATTTTTTTATCTGACCGTTTTTTCCCCTCAGAATTTACCAATCTGTTTCTCTGTCACAAAAACGTTATCCTTGGTCATAACGTTTGAATGAGAAGAAAAAGAGCTGATATTCATAGGTACATTATATGTGACCAGACCTTTCTAAATCTAATATGATTTTTGACTCCTTGACCTTTAAGTTTTTACTTTCTTTTCAAAAAATTAATATTTCATTAAATTTATCATAACTTTTGAAAAAAGAAGATATATTAATTTCATACCATACATGTGTTAAACCCGTGAAAAAAATTATTCTACATATACATAATGATTTTTACCCTTTAGCATAGACTTTTGAAGTTTTGACCTACTTTACAAGATATTTTCTTTCCTTATAACCTTTTTATTTTAGAAGAAACAGGGTTTGGGTACTTGACATGCGAATTTCCTGTTAAAAGATGTTTTCGAATATTCTTAGATTTTAGGCACCTTTATCTTCATTTTTGATCTAACTTTCAAACAACTTTAATTTTAGTGATTACTTTTGAATGACATGTTATAGGGCCTATATATTTGACAACTCTTTCTGCATTACACCAAAATAGGAGAACAGCAAGTCTTTTATTTGGCTTGTTTTGAACATATTTGAATTAAATTATTAATTCTAAGATATACTTAAATATGACGATAACAATTGCTGAAAAGCTCACCTCATTGCGTGCATTGTTTTTCATTAAAACGCAGTGTTTGCTATTTTACTTGATAACTCTTTTACAAAATTTGCATTAAGGATAAAAGCAACAAATATGTTTTCTTATCTTCGACACAGAAAAGTAACACTGGTATTTTTCAAATATTTCTTTCAAGTTAAAAATTATCACTATGCAGATGCATAAATATGATGTACAAATATCCGAGGATTGATCCAAAATTTCGTGGAATTTCTTCATACTTTATTTATTTATTTGCAAAAGAATAAAGAAAATAAATGTACTTGCTGAATTTTTCAAATAAATAATATCTTCAACATTTTTCATAGTAACACTTCAACAGTTGCAATGAAAAAGGATATTAAAAAATGCTTTGGAAAATTTTAATCGTTCATTGCCATTTCAATGCTTAATCTAAAAGCAAGGAACAATTGCTAGACCTATTATAAACCTTCGTGTGAGAAACTTTCAAATTTTACTGGATATTAAGTTTTAAGTTTATTAATTAATTATTTGCCGTTCATCATACCATTAATAGACAACGTAGAGATTCAGTCACATGATAAACACATATTACGCGTAAACGCATATACTACTGATCTGATGCTGAGTGCATTGCGGAGGAATTGTTGCTACCCATTTTTGATCGACTTAGGTCAGTCGCTGCCGAAATTCGAGCTCACGACCTCCCGATCACGAAAGCGAGCGCTTTAATTGAGAAAGAAATTCTACTGAATTTGGAGCAACCCAGGTTCACTTTTGAAAAAAAAATGTCCTTAGAAACTTTCCAGCAAGAGACTTCGTTCGTATTTAAAACTTTTTAAACAGTACATTAAACTGCAAATATACATTTTGCACTTTTCATCAAATTATGTGGCTTGGTCGTACATTAAGCTGTATAGGTAAAGATTACTTCACAATTAAATTAGAAACCTTATTTAACACAGAATCATGTATGTGGATTTTGAAAAGAAACAAATTGTTTGTGTTATTTATTCTTAAAGGTATTTGAAATCCAATGCCTTTATTGATATTTTAGTAATAACACAGAGTAAAACAAACCACAAGAATTATAAAGGAAATTCTAAAATAAAAAAAAATAATTATAGGATGCTTTCCCAATATGTGTAAAATGAAATAAGTGAATATTACCTGCAGATGTTGCTGTATCTCTTGTTGATAAAGAATCCAGCCTAGTTGCAGTTTCTCCTTCCGTTTCTACAACGGGTATATCAGAAGCTGATGTCAACTGTATAGCTGAATTTGTTTCAAGGATTGTCGATTGTTCTCTTGAGACTAAAGATGTTGTCGTACCTTGCTGTTCCTTGTCTAAATAATGACAATCAGTTCAGGATTACTATACCCATTTTCACTTACAGAAACTGTTGAACGCTACTTTTATAATAATATTTTTTTCATAAAAAGAAAAGAAAGAACTGCCAACGACAGAATTGTTCTCCTGTAGACCTACAAGTCAATTTTCAAAAAGTAAACATATTCGATTAATTTTTGATATTTTTTATATATAATTTTATGGATTGTCATAAAACATTACTTATTTGGGAAAAAAAAAGGATAATTCAAACATTTTGGTAAAACTTGTGTTTTACACTATGAAAATCAACGGAAAACGGAAAATATTTTTAAAATGACACCCCCCCCCCCGTGTCACAAAAATTCCTTTTTACAGGTCATTTGGAATATAATTTCACAAATTCATACCAAAGCTTTTTGTGTGACACGGAGGGGGGGGGTCATATGTTTATTGACAAAAACGATAAAAATGCTTATATTCCACCAATTTCAAAGCGATTTACATCTGAAACATTATATTTTATTGATATATTTATGTGTCTAAATCGTAAGAAAAGATATAAAGAACACTTAATTTTTTCCAAGACTATTTCAAAATATGGTGATGCTTGAAACTCTGATTTTAGTGGAAAATATCGTCTACCCCCCTTTTTTCAAGAGCTGCAATTATGGATAATTTACTGTTTAGCGCTGGTATTAAGACAATTTATTAATTACCATTGAACTGTTCTTTGTATTAAACAAAGCTTTTATGGCCAAATTGCTATTTATATTGAATTAAATGGTTCCAAAATGTAGGCGAGAATCGAGAGTTAGCGTGCGTATTTCTTCATATTTTAGTAATCACATCTTTTTGAATTCTTTATAATTAAATGTGAAAAACGTCATAAAATTAGACTTCAAAAGTATTTTTAAGGAAATCATTGTCTTTCGAAACAAAGGAAAACCAATAACTCTAAAGTTGAGAAAATGTGACTGTGACATGTCCTGTTCTGTTTGATTTTCCAATTCCAATTTTATTGCAGTTTGGAAAAATGCCTGGTATTTCTCGGGTTTATTAACATGTTTTCTTTAGCACGGTTTTTTTTTTCTTCTGCGAATCTTTTTTTTTTATGCAAAAGAACTCATGATAATATTACATTATTTTTTTCAATACCCGAATTTATTGTTTATTTGGTTATTTTAAAATAATCAAACAAATACTTAGAAAGTCGTGACGATCATGATAATTGACGATCATACATTTACACGTTGTATAACGATATAATATATAATGATAATGTTGATGACGAATATGACTGATGATGATATAATTTCACACATATAATGTTGATGTTAATGATTATGTTTGTTGACTTTTTATGGTCATGATGATAAATAATGATGATTTTAATTTTTTTTTATATTTTGTAAGGATAATACAACGTGTATTATAAGCAATATAAGTATTTAAGCATTCTATAGTATTCGAATCATTAGTAATCATGAGTAATAAAAGTGTAGACCAAAGAATAAACATTCAGTGGTGTTTTTTAGAAACTACAGTTATGTGTAAAAAAAAAAAAGAAAAATGAAAACTTTTGAAAAAATCTTTTCCTAGAATTCGGAATGGTTTGTCGTTGATAAGTATGTATTGAAATAAGGTCTAAAAAAAATTTAAAGCTTTAGGAATTTGAGGTAAAATTGATAGTTTTTTTTTAGCATTGCGTCCAGAAGAAAATGATCTTGATATGGAAATGCCTGAAAATAAATATATACAACATTAGCATGTCATCATATTTGTGTATGTATACTGAGTTAAAACATAAAAGTTCAATTAACATTTTAACCTTTGACGGAAGCTCTGCTTTCATAAAGATTTTTTTTAAGTTGCAAACCAGTCCTTATAAATAAGTTAAGCATAGGTTTATATTGTAATTAACAAGTCATACTTTTTGGAAACATAACAGTAAAAACTAGTGTGTCTCAGCTTGAAGTTGAGAAAACATAAAATATCATATTTTATCAATTACCAAAAGCTATTAAATGCTGATTTTTCTTATCTTTTAATATTTTGTTTTGTCTACAATGATGCGCAATTGAGCACATTGCTTTATAATTCACATTTGCACTAAATATTGATGCAGTTATAATTTCAGTGTCTTTTAGAAGAAAAACCTTTAGATACTTACACTTAGAGAGTTTATCATTGATAGATGTAAGCTCTCTCTCTAAGGTTTGCATTTTCTTTGCTTGGTTTTTTACAAGTTGAATTATTTAATTAAAAGATAATTGACAAGTTGAACAATTGGAACAATAAATGGATTCCTATTTGTCATTCGCCAAAATCTCTCCATTGTTATATAATTTCAACTCTTTTAAATAAATAATGACAATTTTTCATTAACATTGTAAGGGATACATGTATGTGGTGGCAATTATTTCTTTTTTTCAATTTGGAGCTTGGTCACACATTTTCAGAATTAGTTTGATTGAGTTACATGACATGTAAATATTGAAACATTCAAGGCGTAAGAATAATAATTAAAACTTAGGTACTGTAACGTATTTACAATTAATCAAAGGAGATCGTACCTGGTCATTTCCAGGGTTTGGGTTGTTCAACATTAAATGATTGAAAATAATTGGTATAATCTTTTTGGACTGCAGAAATATACAAATATGTCCTAACATGATCTAGGTAAACAATAATTACCAGTAAGTCTCAATAATAATCGGAGGCAATCTACAATTAAATGGTGAGTCAAAACCTTATATACACTGAAATAATATGCCCAGTCGCCCTCGGACTTGAGCATTATACTGTAGGATATATCACTAAGGACGGACAGTAGATGTGATAGCCCTTCAACCACTACACCCATTGTAAGATGCCTTATTCAGGACGGACAATGTGTACAGCGGCCTGGACGGACTAGAAAGCCAACCAACTATGGCAAGCCTCTATATTGGAGAACATCCTAGTGTGTGGTAGGCCTTAATTAGGTTGACCCTCCAAATTCACTCTCTAGCTGTCAAACAGGCGAGGAATATAACATGTATTATTCTTAGATTTTAGAACCTTTATTTTCATGTTTGATCTTCTAATTTAAAAAAAAAATCATTTAAGTGAATACCTTTGATGACAGGTTGATGACAGATGATAGGACTTACATATTTGACATCTCTCCCTGTATTACATCGAAAGAGGAGAGCTGTTAAATTGGCTTCTTTTGGACATATTTAATTTTAATCTTATTTTTTAGATGTACTTAAATATGAAAAGCATTTGATGAAAAAATCATTTCAGTGCGTGCATTGCTAATTGCTTTTTCATTGAAACGCAATGTTTGCTATTTTACCTAATAACTCTCTTACAAATTTTGAATTAAGTATAGATACCACAAATATGTTTTCTTACCTTCGACATAGAAAAGTTACGCTGGTATTTTTCAAATATATCTTTCAAGTTAAAAATAAACACTATGTAAATGTATAAATATGAGGTACAAATATGCGAAGGTTGATCAAAAAAGTTAGTGGAATTCCAACATATTTTATTTATTTATTTGCAAAAGTGAAAAAAATAAAGATGAAAATATATATAAATTTCTTGAAAATTCCAAATAAAAAAAATTCCTTACAATTTTTCATGGTAACACTTTGACAGCTGCAATAAAAAAGGATATCAAAAATGCGTTGGAAAAATTTAATCGTTCATTTTAATTTTAATCCTAAATCTAAAAGCGAGGAACAATTGCTAAACCTATTATAAACCTTCGTGTGAGAAATTTTCAAATTTTACTGGATATTTATTTTGTAGTTTATTAATTGACGATTTGTCGTTAATCATGTCAATGTCAAAATTCAGTCATATTATAAACGTATATTACGCATAAACGCATATACTACTGATCTGATACAGACAGGCAAAGGGACTTGTTTTCCAGTGGGGTAAAAAATTAAGGAAAGTAAATCTCCCATGGAGTAGGTTAACTGTGAACTCCTTCTGAAATATGTTTTTCTTCACTGAAAAATAAAGCTTTAATGGCCAAGGACCATTGACATACTGTGTTTAACAATACAATTAAAATCTGAACATCAATGGAAAGCTTAAGATTGAATTCTAGAAATAACTTTAACAGAAGGAATGTAAGTACGAGAGGATACAAATTCTTTTTTGAGGAAAGAATGGGGAAAATACACAATTCTCTGGTATGTTTAAGTAGATATTTACAAGATGGTGACGTTACAAACCCAACTCGACGTTACCTCAAAATCTCCCTAGAATTTTTTTAAACTGTCCATATTAAGAATGCTCGTATGGCCTTTATTGTCATCAGAACATGAAGAAATTTTCCTTTATTGATATAATGTAGCTCATTTTTATACATATGTCAATTGATTGCTTTCAAACAATTAAGATAAAATTTTAAATAGAAATTCTGCGAACTTTTGGATCAACCCACATACCATTTTTTTCAAAATGTCCTAAAACACTTTGCAGCAAAAAACTTTATTCATAATTAAAAATGTTTAAAAGGCATACTAAAGTACAAAGTCACATTTTGCTCTTTTAACCAAAATGTGGCATGTCAGGACATTAAGCTGCATAACTAAAGAATACTTCACAAATGAGAGAGACACCTAATTAAGGACAAAGACATGTACCAGGATTTTGAAAGAAAAAAATATTATTTATTCTTAAACGAATTCGAAACCCCCTTCCTTTATTGATATTTTTAGTGATAATACAGAGTAAAACAAACCATTAGAACTACAAAGGAAATTCTAAAACAAAAAAATAAATTATAGAAAGCTTTCCCAATACGTGTAAAATGAAATAAGTGAATATTACCTGCAGATGTTGCTGTATCTCTTGTTGATAAAGAATCCAGCCTAGTTGCAGTTTCTCCTTCCGTTTCTACAACGGGTATATCAGAAGCTGATGTCAACTGTATAGCTGAATTTGTTTCAAGGATTGTCGATTGTTCTCTTGAGACTAAAGATGTTGTCGTACCTTGCTGTTCCTTGTCTAAATAATGACAATCAGTTCAGGATTACTATACCCATTTTCACTTACAGAAACTGTTGAACGCTACTTTTATAATAATATTTTTTTCATAAAAAGAAAAGACAGAACTGCCAACGACAGAATTGTTCTCCCGTAGACCTACAAGTCAATTTTCAAAAAGTAAACATATTCGATTAATTTTTGATATTTTTTATATAGAATTTTATGGATTGTCATAAAAAATTACTTATTTGGGGAAAAAAAGGATAATTCAAACATTTTGGTAAAACTTGTGTTTTACACTATGAAAATCAACGGAAAACGGAAAATATTTTTAAAATGACACCCCCCCCCCCGTGTCACAAAAATTCCTTTTTACAGGTCATTTGGAATATTATTTCACAAACTCATACCAAAGCTTTTTGTGTGACACGGAGGGGGGGGGGGTCATATGTTTATTGACAAAAACGATAAAAATGCTTATATTCCACCAATTTCAAAGCGATTTACATCTGAAACATTATATTTTATTGATATATTTATGTTTTTTTTATCTGTCTAAATCGTAAGAAAAGATATAAAGAACACTTAATTTTTTCCAAGACTATTTCAAAATATGGTGATGCTTGAAACTCTGATTTTAGTGGAAAATATCGTCTACCCCCCTTTTTTCAAGAGCTGGAATTATGGATAATTTACTGTTTAGCGCTTGTATTAAGACAATTATTCAATTACCATTGAACTGTTCTTTGTATCAAGCAAAGCTTTTATGGCCAAATTGCTATTTATATTGAATTAAATGGTTCCAAAATGTAGGCGAGAATCGAGAGTTAGCGTGCGTATTTCTTCATATTTTAGTAATCACATCTTCTTGAATTCTTTATAATAATTAAATGTGAAAAACGTCATAAAATTAGACTTCAAAAGTATTTTTAAGGAAATCATTGTCTTTCGAAACAAAGGAAAACCAATAACTCTAAAGTTGAGAAAATGTGACTGTCACATGTCCTGTTCTGTTTGATTTTCCAATTCCAATTTTATTGCAGTTTGGAAAAATGCCTGGTATTTCTCGGGTTTATTAACATGTTTTCTTTAGCACGGTTTTTTTTTTCTTCTGCGAATCTTTTTTTTTATGCAAAAGAACTCATGATAATATTACATTATTTTTTTCAATACCCGAATATATAGTTTATTTGGTTATTTTAAAATAATCAAACAAATACTTAGAAAGTCGTGACGATCATGATAATTGACGATCATACATTTACACGTTGTATAACTTTCGTTATAATGATAATGTTGATGACGAATATGACTGATGATGATATAATTTCACACATATAATGTTGCTGTTAATGATTATGTTTGTTGACTTTTCATGGTCATGATGATAAATAATGATGATTTTAACTTTTTTTTATATATTTTGTAAGGATAATACAACGTGTATTATAAGCAATATAAGCATTTAAGCATTCTATAGTATTCGAATCATTAGTAATCATGAGTAATAAAAGTGTAGACCAAAGAATAAACAATCAGTGGTGTTTTTTAGAAACTATAGTTATGTGTAAAAAAAAAAAAGAAAAATGAAAACTTTTGAAAAAATCTTTTCCTAGAATTCGGAATAGTTTGTCGTTGATAAGTATGTATTGAAATAAGGTCTAAAAAAATTTAAAGCTTTAGGAATTTGAGGTAAAATTGATAGTTTTTTTTTACCATTGCGTCCAGAAGAAAATGATCTTGATATGGAAATGCCTGAAAATAAATATATAAAACATTAGCATGTCATCATATATGTGTATGTATGCTGAGTTAAAACATAAAAGTTCAATTAACATTTTAACCTTTGACGGAAGCTCTGCTTTCATAAAGATTTTTTTTAAGTTGCAAACCAGTCCTTATAAATAAGTTAAGCATAGGTTTATATTGTAATTAACAAGTCATACTTTTTGGAAACATAACAGTAAAAACTAGTGTGTCTCAGCTTGAAGTTGAGAAAACATAAAATATCATATTTTATCAATTACCAAAAGCTATTAAATGCTGATTTTTCTTATCTTTTAATATTTTGTTTTGTCTACAATGATGCGCAATTGAGCACATTGCTTTATAATTCACATTTGCACTAAATATTGATGCAGTTATAATTTCAGTGTCTTTTAGAAGAAAAACCTTTAGATACTTACACTTAGAGAGTTTATCATTGATAGATGTAAGCTCTCTCTCTAAGGTTTGCATTTTCTTTGCTTGGTTTTTTACAAGTTGAATTATTTAATTAAAAGATAATTGACAAGTTGAACAATTGGAACAATAAATGGATTCCTATTTGTCATTCGCCAAAATCTCTCCATTGTTATGTAATTTCAACTCTTTTAAATAAATAATGACAATTTTTCATTAACATTGTAAGGGATACATGTATGTGGTGGCAATTATTTCTTTTTTTCAATTTGGAGCTTGGTCACACATTTTCAGAATTAGTTTGATTGAGTTACATGACATGTAAGTATTGAAACTTTCAAGGCGTAAGAATAATAATTAAAACTTAGGTACTGTAACGTATTTACAATTAATCAAAGGAGATCGTACCTGGTCATTTCCAGGGTTTGGGTTGTTCAACATTAAATGATTGAAAATAATTGGTATATCTTTTTGGACTGCAGAAATATACAAATATGTCCTAACATGATCTAGGTAAACAATAATTACCAGTAAGTCTCAATAATAATCGGAGGCAATCTACAATTAAATGGTGAGTCAAAACCTTATGTACACTGAAATAATATGCCCAGTCGCCCTCGGACTTGAGCATTATACTGTAGGATATATCCCTAAGGACGGACAGTAGATGTGATAGCCCTTCAACCACTACACCCATTGTAAGATGCCTTATTCAGGACGGACAATGTGTACAGCGGCCTGGACGGACTAGAAAGCCAACCAACTATGGCAAGCCTCTATATTGGAGAACATCCTAGTGTGTGGTAGGCCTTAATTAGGTTGACCCTCCAAATTCACTCTCTAGCTGTCAAACAGGCGAGGAATATAACATGTATTATTCTTAGATTTTAGAACCTTTATTTTCATGTTTGATCTTCTAATTTTAAAAAAAATCATTTAAGTGAATACCTTTGATGACAGGTTGATGACAGATGATAGGACTTACATATTTGACATCTCTCCCTGTATTACATCGAAAGAGGAGAGCTGTTAAATTGGCTTCTTTTGGACATATTTAATTTTAATCTTATTTTTTAGATGTACTTAAATATGAAAAGCATTTGATGAAAAAATCATTTCAGTGCGTGCATTGCTAATTGCTTTTTCATTGAAACGCAATGTTTGCTATTTTACCTAATAACTCTCTTACAAATTTTGAATTAAGTATAGATACCACAAATATGTTTTCTTACCTTCGACATAGAAAAGTTACGCTGGTATTTTTCAAATATATCTTTCAAGTTAAAAATAAACACTATGTAAATGTATAAATATGAGGTACAAATATGCGAAGGTTGATCAAAAAAGTTAGTGGAATTCCAACATATTTTATTTATTTATTTGCAAAAGTGAAAAAAATAAAGATGAAAATATATATAAATTTCTTGAAAATTCCAAATAAAAAAATTTCCTTACAATTCTTCATGGTAACACTTTGACAGCTGCAATAAAAAAGGATATCAAAAATGCGTTGGAAAAATTTAATCGTTCATTTTAATTTTAATCCTAAATCTAAAAGCGAGGAACAATTGCTAAACCTATTATAAACCTTCGTGTGAGAAATTTTCAAATTTTACTGGATATTTATTTTGTAGTTTATTAATTGACGATTTGTCGTTAATCATGTCAATGTCAAAATTCAGTCATATTATAAACGTATATTACGCATAAACGCATATACTACTGATCTGATACAGACAGGCAAAGGGACTTGTTTTTCAGTGGGGTAAAAAATTAAGGAAAGTAAATCTCCCATGGAGTAGGTTAACTGTGAACTCCTTCTGAAATATGTTTTTCTTCACTGAAAAATAAAGCTTTAATGGCCAAGGACCATTGACATACTGTGTTTAACAATACAATTAAAATCTGAACATCAATGGAAAGCTTAAGATTGAATTCTAGAAATAACTTTAACAGAAGGAATGTAAGTACGAGAGGATACAAATTCTTTTTTGAGGAAAGAATGGGGAAAATACACAATTCTCTGGTATGTTTAAGTAGATATTTACAAGATGGTGACGTTACAAACCCAACTCGACGTTACCTCAAAATCTCCCTAGAATTTTTTTAAACTGTCCATATTAAGAATGCTCGTATGGCCTTTATTGTCATCAGAACATGAAGAAATTTTCCTTTATTGATATAATGTAGCTCATTTTTATACATATGTCAATTGATTGCTTTCAAACAATTAAGATAAAATTTTAAATAGAAATTCTGCGAACTTTTGGATCAACCCACGTACCATTTTTTTCAAAATGTCCTAAAACACTTTGCAGCAAAAAACTTTATTCAAAATTAAAAATGTTTAAAAGGCATACTAAAGTACAAAGTCACATTTTGCTCTTTTAACCAAAATGTGGCATGTCCGGACATTAAGCTGCATAACTAAAGAATACTTCACAAATGAGAGAGACACCTAATTAAGGACAAAGACATGTACCAGGATTTTGAAAGAAAAAAATATTATTTATTCTTAAACGAATTCGAAACCCCCTTCCTTTATTGATATTTTTAGTGATAATACAGAGTAAAACAAACCATTAGAACTACAAAGGAAATTCTAAAACAAAAAAATAAATTATAGAAAGCTTTCCCAATACGTGTAAAATGAAATAAGTGAATATTACCTGCAGATGTTGCTGTATCTCTTGTTGATAAAGAATCCTGCCTAGTTGCAGTTTCTCCTTCCGTTTCTACAACCGGTATATCAGAAGCTGATGTTAACTGTATAGTTGGATTTGTTTCAAGGGTTGTTGAATTTTCTCTTGAGATTAAAGATGTTGTCGTATCTTGCTGTTCCTCGTCTAAATAAAATGAATCGATTCAGGATTACTTAACCCGTTTTCACTTACAGAAACTGTTGAACTTTACTTTTTATGATAATATTTTTTAAAAAAAATGAGAATCTGGTTTGTAATCACATGTTTTTGAATTCTCAAGAATGATATTATGTGAAAAACTTCATAAAAAATAGACTTAAAAAGTTTTTTTTTAAGGAAATCATTGTCTTTTGAAAGAAATGAAAGCCAATAACTCTAAAATTAAGAGAACGTTACATGGCTTAATCTGTATTGCAATTTGGAAAATGCATGATATTTCTCAGGTTAATTAACAGTTTTCTTTAGCAAGATTTGTTTTTTTCTGCGAATCTACTTTTTTTCTTTTCTTTTTCGAATCTATAGTTCACAGGGTTATTTTAAAATTATCAACTAACTACTTAGAAAGTCGTGACGAACATGATTAATGACGAACATTCATTTACACATTGTATAAGCTTCTTTATAATGATAATGTTGATGATGATGAAAATGACTGATAATGATATAATTTTACACAAAAAATGACGATGTTAATAATTACATGTATGTTTATAGACATTTTATGGCAATTATGATGATAACGATGCTAAATAATGATGATTATAACCTTCGATATATTGTCCAAATAAAACAACGTGTATTATAAATAATATAAGCATTTAAGCGTGACAAAGATTGTCTATAGTATGTGAATCATTTATGAAGATATAAGATGATTTATTTCTCTCATAAACTTATTGACAGGGTAAAAATATTGAATAAGAAATATTCAAATTTTGTAAAAAAAAAAAAAAAAAAAAGGAAGGAGTCATGGTGTAGACCAAAGAATAAACAATCAGTGGTGTATTTTAGAAACTATAGTTATCGGTTTAAAATTTAAAAAAAAATGAAAAAAAACCTGATAAAATCAAATCCCTTCGTAGTATTCAGGATAGTTTTTTGTTGATAAATATGTAGTGAAATAAGGTCTAAAAATTAAAGCTTCAGTAATTTGATGTAAAACTGATAGTTTTTTTTTACCATGGCGTCCAGAAGGAAATGATCTTGATATGGAAAGGCCTGAAACAAAATATATTAAACATAAGCATGTCATCTTATACATGTATGTCTACTGAATCAAAACATTTCAGTTCATGTTACATTCTTACCTTTGACGAAAACTGATTTTATAAAGACATTAAAAAAGTCTTTATAACTTTATAAATAAATTAAGTATAAGCCTTTATTGCATGTTACAAGTCAAACTTTTTGCAGACATAAGCGTAGACACAAATGTGTTACAGCTTTGAGTGGAGAAAAAAAAAAATAAAAATCAAGCAGTTATTTTAAAACAAATCCTTTTTTGTCTACAGTGATGCTCGATTGCCACTCATTGCTTTATCATTCACATTTACAATATTGACGAAGTTATAATTACATAGTTTTGTTTAGAAGAAAAATCTTTAGATACTTACACTTGGAGAGTTGATCATTGATAGATGTAAGCTCTCTCTCTAAGGTTTGCATTTTCTTTGCTTGGTTTTTGACAAGTTGAAGTATTTCCTTTAGTAGAACGGTTTCCTTTTGTCTTGAAAAAGTGTCCGTTACCAAATGACTTTGACCATAATTTAAATTTGTCATAAATACTGTAATTAGGAAGCTCCAGAACAAAAGTTTGAAAATCATACACGTCGCCATCATGGTTTTCATAGACGTTCAGTTTACGGATTCATCTACAGTTAAAAAAGGTATCTTTAGATTTATTTTTAGAAGGTTTAGATATGTGTATTTACCTCAAATTAAAAGATAATTGACAATCTGGACATCGTTATTCGAATTCCAACTGGACATTCGCGAAAATCTCTTAATTATTATTAAATTTCAAAGTTTTTGAAATAAGTGATGACAGTTTTTCTTTTAATTTTAAAGGATACATGTATATAATGGGCATCATTTTTTTCAGTTTTTAGCTTGCTCATACATTTTCGGAGTTTATTTGATCGAGTTACATAACATGTAAACATTGAAACATTAAAGGAGTCAGAATAACTGTTAAAACTAAAGTACATTGTTAAAATTAATCCATTTTATAGGTAAAATAAATGAATATATTTTATTATAACACTATCTAGATCCGAAGGGTTGTATCACGTTGAGTTGAAAGGTGCGGATCATCTGCTCGTACGTGGCGCCTGTCAACGAGTCGTAAAACGGCTCTTTGGATCATTAATTACTGTTATAATTGTATTTATAAATGACCTTAGCTACATATAGATTTTTTTTAAATCTTAAATACTATTCCCTTTCTCCATAGGTTTCATTGTAGAAATATTATCCAAAAAAAAAAAAAAAAAAAAAGCATAATAACAAGAGACTTTTAAATGCGCAAGAAAAATAATGACATGTTTCTGTGTACTTCGCAATTAGTTTTAGAAAGGGGTGATATGGATTTAGAAAACACATTCTCGTGATCCGGAAATTCGGATAACATGATTGCATAAAATCAACAGTAAAATTAAGTGAAACACATGAGATACATAATACAAGGTTAGAACATGCATTAACAAAAGTGCAACTGTCAACATTGTGCAATCTTTGTCAGTCTCGGCCGAGATTCGAACTCAAGACTTTCTGATCAGCCAGGGAGCGCTCTACTGACTAAAGTAGAGAGACGGTGTCGTTTGTCAGAATATTATCTTCTAAGACTTCATGTATCAACTTTATAGTCCCTTAATTACTCATTAAACTTATTTTTTTTAATCTTATCGATGTGCTAACCACATCAGCTCGTTACGTAGTCATTGTAACAATGCACATAGAACTTTTTTTTTCAATGTGCGTTAAATTTTTGACAAAATAAACACACTTAAAAAAAGGAAGTTGATTTTCAAAGTGCGTAATTAAGGATCATACTAACTAACTACTTTGGATAAAAAATACTTGGTCAATATTCCTGCAAATCTAAGGTATGAAAACTAATTCTAATGCAATTGTTTTTTAAAACATGTTTTGATTGGCTAATGCACTGTCGTTCGAAGCAGTAAAACGAGCATTCAGAGCGAAAGCTTTTTCGATATGACATCATAATAGAGCGACGCAAAACACAATGCTCCATAACGTATTTCATATAACAGAATTCAACAAAATAAAACGTAAACAATAAAAATGCATGAATTGCATTCGAATGGGAAGAACTTATCTTTTAATTTGGTATTTGTGACCGTTAATGCAAATTTAAGGGTCGCAAACTGAGTTTTACCGACGACGCGTAAGCGTTTGCGACCGTTAAATCAGCAATATTTACTTTTGCCAATGTCTTTCCTTATATGACAATACTAAAAAAATGACATTCAATTTTCGATGACATGCAGTCGGTCACATGATCAGACTTTCTTGCGTATGGAAAGCAAACTGCACGTGCAATTTGGAAAGTTCCGACTGTGACGTCACATAACGTCGTAGTAACGTTACGTTGCATTTCAAAATCTAAGTCTAAATAATGCCTATATTTGTTTGTAAAATGAATGAAAACGTAAAATATGAATATAAGAAATCTACTATAACGCCCTTCGGGCGTTACCCCAATGCAACTCTAAAAATGATATCTTATTTCTTAATTAACGGTGGAAAATACCAATTTAGAAGATAGTTATTCATTAGTTTTTGGTATGATATCTAATTATTGGAAGCTAGTTGGGTAACTTTTTTGGTGATGGCCTCAAATTAAAATCTGATATAGTGTCGTTTTAAAGGTTTTTATGTTGACCCGGACACAATTTTTTTTTAGAAAGAGAAATGTGTCTCTTAATTAAGAAATAATTGAATATTGATATAACACATAGCTTCGAATGTAATAGAAGAATATCTGCCCTCAGGTGATAGAAAAGTTCTGGAGTATTTTATCATCCAATGCCAAAGGAAGAGGAGAACCCTGGAATATCATGTCACCTGATGCTGAAGATTCGTGACGTTAGGAATTACGCTGCGTTGCTAGGTTTGCTTCAATCGCATCATCTCGGGTCTCTCCGTCAGAGTTCGGAAAAACAATCTCCAATGTATTAACATCACCGGATGTTAAAAATTTATTCGTTTTCTGTTTATTCAAATATAGGATATACGGAATTAGAAGTCTCTTCTATGGTATGTTTTAGGTAATGTCATTACTTTGAATAAAGCTAAACTCCATATCCCACAGATTTCAAAGATCGTGAAAAAGGGGGGGTTATCATTGTAGCTACCATGTACATTCGAGGTTTTTTTTCCGCTAGTCGGAAAGGCCCGAGAAGTTGCGATTGGGTTGCTTAGCAGCTTACGTCATTAAATCTCGAACCCGAGCAAAAATGTATACCAGGAAGGCATATGATGATGATCGGGATGGTGTTATAACTACTTTTGGACTGTGATATAACTGTTTTTGGTGTGATTCAACATTATTTAGAGTTTGTTGTGAAACAATACATTTGTGACAGTATAGAAAAACCTCTTCAAAAATGTCATGTAAATCACTTGAAGTATGTTTCTTAAGGAAAATGAAAAGCAATACTAATTTATATTAAAAATAATTGTCAGGCACAATATAAATTTTTTTTGTATCATTCTCCTTAAATATCATACATGAGTCTGTTTACAGGAAAATTTCCTTAGAACGAAACCTTTGAAATATATGTTACAATAAAGGTCATAAATTCTGTCCCTCACTTTGCAGGAGGGGGAGCTATCGTCTCAGCACTTATTGTCACCAATGTCAAAATGTTCTAATTTAATTGACGTATGATAATATGTTCATTGTAGTAACATTATTGCTAGCAGTTGCTAGTGTCACGGGTCTCCCAATCTCAGGGAATAATAATAATTCAACACAGTTCCTCAATTAAGGTTCATATATTTATTAGCTGACAATTACGATGATGAAGTATAAACGAACAAACGAATGAAGGTGACCTGCAATGAAAATGACACACTCGTACAAATTCACACACACTAATATATTTAATTTCAATAGTTTAAAATCAGTATAAATAATTAATTATTCTTACCAGTCACATCATTTAAGGCACTAAGATTCCGTAAGGAATTTCTTAGAAAAACTGCTCATGTGGATTTCTCGCAGGAGAACATCCAAACTATCGTCAATATATCGTCAAGATTAAAAAGGAATAGTCCGTGCATAAGTATATATACCAGGACTCACACATGCGTACATAACTACCACACCCCATACATACTGGTTTTACAACTCACACCTAGGATAAAAATAAACCACAAGACAATCACGTGACAACCAAACACTCACGTGACACGGAACACCGGACAAACCAGAATACAATACAAACACGATGACAATGAATGACCAGGTATGAATGAATGAATGAAGGAATTTACTACAGCTATCTACTATACTGACTTACTATACCAGCTGTACTAAATAATTATACTAAATAAAATAAAAACAAGTAATTGTCACCCTGTGACATTCTCCCCCTCTTTAATAAAATGTCTCCTGACATTTCTTAAAGAGAATACTCTACTACTAAACTTATCTACACTAACTTAAGTCTTATCAACACTAAGTAACTATCAAATAATAAGACTTAATAACTAATCATAAAATTATGAACTACCATATACTCCACACCTAATTAACTAAGTCACTGTAAGTGAAATCTTAAGTTAAATCATAGTAGTTCTATCCAAGATGAAAATAAAAACATAACATAAAAACAACATATTAAATCTATATACACACATCCTGATTACCTGTGACGTTCTCCCCATTTATACATACCACACTTGTGTCTCTATGGGAGACACCCAGGAACCATACCTATCTGGTACTTTCTTGGTTCTGGCAGACCTGCGGGGCTCTGCTACTACATTAGCTGGAATAGATGGTTCCATGTGGGTTAACTTTATACTTTCGCTTGTTGAAGTCTCCCTAGTTGATGGCTCTGTGCGGTTCAGTGTTGTATTTTCTCTAGTCGATGCTTCTCTATTTGATAGTGACTTGGATGACCTTGACCTATCTGAAACACTAGATATATACTGTTTAGGTTTGACTCTTTTATGCCTTACCAAAACTTCCTCATCCTCAGATTCGGACTCTGTCTCTGATTCTGCAACTTCCTGGTCTGGTACTGCGTTCGGGACCCTGTTATCTGAATGTTGATCTAAATTCGAAGATTTTGTAATGCACATAAAAGGTAATAAAAGATTCCTATGTAATGTTCTAATTTTTCCTGATATCTCATTTTTGACTCTATAGACTGGGATGTTTGAAACAGGCTGTTCTATTACCATGTAGGGATCTCTTTCCCACTGATCAGCTAATTTTGATCTACCAGAAAATACTAATGTTCTTACCAAAACCCTATCTCCAACTTCTAATTTTTCAAAACGGACCTGCCTGTCATAACCTTGTTTATACCTTACATTGTTTCTACCAATGTTACCTCTGGCCATCTTGTATGCATAGTTTAGTCTTTTCTTCAGCTTCTGTGCATAATTCTCCCTACTTCTGGTCTTTTGTGGTGTTTCTTCCAATCCAAGATATGCATCGATCGCTAATCTAGGGTTCCACCCAAACATCAGGTAATGCGGCGAAAATCCCGTCGTTTCGTGCTTTGTTGAGTTGTAGGCGTTGACTAAAGGTAAAACGTAAGTTTTCCAATCGTGCTTCTGTTCACTGTCTAACGTCCCTAACATCTTCAGCAATGTCTGGTTGAACCTTTCAACTTGCCCATTTCCCATAGGGTGGTATGGAGTTGTTCTGCTCTTCTTTACTCCAGCAATCTTACAGAGTTCCTTGATAACTGAACTTTCAAAGTTCCTACCCTGGTCCGAATGTATACGCTCAGGGAAACTGTAATGGCAGATGAAATGTTCATAAAGTACCTTAGCCGTAGTAGATGCTAATTGGTTCCTGGTCGGAACAGCCACTGCATACCTCGTAAAGTGGTCAGTAATGACTAGTATATTCTCATACCCACCTTTAGACTTCTCAAGAGTCAGAAAGTCCATACAAACCAGTTCCATAGGTCTTGATGTAAAAATGGAAACCAATCCTGTCCTTGGTACTTCTCTCGTCTTAAACCTCACACACCTGTCACAGTTCTCTACCTTTTCCACTACATCTGTATACATGTTTGGCCAGTAGAATCTCTGCAGTACCAACCAGTACGTTCGGTCTCGTCCTTGGTGACCCATATCCTCATGAAGTCCTATGAGTACACTGTCTTTATACTTACTTGGTAAAACTAACTGACGTATCTCCTCTCCAGCAACAGTAGTTTTTCTAAACAAGATTCCTCTTTCAATCACCAGTTGCTTCCATTCCCTTAAGAGTAACTTGACTGAATTTGATTCCTCTTGTAGGTCTTTTCCAGTTGGTTTGATTCCTCTTTGAAGTAGATCCTTGACCCTACTTATAACAGAATCGTTACCTTGTTCCAGTTCCCAATTCACAGTGCTTAGTTTCTGTGATGTCTCAGCTCTCTCAGCATTGTCAGGCTCTAGTGACTTACCAATAACACAACTCTCTGCTAGGGGATTTACCTTTACCAATGCTGCCTGAGAAATAGCTTTAACCACATCTGAAAACAGTTCTTGTTTAGGGGGATTTCTTGATAACCCATCAGCGTCTCTGTTGAGCTTACCTGATCTGTACGTTATCTTAAAATCATATGCTGATAATGATGCCAACCAGCGATGTGATGTTGCGTCAAGTTTGGCTGTTGTGGTGACATACGTAAGAGGATTATTGTCTGTCCTTACATCAAAATGATTGCCATACAAATAATCATGATATTTATCTACAACAGCCCATTTCAAACACAGAAATTCAAGCTTATGTGCTGGATAATGTTTCTCAGATTGCCGTAAACCCCTACTTGCATATGCAATAACACGCTCCTTACCATCCTGCTCTTGATACAGAACTGCCCCTAAACCATTAACACTTGCATCTATGTTCAAAATAAATGGCTTAGAGAAATTGGCAAAAGCAAGAATAGGAGGATTTGTAAGCTTCTGAATAATGAGTTCAAAAGATTGTTGTTCAGACTCACCCCATTTCCACTCAGCTTTCTTTCTCTTTCTGTTTTTCTTTGCCGCTTTGTTGTTAGGTTGTCCAATCAGCAGATCATTCAAGGGCTTTACAATCCTTGCATAGTCTTTAATGAATCTGCGATAATACCCTGTAAACCCTAAGAAAGATCTTAATGACTTCACATTACATGGAACAGGCCAATTTTCTAAAGCTGATGTTTTCTCTGGATCAGTCATAATCCCTTTCTCAGAAACAACATGACCCAAATAGCGAACTTGACTTTTGAAGAATTCACATTTCTTTGGATTCAATTTCAACTTGTAGTCATGTAATCTCTGAAAAACTGATTCCAACCTCACCAGATGTTCCTGAAATGTACTCGAGAAAATTAGAATATCATCGAGAAAAAGTAAACATTCTTTTAGGTTCATATCACCCATACACATTTCCATTAGTCTTTGGAATGTCGCAGGAGCGTTGGTGAGACCAAACGGCATCCTGTTACATTCAAAGAACCCTAATGGACCTACCGTAAAGGCCGTCTTTTTCTTGTCTTCCTCACGAATCTCGACCTGCCAGTAGCCTGATTTTAAATCTAATTTACTGAAATACCTTGATCCGTCTAATCTATCTAAAGTGTCCTCAATTCTGGGTAGAGTATACGCATCCTTGATAGTCCTGTTGTTAAGCTTCCTCAGGTCTATACAAAATCTCAAGGATCCATCTGACTTTCTACAGAGAACCACGTTAGAACAGTAAGGACTACTCGACTTCCTGATGGCCCCTGCCTCCAACATCTCTTTCAACGTCTGCCTAACTTCTTCAATCATACCAGGGGGAATGCGTCTGTATGGGTCTTTGAAAGGTATTTCTGTGGTTAGGTTTATCTCATGTTTGACCACATCTGTCCTCCCTAGGTCTGTAGGAGATGTAGAGAATAAGTGTTGCCATTTTCCAATAGTATGCAAAGCTTCTCTTACCTCCCCCTTAGAGAGTTTGTCAGTGTTGACCTTCACCCCTAAATCTGCTAATGATCTGGTAGTGGAATCCTTCTTCTTGACTGGTTTGGTCTCTGCATGCTGTGGATTCCAGGTGTCTACTACTCTTACCTGACTCACACTACAGATGTTAGTCTTAGGTGGTATCTTAACAGCACTAGCCGAGATATTACATACCTTAACTGTGACCCTTTTATTTTTGCTTGTACTATTGGACGCTACCAGTCGAGGGCATACTACCACTCCGGCCTGACTGTTCTCCAGCTGTTCTGTTATTAAAGTCTTCACTGTCCCTTCCATGTTTCTTACCATTCCTCTAATGTATTTCACTTCCTTGGGAGCTAAATGTATAGGATATTTATTAGTTGTCTTAACAGGTACACAGCAATTAACACACATAGTGTTAATAGCCGTTTGCCATGCTTCTTCACACTCACCTGTAAAATCTACACAAAGTCTAATAACATTTGTCCCAATAATAACCGGAACTCTACTATTGAAGCTTGAATCCCGAGTTATCAATGCTGGAATAAATAATGGTTCTTGCATGAATGGAACTTCAATTTCTGCTTCTACATATCCCAAATAGGGCAAACTGTCCCCATTTGCACCATAAACATCTAATTTAAATTCAGATATTTCATGTAGACTTGGTTTGTTCTCCAGAGAATTATAAAATGACTCTGAAATGGTTGTAACCATCGAACCACTATCTATCAGACTTGAAACCTCTTTCCCACAAATTTTGACATATGCTTCATTTGTTGGACCTATCATCCTATCCTGTAACTCTTTAGGGCATAAATCAGTACTCTCTTCCGTTCGCCCCACAACAGAAGAGATTACTCTTTTGGGTAACCTTGATTTGATTGATCTGTGTACTTACCCCTGTTAGACCAACCTCTACCTCTACTTTGTCCTCTGTAAAATCCTCTTTGTGAGGACCTTCCTCTCCCCACAAACTGAAAATTGTTTACATTACCTTGTTTCTTTTCCAAGTTTTCCAGTCTCCTCTCGATACCTTTAATTGCTTTGAGAAGTTCTTGATTTGTTGTATCTCTGCTAGCTTCTGTTGATCTGCTGTGGAGAGCTGCAGACTTGGCATCTTTGTTCACAGTCTCCATGTTGATCTCTTCTTGCTCTACTTTCCTGATTTCTCTGAGCAAAACCTGAAATTCTGTTATATTTGCATAGATATATCTAGTAGAATTTCTTAATGACTTACTTCTCAATCCAGTCCAAAATTTACTACATAGCATTGTATCTTTTGCAATGTCATCTATGTGACCCTGTTTGATTGCCTTACATAGTGTAGATTCTAACCTAGAACCATAAGCCACAATACTCTCATTCTCTTTCTGACAGTCATTATAGAACTGTTGCATTAAAGTTTCACTACTACTTACCATTCCATAAAACCCTTCTAATTTCTCCAAAATTTGACTTGCTGTAGCTGATTCACCGAGTGAAATCAGCATTGACCTTGCAGTTCCCTTGAGGGAATTTCTAATTGTCTGAAGTAATACAGCATCAGGCAACACCTGTGAATTTCTAAGGCACCTTACCTCGAAACTCCAGACTTCATAGGTCACTTCCCCTTTTTGAAGTTCCTCACTGCCACTAAATGTCGGAAGCTTTGGAGTCGTATTGAAATTACTCTGCAAAGTTGACATATTGAATGAGGGATTTAATGCAGGTTGAAATTTACCTGGTATTGGAGAACTTGGAAATGGAAAACCTTTTCCTGGACCTGTCAGAGGTGTACTGGCCTTCATAGCCATTAAATACTCATACTCTTCCTTTGTGATGACTTTATATTTTGGGTCAATCTTACCTACATCATGTATGAGCTTTTCTTGATCTTTTTCGCCCTTTTCAATCTCTTCTTCCCAGGACTCATGATCTGATGCTTTCTCTCCACCTGTAGCCATTGTTATAATAAACACTGTTGTGACTAGAAAAGTAAAGCAGATCTTCATAGATTATACAATCAAGTTCAATGTAATAAACCCTGTAAAAAAAATAATCTACAAAGTTATATCTCAAACTAATGATCAATACCACTACATTTTTCTAACAGTGTCACTTACACTTCAAGTATCAGTATAACTTCCCACGAATCCTGTAATTCTCTAGATAAAGATCGAGCCTAAATTCTCTAAATCTTGCTCTAAATAACTACACTAATAAATCTTAAATCTACATCTATAATAATGATGGGGTATGAAATAATGAGTTTGATGAATCCTGAAACACAAAGATGATCAACACAAAGATGACACTCAACACAACCTCCAGAACACAAAACTTGTCAAACCTGAAACTTGTAAATTTAAACCAAATTGATTATTCTGAAACAAAATAGATTAAGATTCTGTCTCACAAATATTTCTCTCTGCTTTTTCACAAAAATTTAATACCAAGTGCAAATAAAATGTTAGTAAAGAAGATAAGTCTCTGTACTATGTCTTACTATAAATCCCACTGATATACCTACTTTCCTTTACTTTTTTCAATTATTTAGGAGTTTTAAATTTTTGAGGCTGTTTAACACACTCTCGATCTCGCTATGCTGACTCACATGAATGAATTATACAATCAAATGACAAATGAAACAAATATTACATACAAAACAACAATAATCTACAAAGTGAAAGTAGAAATGTTTAAAAATAGAACATCTGACACACAGAGTCAACAGCAGTCAAAATAGAAAAGTCCACCACGATTTCCAGATAGTCCAAGAATAGGCCGCGTCTATCCGTTTATAGGAATCGTTCAGCACACACAGTTCTTGGCACGAATGTTAATTAAATGGATAATCCACCAAAACATCTCTCGTCTCGGGCACATGAGGTATCCATGAATGGTTGTGACGTCACACTGCTTACTCGAAGCGCTCGGTGTAAAAGTAGTCCCTGTGTAGCTCGTAACTGCCGACACGGGTGTTCAGTGTTTCCAGCGCTGAATTTCTCAGGATTGAATGGATATCACATAGAGCTCTGTTTCATATATGCACACTGAAGATAAATTTTCACAAATTTTCATAACACAAAAGCACTTCACTTGTTCTCTGAAAACCGCTTACTTGTAGTTCGTATAAAATCTTGTAGAAATGGCCTGGTCACCTTTAACAGTTCAAAGACGTTCTTCTTAGGATTCAGCCTGGTTCCTAAGTTAAACCAGCGTTGGGCGCCATTGTCACGGGTCTCCCAATCTCAGGGAATAATAATAATTCAACACAGTTCCTCAATTAAGGTTCATATATTTATTAGCTGACAATTACGATGATGAAGTATAAACGAACAAACGAATGAAGGTGACCTGCAATGAAAATGACACACTCGTACAAATTCACACACACTAATATATTTAATTTCAATAGTTTAAAATCAGTATAAATAATTAATTATTCTTACCAGTCACATCATTTAAGGCACTAAGATTCCGTAAGGAATTTCTTAGAAAAACTGCTCATGTGGATTTCTCGCAGGAGAACATCCAAACTATCGTCAATATATCGTCAAGATTAAAAAGGAATAGTCCGTGCATAAGTATATATACCAGGACTCACACATGCGTACATAACTACCACACCCCATACATACTGGTTTTACAACTCACACCTAGGATAAAAATAAACCACAAGACAATCACGTGACAACCAAACACTCACGTGACACGGAACACCGGACAAACCAGAATACAATACAAACACGATGACAATGAATGACCAGGTATGAATGAATGAATGAAGGAATTTACTACAGCTATCTACTATACTGACTTACTATACCAGCTGTACTAAATAATTATACTAAATAAAATAAAAACAAGTAATTGTCACCCTGTGACACTAGCAAATGTACAGTTAGGGGCATCTTTTTAAAATGACCAGTTAGTAAGCTGCTGTACTTTTAGATGAATGTATTGACGAGAAATACAAAATGTAGGAAAAAAATTTTGAATTACACTTGAACTGATATATTGAAAAAAGAAGACTCTGATTTTATAATATAGTTCCAGGGAATTAATACAAAGGCATTTCTGTGATACTTTCTTTCGTGAATATTTCTTTTAATCTAATAAATATATTCAAGTACATGTAGTACAGTTGAAGTAGAAATTTAATTTACCTGCAAGTGACTCTGTTAATCTTCAGCTAGATAATGATAAAAAGTGTGTCATGACATCGCTAGTAAATATTTTATACTTGACCTTTGCTGGCAACATCTGTACACCCAAGTACACACTTCCTATCCAAAACTATCGCTGTCTGACACGATAACATTTTTTTTATACTTTTAAGAGGCAATTAAAGTATTTACATCAGAAATAGGTTTTCACAGTTACATGTATACAGTGCAAAAAGGATTAAATTTAAGCTGTTTGAAATGAAGTGCCTCAAATGACATTTATGCAGTATGTATGTTATAACAATGAATAATTGGTTTATAAAAGGGAACACTATTGACATATGTTTTGTCTTATAAAGTGAACATTTGAACATGAATTCCTCATGACCATTGCTAATTTTGCTTAACCAAATGCATAACAATTTAATTTCTGTAGTTGTTCAGAACTCCACATTATGGACAATGTGATAAAAATCCAAGGTTGAAAAAAAACCTGAATGTTAAAGGTCTTTAACTCGGTAAAATTTCCAGATCTTTAAGTCACCATTCTTTATGTATGCTCTTGTGACACATGTTGCATTCTCAAATGGTTTTCCTCAGCATCACTAAGTTGCATATTTACCAATAAGTAACGGACAACGGACAAAAAGGTGATGCCTCGGGAAAACCACTTAATTGCGAGCGCAGCGAGTGTCGCTAAGCCACGCTCGTAACTGCAAGCTCTTACGACAATGCCTTGGTGAAAAGAAAATTCGAACTACTGCACATTCATTCAATAGAATTTTTTGACGCAGTAATTTGACCCACAATGCATCGCTTAGTACACAAATGCTAAAGCCACGTTCTCTCGAGAATACACAAAAGTTAAAAAAATAAATTTGCCTAGATTTAATGGATTTATCTGTTTATTGCAGAAAAATAGTCATAAACTGATTGAAATCGGTCCTATTTAGGCTTCAGTTTGGTGAAGCAACAATGCAAACGACGTATTGTGACGTCTTGTGACGTCAGAGTCACACCGAATGTCACGTGCGGTTTGATGAGTCAGATCTAAATGAAAACTGGTTAAGTATCTGCGCTTACCCTAACGGTCGCATTTTTATCTAGCTTTAAAAAGTTTAATTGTATTAATTTTTAGTGAAACAAATTTTGTAACATGACTTAACTTTTTTAAAAAGAGTCAATGTACATTGTTCAACAAAATAGATCTTTTCATCTATCAATCATAAGATACTGATAAATAATTGACTAGATTCAACCATAAACGTACTACCTTCTATGAGAATTAGTTGATTAAATTTATGTTTAAAAAAAGAAATACACCTTTTTAACACAAGAAAGTTATTTTTTTCCTATTTTTTTTTACTTGACTTGTGATCTTTTTAGAATATGGGACAATATCAGCATATTCCAATCAATCTGCTGTTACAAATTTCAAATGTTTCAACTGCTGCACAGAACTGTCTTGGAACTTCATCCTCAGAACGTGTAAAACAGATCCGGTTGTTACACGACACTCTGAATGATGTTTCATAACAATTAAAAACAACATCTAATAAGAAATCCATCTCTCTCTTAAACGTAAATTAATATATTTTTACAGCTGTTGTGATTCAATCTGCTTCGCCCAAGGGTTTATGTTTCAAATCCTGTGCAAATCATAATTTATCATTTTGAACTTATGTGAAAAAAGCATCCGACTTTGTTTAAATTTAATGAATTTTTCTTTTTATATAATGCAATACATGTTTTTAAAAGAGAACGCAAACGAGGAGGTAAGTGTTTGAAATAAATTATGCATTCGGGTAAACCTGTGATCCTTTTGCAATTTTCACAGATTTCTATTAAAATTCCAATAATTATATAAGGTAAATAAGCTTGACTTGGTATATCGCTACGGAAAGGGCATAAACTAATAAAATAATTATTAAACTGTTTAAAGGTACTTGGACACAGATTTGAAGTTATTAT
Source organism: Saccostrea cuccullata (assembly GCF_032062105.1). Lineage (NCBI taxonomy): Eukaryota > Metazoa > Mollusca > Bivalvia > Ostreida > Ostreidae > Saccostrea > Saccostrea cuccullata. The sequence continues at coordinate 64,170 of NW_026928801.1, read as the reverse complement.
TTTCTCTATAATATTACGACTTATCTATTTTATAATAGCAATTCACACAAAAATAAATCAAAAATCTTATTTCGTTTAAAAGATATTTATGTTAAAACTTTACTGGCAGACCAAGGCAACATAGCAGCTCTGTTTGTTTCCAAAATACATAACAGAAGATATCTTAAGTGTAAAGATCTTGTCATTTATTTAAATGACGACAAATGAAATCCATTTATAAAAACAATTACCAAAGAATTTGGCTGGGAGACATAACAGAATAATGGAAAGCTTGACCAGAAATGCAATTCAATAAATGATTACAAAACAGTGGTCTCCCAGCCACAATATTGTTACAACACACATATGTGATAATGCGGTAAAATACAACAACAAACTTTATTGGAAACAAAAGTGGTGCATAAAAAGCGCTGCAGGACACACAAATAAAATTATGTGGTTAATTAAACAAATGTGGTGGATGGAGTGGAGGTGGTGGTTGCTCTTTTGTTCACAAAAATTACGCGGCAGCACTCCGAGTAAACAAGACGTATATAAATAGGAAGCCTTGTGCGTCAATCTGATTGGCAGAAAACAGCTAAGGCCTTGACAAAATTAATGGACGCGGTAAAACTAGGTCACTGGAAGAACCAGGTTTACAAATTAAAGGTTTTGTAAAATTACAAAAAGATAAACACATTGACATCCATAAAAATACATAAATGAATTTTTTAACATAAATCGCTTTATTTGAAAATAAACCTTATTTTATGTTAAAACTTTACTGGCAGACCAAGGCAACATAGCAGCTCTGTTTGTTTCCAAAATACATAACAGAAGATATGTTAAGTGTAAAGATCTTGTCATTTATTTAAATGACGACAAATGAAATCCATTTATAAAAACAATTACCAAATAATTTGGCTGGGAGGCATAACAGAATAATGGAAAGCTTGACCAGAAATGCAATTCAATAAATGATTACAAAACAGTGGTCTCCCAGCCACAATATTGTTACAACATACATATGTGATAATGCGGTAAAATACAACAACAAACTTTATTGGAAACAAAAGTGGTGCATAAAAAGCGCCATCAACCTAACGGGTTGAAGCACCACTCAAGATGTTGCCTTGGTAAAACCACACGTATGATATAAAATGTTAAATTGGTAAAAAAAAAAAGGTTGGAATTTAAAGCTAATGAACATCATGCACATACAAACAGATTATTTACTCAAACGCTCGTGGGCAACATTCGATCTGTACACAGAAAATGAATTCGAAGGATTTCAATGCACTTATCATGTTAGAGTCTTCTTGCTTGTAAACACTATTGGTATTACTCATATCTCATGGCCTTACATAAAAAGGCCAACACAAAATTCTGAATAGAAAGTAACAAGTGATGGAAATCAGCAACAAAATTACAAATGATGGTGAAACTCGCCCTAATGTATATAAAATTAAGTAAACAATTCAATAAGATAACGGCATACAAATTGTGAATCATTTAAAACTAACCTTGATACATTTACATAGTTCAGAGGCCAAGGAATGAACCTGCAGAAAATCAAGGGAATCTATACAATTAGATGGAAACAGGCTTACAACTTCTATGCCTACTAAGATTTAAGCTGAAAAATATGTACAAAGGTAAACCTGAATGTCAAATCTTAATGCATTGCAAATGCATTAAAGTTTTGAGACATAGGCACCCAATTCTGACCAAATTTAGAAATATACAGTGTAACCTTCCCACATTATTTGACAGACTACACCTAAAATAATACAACACTCCTCAAATAATACACCACTTCTGCTGTAAACCAGGCTAGCTTTGTGGGATCAGCTGGCATTACTTTAAACACAAATCATGTAACCAAAGGCATACATTAATGTGTATGTGATCAATGAAGTGATGTAATTTTTTGTTAACTATATATGTTATATGCTATGCAATATATCCCTATCAAAGACATTAAAAATCGCCCAGGAAAAAACCAAAGATGAGTAACTATTGAAAACCTGTGTCCGTCGCTATGTAAATAATGTCTCAAAGGAGAATGCCGGACGTGCATTCAGTGCAGTGCTTGGTATGAATAACACATAGATGTACATGTACAATAAAACAAAACCATAAATTACAATATTGTATATTATATATGTAAACATATTCATTCAAATATAGATATAAACAAAACACAAGCGTGTTCTGCGGAGCACTGGCTGAGAATGCTCCAACACCTCACAAATTACTGCTTTGTAATTGGCCTTCCTTTGGCCATGCCTACCATAAACAGGTGTTTCCAATAAAATACTTCTATCATACAATGTTTTCCTGCTATTCTACCACATGCAGGAAAGTTCTAATACTAAAATGGTAACAGGCAGACAGATTCTGACCCTGTTAGAGTATATACAATACAGAAATGATAACAGGCAGACAAATTCTGACCCTGTTAAAAAAATATAAAATACAAAAATTGTAACATGCAGACAAATTCTGACCCTGTTAGAGTATATACAATACAGAAAGATAACAGGCAGACAAATTCTGACCCTGTTAAAAATTTTAAAATACATAATTGTAACAGGCAGACAAATTCTGACCCTGTTAGAGTATATACAATAAAGAATTGGTAACGGGCAGACAAATTCTGACCCTGGTAGAAATATCCAATATTGACAAACAGGCAGACAAATTCTGACCCTGTTTAAAATATACGCAACAGAAATGATAACAGGCAGACAAATGAAGCTGCTAATGTGAAGTCATTTAAAGTCTGGCTAGACAATAATTGTACAATTTGGGATGGTGAGTCAGCAGCAGCTTTGAGAGTCTGTAAACTGGCATTGTGTAGTCTTGCTTGCACCATAAAGAATTACACAATTTCGGGTAGGGGTTGTTGCCAATTTTCAAAATCCCTTGTTATCCCCAAATAAAGTGTTCTGGACTGACGGAATATTTAAGTTGTCTGCAGGATTAGCTGCTGATAGGCCTCAATGGTTGCTTGCGTTTGAGAGACTGAAGGCAAATATCTGGACTTGCCTGTGCTGGTGACTTTCTCCAGTTAGGCAGCATTGTCTGAAAAGAGAGGAACACAGCCAAAGCGTAGACAAATGAATAGAAAAAAAATTAACAAAAGAAAATAGCCTAATTGTTGTACCCATTAGAGAAAAGATTTTCTTTGTATTTTACATGTATATGTATATATATAATAAAAAGTTTTCAATATTCACACTACAATTGATAACTGAATATTGTGGTAGTTGAAATCAATAATAAAGCTCAATTTAAAATTAGTGTACCACTGTAGATACTGAAACAAAAAGCTATGTAGTTGTAAAGAAAGGATCTCCAACTGTAAACATAATAGAGAGCACATACTCATATAAATAGATTTACCACACCATATAAAAAGTTACAAAAACATGCAAGTACTACAATGCGAGCACAGACTCGCAGTGCGTAGTAGTAAACAACCATTTTCTTTAAAAGCAAAGAGTAAGCACATACTCCCAATATGAGCAGAATGTAGCTATCAAATAACTTATTAATGCGAGCACAAACTCACAAAGTTGTAATGACAAAGCAAGCACAAACTTACATGAATTGAGCACAAACTCAATAATAAAATCTGCCATACCAACACAAATACAAACTCCCAAAGATGTAATGAAAAAGCAAGCACATACTTACATGAATTGAGCACAAACAATTAATTCTGCCATACCAATACATGCACAAACTCGCAAAGATGTAATAGAAAGGCATGCACATACTTACATGAATTGAGCACAAACTCAATAATGGAATCTGCCATATCAATGCGAGCACAAACTCGCAAAGATGTAAGCAAGCACAAACTTGCATGAATTGAGCACAAACTCAAAATAGATTCTGCCATATTAATGCGAGCAGCAAACTCGCTATGAATATCATGGCAAAGCAAGCACAAACTTGCATGAATTGAGCACAAACTCAAAATAGATTCTGCCATATTAATGCGAGCAGCAAACTCGCTATGAATATCATGGCAAAGCAAGCACAAACTTGCAAGAAATGAGCACAAACTCAAAATAGATTCTGCCATATTAATGCAAGCAGCAAACTAGCTATGAATATCATGGCAAAGCAAGCACAAACTTGCAAGAATTGAGCACAAACTCAAAATAGATTCTGCCATATTAATGCGAGCACAAACTCGCTATGAATATCATGGCAAAGCTAGCACAAACTTGCATGAATTGAGCACAAACTCAAAGATAGATTCTGCCATACTTATGCGAACACAAACTCGCTATGAATATCATGGCAAAGCAAGCACAAACTTGCAAGAATTGAACACAAACTCAAAATAGATTGTATTAAAATGAATTCATAACACACATAGTAGCGACCTGAGATGATCACCGTGTGCATTAAAGAATCGAAACAAAATTCATTTTAACATCTTAAAACAAAAACAACAACAACAAAAATTATATCATTGTGGGAAACAAAAAACTTACATTTTTGGAAAGCGGATAAACTAAACTTAACTTTTCATCTTTGTGCATATTCTTAAGTTTAATTATTCATACAAATGTATTGAAGATTCACGAGATCTAAAATGCAAGAGGTTTTAAAAAAATAAAAATGAATGAAATTTTCCAAACAATCAGATCGTTATATCTTTTTGCAACATGGAAGTTGTAATAAATGTGAAAGTTGAATTGATATAAGTTTCAAACTTGTGCTTTAACCTTTGGCCAACCGCAATTTAACCTAACGGTCAAACTCATTGATAAATGTTCAGGCCTCACCAGACGGAATTATGTAATTTAACATTTCGTAATTACTAAGGCTTTCGAATACATGATTTACCTAAAAATTCTGCATATTTGGCACCATCATTGAATACTTAAAACATATATTAAAGAGATTTTTAAAAATAAGCGTATTCATTATGTTGAGCGAGTGATTTCCCTAATGAGTATATTCCTCAGATGTTAAAAAATATCATAAATTTATGTTTCGGTTATTTTAATATCACATAAACAAAAATGCAAAATATATAATGTAAACTATTTGAATGCCTCTAAAATACAAAGCATGCATATAAACAAGGAATCTGTTTTTCTAAATTTTTAAATGAAAGTCCTAGTCAAATTTGATTGTATGATCTAAGCCTATATTTAAAGGATAATTATTTTTAATTTAGAGACAGGTTTTATAGAAATTAACAAATGATCAGTATGAGAATTATTTTGTAACACAGATTTCATACAATTTTAGAGAAATTATTTAAATTATTTACACACTTCTCTTGGGATTAGGGATACAGTCCTAGGTTAGTATCATTATTTACTTATTTATTTATTTAATTTTTTTTTTAAAGATTCCATAGCAGTATTTAAAAGATTTTATTAATATTTTTAGAAGAATTTTTTTTCTCCCTTTATTTATTTAAAATAAATTGTAATTTCATATGATTCCATGAAACCTATGAAGATAACATACAGTATTCAAGATCAAAAAGTCCATAAAACTGCTGTTGTTTTGAGACTAATAATCAGCTGACTTGTCAAACTCTCAAGATAACATGGATGTCACCATATGTGTGTTTTTCTAATAAAACTATGAAAATTTTAAACAATAATGTCTTTTCCCTGCATGCATGCCATGAGTCTCAGAGAGAGATAATTAAAGATAAGCAGAATCAGAAAGAGCAAAACTTTCCTGACATAGTACCAAGATTTTTGTTTTTTTTTTTTTTGTAAAAAATTAATTAGATGGAAATGACTACTCTCTGATATGCGATTGGGCCCAATGGCAAACGCCTTGACCCCTATCCTTCATGTAGCAAGAAATTCCAGAAAACGACTGAAATTTTGCAACTTTAAACTGCTATGACTTTACCTAATTAAGATATCTTTAAGAAATAAAAGTTTTATGAAAGCTCTCTCCAATGACATAGAATTTGTGTACAATTTCCCAACAACAAAACAACAAATTTTTAGCTAGGGTCGTTACATACTGTATAGTGTTTTATATCAATTACACGAGTAAGAGGTGGATGTAAGCTGTATATCAAAAATATATCCTATTATTTATTTATTTTAATATCTATTTATTTATTTATTTTTAACACATTAATAACACTTTAAAATGTGAGATTAAGGGGTCAAATTAGAGTGCAATATAAACAAGAAAAAATCCCCATCTAAATATTTTTAGAAACATGCAGAAATGGCAGATTTAATGCTTTAAAGATACTTCCTGGTGCATTTTCATCCACTGAGGCCCAAAATCCACGGTGTTTCCAGAAAGAGATGAAAGGCGATCACAGGCTGAAGCAAGTTCCTTGTACGCATCCAAACATTAGTGTTGAAGTAAGCAGTCGAGCATCTAGGGCCCCGTCTGAGAATTTGGCGAATTTTGATTGGTTAAACCATGCGTTAAATTTTGCGCATATGCAATAAATAATAGCTTTAACCAACTGCGAAATGTTCGGAGTGCTGCAGACCAGGTCATTTCCATCAATGTGTATGAATAGTAGATTCGATCTTACCAGAAAGTATGTGAATTGTCTTAGGGAGCATATTCTGCTACATGTAAATAGTATCATAACAACATTTGCAGTAAAAATAAAATTCTAATATATTTTATGGATTTGCACTATTCGGCTTAGAGAGATAGCAGATACGAGCGCAGAGGATACAATAAATCTACTTACTGGTATATGAAAAGATGGATTTGGTTAAAAGAAATTAAAGATGCAGACCGATGGGAGCTTAACTTTAATCTGGATGGTTCCCAGAGATAAATCATTTAGTCGGACAAAGATAACGAACGCGAGCTCTAAGGATAAAAGTAATTAAAGAAACATTAAAATATGCAGGACATGTACGGGAGTATAAATGTAGCTTAGTAGGACAATTCGGCAGTGGAAAGCTGAATTTTGTCTCTTTCTGGTTGCATTTATACAGGTGAGATTATTTTGTAGACTTGCGCGGGTTTTGGTTAACATTATTTAAATTTTCACATGGCTTATTTTATTTACAAGTTAAGTTTTTTTTATATTATAAGTAGTTATATTTCTAATAAAGTTTAGTATATTTTGTAAAATTATTTATTGAAATTATAAATATTAGAAATAGATTGTTTACTATAATAAAGAGTGGAAAGCTGAATCTTGACCGTCTTGGTAGCATTTTATACAGGTTGGGTAAGATCGCCACTCCCCATAACCTGTAATGCGCTGAACATGCAGGAAGAGAATAAATAAATCCGAGGGAGATAAAATGTAAACTGGGACATTGCGAATCGGATAAACTTTGTCTGGTCAGGACCAGGGAATTGGAGAAAGGTTTTCCCTGGCCCTTCAAACCTCTCACATGCGGAAAAGCGAACGATCCCGGGAGTTTACAATCAGATCCAGTAACCAGACGCATAATATAGAAAACCCAAAAACAAATTCACAAAACTAACAGAAATCCGAAAAACAAAAATTTCCCCACAAGAACATTTGAATTGTTACGAAAAGTGGTGGAGAAAATACATTACATGGAGAAAAAAACGGGACTAGCTGTTAATAACCACAGTTAAATTTCATCCAGTGTCATTTGGGACTTATAAAGTAACAAAATAGTTGCAGTGATTCCTAGGAGTACGTACACAAATATGCAAGCAGTTAACTGCTTCATTAGGACTACGCGTAAAAATCACATATCCTTTGGTGAGCAGAGGAACTTGTGTTACTTCCAGGGGAAGCCTGACGTGCAATGCGACAGTGGCTAGCTGTTGATCTTAAAAAAAAAACTGAATTCGAGCGCTCTTCGACCGACTCGATGGGCTGTGAGAACTACAAACTTTAGTGCTAATCGTACGATGTCCAGTGTCATTCCGTCTTCTTGTAGTTGGGTACACAAACTATAAGTCGTTTTGGACAATTGCTATAGCGCAGTACTGGTAAGAGGAAATGTCCGACACAGCCAGGAAACTCGTCATTCAAGGACAGATATTTTTATTCAAAAGACTGAAGAAAAAAATGGACAGGTAGGACATAATTTTTTTTCAAATATGTCTAATCCTATAAAACTTGAAAAATTTAAAGGTGATGGTAGTCAAAATGTTGTTCTGTGGTTGACAATTTTTTTTTCAATGGGCACGATTGTATGATTTATCTGATAACAAGATTGTTGATGCGTTTCCCTTCCATTTAGAAGGCCATGCAAAAGTTTGGTATGATTCGCTACTTTTTGAACAAAAGTCAAATCCAGATATCATTAAAACTTTGTTTCAGGAAAGATTCAGAGAGTTTGACAATTGTTTAGATTTGTCGGTACTGCAAATGAGACAAAATGTTACAGAATCAGTTGAAGATTTCTTAACAAGACTTATCAAAAATGCTTCAATTAAAAATATCCCGGAAAATGTCTTATTGTCTGTTGCTATGAACGGATTAATAAATGATATTAAACCTTTTGTAGCAACACACAATCCTCAAACGATGGACAAATTAAGGCAATTGCAATGTTGGCAGAGAAATCAAAAACATGTCAAATTAACACTTTGGAAAATCTGTTGGCAGACTTAAAGAATGTTAAAGATGAAATTCAAAAGATAAAAATTAATTCCGACATTCAAAATTTTCCTGAAAAATTTCATGAGCAACCACAAAATGCACAACAACAAAAACAACCATTCGTGCAGACATTTCTACCCAGGACACAAAAGTACACAACAATGCATACACGTAACAGAAAATATGCACTACAAACTAGACAGCAAAAACATTATCGGATCCCACGACAACATACGTTTACTAATATGCAGAGTAGAAGTAGTAATAATCCTACTAATTCACCAATGCAACGCATGAATTTCCCTGCATGTAATTTTTGTTTAGGAATGTGCATGAACAGAACAATGTGTCCAGCTAGAGATGTTGTGTGTAATACGTGTCAAAAATTTGGTCATTTTTCAAGAGCATGTAGACAAACAAGGAACCGCAAACGAGGATTCGCGGCCGTCTCTTACAAAATGAAAAATAAACAAATAAATAAAAGGTGTACTGTACACAATAAGGGCAAGCAAAAGAGTGAAACAATAGAGGCGTTGATCAGTTTTGCAGACAAATGTTATGTCCCTGTTTTTATGGAGCATTTCAAATTCAATGCGCTTCTAGATACCAGATCGTCTATTTCTGCTATCAATTCACAGGTTTTGAGCAAATTGAAAACTCAGAAAAAGCGGATTAAAGTTTCAGAAATATCCAATATAACCGGGGCAGGGGGAACGTCACATCCGGTAAATGGAAAAGTTGACTTACAAATAAAAATTGGAGGTATCAGTTTAAGTCATACATTCCATATTATTGAAGCATTGTACCATCCGGTCATTCTAGGTACTGACTTTATGAAACAACAAAATGCATGTTTAGATTGGGGCTCAAGAACTTTGCACTTGCAAGAATATTCAGCTCATATCAATGTTATCAATTTTAAGCTAGGATTGGCAAGAGTTGCTAAATCAATGACCATTCTTCCAGACTCTATGATAAACATGCCTGTTAGATTATCCCGTACTAAATACAAAGCCACGGTGCTATTAGAACCAAAGGCTACTAAACGGACAGATCTTGCGGTTGCAAAATGTGTGGTCATAAATAAACCGAGACAGGTGTTTATGCAGGTTACGAATACGACCAAGGATGGAATAAACATTCCTGCTGGAACAATTATAGCTTCCGTGAATCCCATTGATGACGCGAATATATTTTCTTTGGATATTAAACAAAACGCGAAAATTGCCTCAAAAAAAAAAAAATCAGTATCTCAGGAAAAATTAGTATCTCTGGATTTATCATCTTCCATTCTATCTGAGAAAGAGAAAGAAATTTTTCAAATATTTATAAATAAAAACAGTGATGTATTTGCAAACAATTTATCAGAATTGGGCAAGTGTAATGTTTTCCGTCATTCAATTGTCACTGAAGATGATAAGCCAGTAAGATCCCAACCATATCGTACGTCTACAAAGGCTAAGAAAGAAATTGAAAAACAAATTTATGAAATGCTTAAACATGACATAATTGAAGAGAGTACGTCTTCTTTTGCGTCACCAGTCGTGTTAGTGAAAAAACTAAATAATGAATACAGATTTGCAATTGATTATCGAAAATTAAACGCAATAACACCAGTTCAAACGTTTCCATCAGTGCGCTTGGAAGACGTTTTTGATGCTATTGGACAAAACAAAGCAAAAATATTTTCTACTTTGGACTTGGCGTCTGGCTATTGGCAAGTCGCTTTAGATGAAAATACAAAACACAAAACTGCGTTCATTACGCATGATAATTTATACCAATTCAAAAGGATGCCGTTTGGTCTTGTCAATGCCCCAGCAACTTTTCAAATGCTCATGAATATGGTTCTTAAAGGTCTTACGTGGAAACATTGTTTGGTTTACATCGATGATATCATTGTTTGGTCAGATAATTTTGAAAATCATTTGAAACATCTTAATTTGATTTTTGATCGTTTACGACAAGCAAACCTGACTTTAAAACCGAAAAAGTGTTCATTAGCAAAACCGGAGGTTACATATCTGGGTCATATAATATCTACTGAGGGAATAAAAGTAGACCCTTCAAAAGTTGACGCGGTTCAGTCATTTCCATTGCCACAAAATCAGCATGATATTATGATATTCGCAGTTTTCTCGGATAAGCGAATTATTATCGAAAATTTGTAAAAGGGTACTCAAAAATTGCATTGCCTTTAAATAGGTTATTAACAAAAGATACTCCTTTCAAATGGACCAAAGATTGTCAAATTGCTTTTGATACACTTAAACGAGCCTTAACAACAACACCAGTTTTAGCCTACCCAGATTTTCAAAAACCATTTATATTGTCATGTGACGCGTCAGGAATGGCTATCGGATATGTTTTATCTCAAATGGGAGATGATAATAAAGAACATGCAATTGCATACGGAGGAAGAGCTCTAAATAAGTATGAAAAAGCATATTCCGTGACTGAACAAGAAATGCTCGCGTTGGTGTCAGCAATAGCGCATATTCGTGTATATTTGTTAAACAATAAATTTCTGGTCTACACTGACCATAAGGCATTAACTTGGTTAAAGACTATCAAACACACAAATGCGAGACTTATAAGATGGACATTAAAATTACAAGAATATTCCTTTGAAGTAAAACATCGACCAGGAATAAAACATCAAAATTGCGATGCACTGTCTAGAAGGCCTTATTCAAAACAAGCTAAAACTCCTGAACAAGATGATGATGATATAATTCCACATGAAATAACAGAGGTTACATTTATTTTTCCAAATGACAATCAACACCATATCTTGGAAATGAATGACACTTTAGCAGAAAGGGAAAAACAAAATAACAATGAAGGAAATAAGAATGAACAAATTAAACAGGAACAACAAAATTGTCCGTATTTTAAACATATGTACAAATATTTACAAGATGGCACGCTTCCGAATGAACCGAAAAGAGCGAAGGCAATCCCATATGAAGCAAATCAATATGAATTGGTACAAGGCATCTTGTTTCATATTTTTCAACCAAGGTCCAAGAATAAATCAAACCCAGAAGCAATGATTAAACAATTGGCATGTCCCCAGTCTTTCATAAATGATGTTCTGAAATCTTATCATGATTCATTAGCAGGTGGATGTCACTTGGGGGTATAACGAACTTATTTGGCAATAAAGCAAAAGTGTTTTTGGCCAGGGATGTATCAAAATGTGTATGACTATGTTACGTCATGTGATGTTTGTCAAAGGGTAAAACGGGATACAGCAAGTAGGGCCGCACCGTTACACCCATTACCGGTAGAAGGGACATTTGCCCGATGGCATATGGATATATTGGCAGGTTTGCCAAAAACAAAGCAAGGGTACCAATATATTTTATTGGTTACAGATTCATTATCACATTGGTCAGAGGCACTACCTATGAAAACACAAGAGGCAACAGAGGTTGCACATTTATTGTACAAGGAAATATTTACAAGATACGGGGCTCCACGTACGTTGGTCAGCGATAGAGGACAAAATTTTATGTCAAAAGTAGTCCAAGCTTTGTGTAAAATATTTCAGGTGACACGGCACGTCACTAGTTCATATCATCCACAGAGTAATGTGGCATGCGAATGAATCAATTCTACACTAGCTCAGTCACTCAGAGCGTATTGCCAGAAAAATCAGGATGCATGGGAAGATATTTTACCCAGTGTAATGATGGCCTTCAGAATGAGTCCATCACCCCAGTCGACAGGGTACTCCCCTTATTACATGTTGTTTGGGAAAGAAATGACATTACCCATTGATATTTCATTGATCCCCAAGGAAGTTTTGGAAAAAGCACCAAAAGAGTATTTTGATGCTTTATTAAACAAAGTGAAAATAGTACAGGAACTTGCAAAGAAAAATGTGAGTAAAGTTCAAGAGAAAAAAAGGAAATGATATGATCAGAAAACAAAAGAACCGCAATTCAAAATACGAGATGAAGTTTTATTAAAAGTTATGAAAAGAACTCCAGGAAGAAAACATAAATTAGAGCCTAAATGGGAAGGTCCTTATTATATAATTAAGGTAAATCCGAACCATTCGTTTAGTTTAAGGAGGTCAAACGACCATGTTGAATTAAAAGCATCAGTGCATGCAAATAGATTAAGATTGTACAAAGACCCAAGGGATTATCGTCCGCCCCCGGAAGCGCAAAATCCCCAAAGACAAAACAATGCAAATGTTAATAGAGAAAACGCGCAAAGCCAAAAGAAACAGAATAAAGATGAATGGCACACGGTAGAAAAATTGTCGAAATGGATGAGTAATAAACGATATTATTTGGTGAAATGGGCAGATGGGTCACAGCCTACTTGGGAACCTTCAAATAATATATTACAGTTGTTAAAACAATTGTATCATTCGTCAACGAAACAAAGAAAAAGGAAATTCTAAAATATTATTATAAGATAAATAAAAAGGTCAGTACAGATAAAAAAAGGTTAACTGATCGTTAAAATCCAATTGGTCAAAATCGAAGAATAATTGAAGACAACGGAAAATGTCTTAAGAAGACAATTAAAGAAAGGAAGGGTATCGTAATGGAATAGATCGAATTTTGTCTTTGACTTCTATATATGTCATACATTTCTTTCTTCTTTCGGGGCGTCCAATACCTTTTTCATATCTTTCACATGTTTCATGCATATCATTCATTTAGATCTTCTATCAGGACGCCCAACTCTTTCCATTTCTTTCATGTCATCTATTATATAGAGGTTCTAAGCGAAATTCTGTATCCTTTCTAATGTACTGCGCGAATCATTCCTCCTTTCAAGATCGGACTTAGAGAGAAACTATAATAACGAGAACTAACTGATGCGAATCAAATAAAAGAAAACACGTTATACAAATATATTAACATAAAATTATATGTTCGGGTTTCATAAACTAAGAAACCATTAAATTCTGGAGTGAGTGAATTTATTTTTGTTATACATGTCAATGATCGGATAATTAAGAAAAATAAAAACTGAATGGACAAGAAAAGCTTTTTTCACGGTTGCACCGTATATATACATTAAATTCTATTGGTGTTTTGTATGTGTTTGTTGTCAATAAAGTAACAACTACCTTCGGTCAAACGTCAGATTTAATATTTACAAGCATAGAGTCTGATTGACTCTTGGTGCATGGAATAATTACAGTAGTGTTAGCACAATTATACTACTAACTTTACCTTTAACAACCAATTGTACACAGACATTTAAATTTTAAACTCATCACATGGGTGGGACGCTCATGTTATGCTACAAATAACATTTTGTAAATAACAGTCAATTAAATAGAAAATTCCTCTGCTGACAAACCCATATATGATAATGAAAAAAAAGGGATTCTGAAAATTTCCCTAAGACAAATTTATCGAAGATATTTTCTTCGTTATAGAATAAAATTTGGATATAAGAAAAACAAATTGTGTGAAATCATGCCAGATTTTTGTCAAGAGCCGTTTTATTTTTTCTCTCCGTTATGCCCAATATATTTGATTATGTATATTTTTATTAATTAGATAATGTTTTTTTTCAATGATGACTACAATTTTTTTTAACTGTTGAAAAATGTTTTATGTTTAATGAGTTCTTGAACACATAAGGGTTTAACAAAGATGTTTGACGATTTTAATTTCTTTTTATTAACACAATTTAGTGCCGTGGATTGAGTATTGATTTTACATGTATATGTACAGTAATAATATTCTTTTTGAAAGAGTGTGTATATCTTGCAGAACAATGACAACTCATTTGTGAAAAAGTCGCAGAAGGTTATTCTTGTTGCTATTTCTTTTTCTGGGTTAAGCAAATAGGGTACAAGCTTAAGTGTACTTATTGAAATTTCGAGTGTTTTTTTATGATTGTTTAGCGGATGTCTTTTCGATGTAGATTATTGTTACCTATTTTAAGGAGTGTTGCCAACTCCACCCAGGTAAAATGCCTAGGCAGCTGTGCATAATTCGATCTTGATGTACAACTAAATTTTGTAGATTGTGATTTTTTTTGGTTTCATATATATTATCTTATTGTGTATTAGACATAGTCTTCTTGTGCATATTTAATTATATATTGAATATTTTAGTGTGTTTAAGCCATCTGAAAATGAGCGAAATTGGGTAAAAGTCTTTGAAAACCATATTAAACAAATCTTGAGGACAAGATTTTTGTTAGTGGGGGGAATTTATCATAACAACATTTGCAGTAAAAATAAATTCTAATGTATTTCATGGATTTGCACTATTCGGCTTAGAGAGATAGCAGATACGAGCGCAGAGGATAAAATAAATCTACTTACTGGTATATAGAAAGATGGATTTGGTTAAAAGAAATTAAAGATGCAGACCGATGGGAGCTTAACTTTAATCTGGATGGTTCACAGAGATAAATCATTTAGTCGGACAAAGATAACGAACGCGAGCTCTAAGGATAAAAGTAATTAAAGAGACATTAAAATATGTAGGACATGTACGGGAGTATAAATGTAGCTTAGTGGGACAATTCGGCAGTGGAAAGCTGAATTTTGTCTCTTTCTGGTTGCATTTATACAGGTGAGATTATTTTGTAGACTTGCGCGCGTTTTGGTTAACATTATTTAAATTTTCACATGGCTTATTTTATTTACAAGTTAAGTTTTTTTTTATATTATAAGTAGTTATATTTTTAATAAGGTTTAGTATATTTTGTAAAATTATTTATTGAAATTATAAATATTAGAAATAGATTATTTACTTTAATAAAGAGTGGAAAGCTGAATCTTGACCGTCTTGGTTGCATTTTATACAGGTTGGGTAACATCTCCACTCCCCAACCATGGCCGCCGCTCTGGTAGACAAATTTAAAAGGAATTATATAATAAAAGAGGATAACAAATTGAGCCATCCTGGTACCTCCACAAGAAAAGCGAGTTTACGAGAGTTCCAGTCAATGATATAATATGCTTATATGAAGAAAACAATCAAGAACAATCTTCCTTTTATTTTTTTTATAATAATAGTAATAGTGAGGCACCCCTCAGCCCCTATCCAAACAAGACACTTGACACTGTTCAATGCCAAGGCAGAAATCGAAGCAATCGAGGTTGAGGCTGACAGTCTGATTAAAACCTGCTCCCTTCTCCTTTCCTTTTGTGAAGCTGATAAAGTCTCTGAGATGTCATAAACGAAGGAATTGAGGAAATTCGGATTGAGAGAAAACGATCGTTTTAGAAGTCAATAAGTCTGCTAGTACGGCAAGTTGCACAGATGGACAGATCAAAACAATGGATCTTACAGAATTTAACTGCCGCCGCACAGAACGATCGCTTGATTAATAGAAATTAAACACTTGCTCTTTTGTTCACAAAAATTACGCGGCAGCACTCCGAGTAAACAAGAAGTATATAAATAGGAAGCCTTGTGCGTCAATCTGATTGGCTGAAAACAGCTTAGGCCTTGACAAAATTTATGGACGCGGTAAAACTGGGTCACTGGAAGAACCAGGTTTACAAATTAAAGGTTTTGTAAAATTACAAAAGATAAACACATTGACATCCATAAAAATACATACATGAAATTTTTAACATAAATCGCTTTATTTGAAAATAAACCTTATTTGAAATTTCCAATTTTTCCGCGAATTTGATTGACATATCCTTGCACTTTCACAAATTTAATTTTATTCTTAATCCTTAGGAAAAGTGGCAATCTTGTTCTGTATAAATGAAAAATATCAAAACTTTAATCCAGAAAATTCAGTGCAGACACGTTCGACAGCAAAACAAACACACAATATATTGTCAGTCCCTGCATTTGTGGTAAGCTGACTGTGACGATTGAACGCACCCAGTGAATTCCAAATAAAAACATTAACAGAACTCGAGTCCTGTTTACAGTGTACATAACACGAGTGTGCTCGATTTGCTAAACTCTGTTTAGAAAGTGACTATCAAATGCGCTTTGGCTCTTTGCCTGAATGTGACTTTTAACGTGTGAAGTGCATTATTTTTCAAACCCAACGGCATGTTTATTATTCATTAAACGAGCCTTACTCATTTATGACGTCACTGAGAAATTACGTCGAATGTATATCCATACGCACATCTATGACCTCTTGACACCATACCTTTATTCATACAGTTATAGATACGCATTGCTTTTATAAAGAAAAACATTTCCAAATGTAAATATTTAAATATAGCTTTACATAATTAAATAACTTTTATTATCCATATTGCTTTTAACACAAGTTAACGTCGTATTGTCTGGAAGGGTGTAAGACGGGGTACAAGGGATTTACGTGTGATTCCCATAGTCCCTTAAACTGTGGTGGTGATAGGAGTTGTGATCAAATTACTGGTTCTTGTCCACAAGGGTGCACCCCTGGGTACAAAGGGGATTCATGTTATATATCATGTCCCTGCAACTGTGCTGGAGATGGTAGTTGTGATCAAGATACAGGTTCTTGTCTTCAGGGATGCCAGGTTGGCTACACAGGTTCTTCCTGTTTGTACACATGTCCTTATGGTTGTGGTGGAGATGGAAGTTATTTATTATTCTACTTTTATAAGTTGTTTTATAAGTTAATTTTTAAATTGTGATCAGACGTCCGGGTCTTGTCTTCAAGGATACAAATATGGATACTCTGGACCTCAATGCAGTTGGACTTTCTAAATATATCACTAGACAATACATTGAATCAGAGCAATTCTTAAAAATTACTTATACTGTGTTTTAAAAAGCAATTTTAGATCTTACTGACACAAATTTTTATCTGCTCGAGGGAATTTTCTTTGGAGGCGCTGAAAAATCAATGACTTTAAGTTGAAGAAAGTATGACTGTCATTAAATAATTAAAGATAAACTGTATCCTTAATTACTCTTTAAATTCAATTTTGATACGTTGTAGTGTGTTAAGGAGTTGTTGTTAACTTGATATGAAGGTAAGAACCCAATTTAAGGATGAAACATATGAAAATATTTGTAGGTCCCATTTAACAGTAAGTGATGACAAGAAAAAACCCATTGCTGCTAAATAAGACGATTAGAATCGTGATGTATAATTTGTTTACACAAGACTGGTATATTTAATGCTAATTTTCTGACAGAGTAATAAACTAAACATCTTTATAAGGATAATGGCGAATATTCACTACAAGCATCTTGTTCTTTTTAAATAAATGGGGTAGACTTTACTTTACCGGTCCCCAGAATCTAAATTCACGCGCAAAACTTCTACGTCACACCCGTTGCTAAGTTCCTGTGTTTACGGCGGCCATTTTGATTTCGCTTGTAAAATGTTGGCGAAAGTGATTCCTGTACATCAACAACAAATAAATCTTACCTTAAATCTGAAAATCATATAGGCTGTTGTTGAGGGTTGGGTTAAGGTCGACTAATGGCGTTCTTGTTTTTTTAAAAGGCGGAATGGTATCAGAGATGAAATCGGCTTTGTTTGGTTTGTAGACTTCCGATATGAGGTTGAGAAAGCGAAGGAAAGGGTCTGGGGAGTCGTTTAAGTACAACTTTCTGACGCAGTACTGGGAGAAATAACTGTCGTATAACGTTTTCTGGGATCCGTTTTTGGGTAGGGATTTTTTGAGAGCTCTCCAGGTGGATTCTATTGTATTTGTGTGAGCACCGGAGTCGGGATCTACGACGTTAATAGAGTGGTTGACAGTTAGGTGAGTGAAACCTTCTGAGTTTAGGGAACTGTACGCCCTCCAACAGTCACTGATGATTGTAGTTCCGGGTTTGATGTGCTGCTTTATTATGGTAACTAATGTGTCAGCTGTTCTGTCCTCAACAGTAGTGAAAAAACACTTTTTAGAATCCCGTTCAATTCCACCAAAGACCCAAACCCCGTCGACACGCCTACCTTTGTGGAATTTTCTTTTCCCGAATTTACTTTCGTCGATTTCAACAATAATCCCGGGGCCTCCAATGATATTATTTTCGTTTTTTTGTAAGATCACGTCGCACACCTCTCTGGAATAATTGTACCAGTCCACTATGGTTCTCTCACTAATTTCCAGTTCGTGAATAACAAATTCCTGGTTACACTTGTGAACCCAGAAATATGTAATGTACAGGATCTGTTCTAAGGTTAAATTGTGATTTTCAAACCACGACCCTTTACGAATTGATACCTTTTTATGACACTTTTTGTTGGAGCATCTCCATACGTAGCAATCCCGACTGAATGAAGTGCCCCTTCGTAATCCAAAACGTCCAAAGTCACAAAATTTGCACACACAGTCTTTCAGATTTATCAATAAATTTAACTGAATTAACCAGTCAATAATTATTTTGACATTTTCAAACATTTCCCTGAGGTCTTTCAATTTGTATGGTATATGGCAACGTGCATTTGTTTTCAAATTCACCTGTCAATCTACTGTGCATACTCCGCACGTGCAATGATGACAACTGCATTTTAAAGAACTGCTGATTTTATTTTATGTAAACGTAAGTGTTTTAATGTAACATTCTGTTTTTAGGTTAAAAACTTTCGTTTAAAACGAAGTTTTTAACTGTAAAATTTGACGTAGATTACGATTTTGGGGTCAAAAATGCCCAAAACCGCTTATTTTTCATTTTTACGACGGCTGACGCCGTCGTACTATATAAGAGGAACGAATAAGGCATTCATATAATTTGGCGCCTTATTTTGGGGACCGGTAAAGTAAAGTCGTTCCAATAAATGATTCAATTAATTTCTAATCTAGGACGGTGAGTAAATTCTGGAATACATAGATCCCTTTTTTTATGAAAATACTAAAAATATGTAGTTCTTTTTTTACTACCACTACCCTTACCCCCACTACGATGAAACTATTACATGTATCAGATTGAATTTTTGACAATAAGAGTATGAGATCTTAAAAATCTATCATTTTCTCGAGGCATTTTCATCATGTGTATTATAACTTTTAATATTCGTATCAACAGAACAAAAGGACGTGTTTCATTAAACAGTACGGTGGCTGCAACTTTATTGTTGACAACTTACACGCACGATTACGTTACGCGAACGATTCTGCACGATTAACGCACGATAAAACCAACTTCACGAACGATCCTTCGCGCACATGATTCTACACGTTACACGATCTTACACGATTGCTAACGCAAACGCACGATTCTTCACGCAAAATGGTTAAAAATATTAGAGAATTAATATTTTCAAAACGAAGAAAGACTTAATACAAATTTTCAGTTTAAAATGATTATTTTATTATTTCATAGACTGAAAATATAGTTTAAAAAATGAATTGGATGTTTCTGGAAGAACACATCATTTATTTTAGATTAAAGAGAATTATTAAGCTATGTATGCCTCATCAAAAATTTTAGATTAAAAAAAATAATTTATGTAAATATCCGACTTGAGAAGACTGAAATTTTCCTTTTTACTTATAGAAGTTTTACAAGTATGCAGACCGTGAATTTTGATTGATTTTAATTTCTTGATGCGCAGTTAGGGGGATAAGATTGAAATAATAATACTAAAAGGAATAAATTATGTGTAAATCTATATTTCCATTTGTTAATCTCTAAAAATCAACAGTTATTTCAAATTTTTTTTTTTATTAAGAAATTACAGTAAAACTCGTTTAGTACGAACACGGATATAGCGAATTCACGGATATAGCGAAGTTTTTCTGGGTCCCCGGCAAAATTCTTAACAAATCCTTGTAAAATCTTATGGCTAAAACGAACTCTGATATAATGAATTTACGGATATAGCGAACTGATTTTGGGTCCCGTTGAAGTTAAGTTTATGAAATTTACATCTTTTATAACGAACTTTTAAAGATCTCAAAATTTTATAAATTAAACTGACTTATTTTTGTTCATTGAATTGTATATCAATTCACAATAAACCCTAAGTTATCGAAGGTTTCTTTTGTAATATTTGCTTCCTTAACATATTTGGTAGTAATACGTGAAGGACAACATGCATATTGCGAATTCGCTTTCTATGGTTTTACGAATTCGTTATACGGTTATAACGAATTACGGATATAGCGAATTAAATTCACAGGTCCCTAGAACTTCGCTATAACCGAGTTTTACTGTAACAATTTTTTTAAAAAATGATTGAAAGTAAACTACATAGAAAAACATCGGTACAGGAAATTCTGACAATCTTATCGCGTAAAAGTACACTCGCCGACTAAATATTGATGTAAGTATTGGGAATTGTTTATCTATTTATATGTAAAAATATCAATTTTTGTGTATTTATAACAAAAATATTTTGACCATAATAATTACCTGTAAAGACGAAGAATATCAAAGAAAAAAATGGTTACATTTCTATGTACGGTTTATCACAAAAAGTCACACTATTTGTATCGATAAATATTAGAACATAACAATGTACGACTTATTATATTACTTATGAACAGCGATAATTAGTTCATTCCGCTTTTAATTATGTAAGTCGTGCTTCATTTATTTTATTTTGATTTAAAACATACAAGCATTTGCATTCCAATAAAAACTTACAAAACGAAATTTACACTTTTCGTAACGCTCGGTCACGCACGATTGAAATCGCAAACGATTGAGTCTGATACACGCATGATCTCGCACGATACACGAACGATCACGCGCGATACAAGAAAGATTCTACACGATTGGTTCGTCAATAATAACGTTGCAGCCCTGTATATACCTTCAAGTTAATAAAATGGCAGTCATACGGATTCACTCGCCAGTGGCGATATAGCTTAGCTGATAGATTACCTGGCTGGAGATTCAGTAGGCCCTAGTGTGATAACCCGTCAAGCCTTCAAACCGGTGACTTTTTATAACAACAATATAAATTAGTGACTCTAAAACTGTGGAAATCACGGACGAAGGATACGGGTTTTATTTGTAAGGGTCATTAGGGATGGTGCGCCATTGACCATATCATGAACAGCTTTTATACTTTAAAGAGCTTTGATGATTTGGATATCTAATATTAGAAGTAGGTGCATTTATAATCAGCTTGGGTGCTTCATTAGCATTGTGAAATACATATATCCCATTAAGGTAATTCCCTCTCCTACGATGTAATAAGTTTCTGCAAAAACTGTAATTAGTCAAAATTCATACCTTATAGAACAATATCTTTTGGAAGATTGCTTTTGAAATAGGTGTAAAGATAAATATGGCTAAGTAAAAGAATTCAAAAGATGCACATTTTCTTTATTCAATCAATTAATTATTCAATCTTTAAAAAATTAAATCTAAACAATATTTCATTATGAATGAACATAAAAGGATCGGACAGCAGCGCTGTCTATATAAGTCCTTTCCACAAAAAATGTTGACAAGGGCAATAACTCCTTCTAATGCCTCTTCATATAGGCATTTGCTTTATTGTACTGATATGTAAAATAGTTTCCATGATATTCACAATTCAAATGTATTTTATAAGTAGGAAGTATTTATGAACATTCAGCATCAGAATTTTGTATTTAACCAGTTTGTGCATTATTTTTCATGATACTGTTATAAAAAAATAAGCGATGTTTTATTGTTGAAATACACTTCTTTTTTATGTTTCGCATCTTAAATAATATGGTAATGTAACCAAGCAGTAACAAGACCAGGTCACGTGCTTTGTTATAACGAGTAACTTTTTTCTGTAACAACACAATCCGGTTACAACCAGAAGGGTTCCGTGATGAAAAGCCAGAGAAACGGATTGTTGCCGTGATAGTTTGATGACTATTTCACACTTGACAAAGAGCACAATAACTATTCCAAGGTACGGTCGTTTTGAAAAATAACAGGGTTAATCGTCATATTTGTAAAAAAAAAGTCACATAGGAATTATATATATGAATACATATATTGCCTATTAATGTGTGAGCAGGAGCATGCAATCTATTTAAGGACAATTGTTACATTAAACTAAGAGCTCAACCTCATAATTGTATCAATTTATAGATGATCATCTCTTTTTGTTGCTGACATTTTGTATGGATATGTAATAATTGATTGATAAAGTGCTTCTAATTCGCTTACAATTGACATTATCTGCTCATTTGCAAAAGTACGTCTTTTTTGGAGTATTCTATTGTTTTGAAATAATTATTGTGTGAAAAATGTTTTTAATTCGCTATAAATTGACATTACCCCTCATTTGCAAAATCATGTTTTTTTTTAAGTATCCTACTGTATGAAAATTTAATTATTGTGTGATTTAATTCTTCTAATACGCTTTAAATTAAAATGATCCCCTCATTTTCAAAAGTATATCTTTTTTTTGGAGCATTACACTGTTGGGAAATAATTATAATTATTGTGTAAAAAAAAATGTTTTTATTTGCTTTAAATTTACATAATCCCCTCGTTTGCAAATGCATGTCTTTTTTGGAGCTTTCTACTGCATGGAAATTTAATTATTGTGTGAAAAAATTCTTCTAATTAGTTATAAATTGACTTGATCCCCTCATTTCCAAAAGGATGTCTTCTTTGGAGCATTTACTTTAAATAGAAAATAGAATATTCTTCATATAATTGTATTTTAGGAAATGGTGTTAGGCTAACTTTACTTTTAAAGTCAAACGAGAGGTTCCCCATTATCTGTTTTGCATATCTTCGCAATGTATGAAAAAATTTCAAAATTTTAATCACATTCTGATTTCTAAACCAGTTTCTGAATGTCTTTTTAAAAAATCCAAACACTTGAAATTGAAAAATTATTTTTCTTCTCCAAAGGATTATTCATGCATAAGAAAAACTACCCCTGGTTAGGTACCTCAATTTTTTTGTGAGTAAATTTGTTTTATTAGCAATTCTTCAATGACAAACTCTTGAAACATTTTATATATTATTTAGGAACGTCTCTTCTGTCCTTAAACTAATTTCAAAATAATTCTGCAATGGAATATAAAACGTTAGCAGAATGTTATTTCTCTCTCATATTTCTAAATTGAAGACATTTATAAATACAAAGTTATTTAAAAGTATACTTGAAGACCACTTATATTTCCCATGAGATGACACTACTAATCCTCAATAATTATAAAAACTACCCTTAGCTTTAGATATTTTTCATGGACATTCTTTTGAATTTAGCCTTCAATAGTTCTAGCAAAAATGAAGATTTTTTTTTATTTTTTAGTAACCACTTCATATTATTTAAAGAAGGGATACAACAAAAGTAAACTATTATATACATCTGCATCTCTCTGAATTAGTGATATCTAGTTATGGAATAATTTTGTTTCAGATTCATTCAAAAATGTACAACATTCCCTAAATTATTAGCTGTGTTCATGTGTTAAAAAATCCCAAACTCATCGGATAATTCTCTGTGGTAATCGGTTCAACCTGTTTATTTTTTCAATTCCATATTTGTTACTTTTGTAAGAAAACACACAAATAATGCGAATAATGCAATTTTCATTCATATCAATGAAAGACACAATTTGTCGATGTCCCTTATAAACTTCTTGTTGCTCACACAGATTGTATCATAAAATGTTAAAAATTACAAAAAATTGATTAACTTGAACATTGTGTCTAACTTTTTGAGAGAATGAATAGAAAGGTGATAACGAATATTCCATAAATATAGAAATCGGTGCAGAGCAAACTCGGACCTTCAAAACGTGAGAGGTGTAATTATGTGCCGTAGAGGACTGCGCACCCTCTGTCGACCTGGCATACCTGCCTTGTGTTCCTTGTCATAATCGGGGAATAACAGAGACATTCGTCGTCATTTCAGTGTATAAGAAATGGAGTAACAATACGTGTGAAAAAGTCAGTCAGTTTTTTACTTAACCATAAATTGTATTTGCTGAAAAGGTCATTGTATTGAACATAGAACTTAACTAAAGAATGACTTTAAAAGAAGACTGCTTATATTCTTGTTTCTTTAACTTGTTTTTCAATAATTTACCTCGTTTTAAAATTGTTTATACTTAGAGCATGCTCCTGCATATCAAATCAAACGAGATATACGAAGTACCTTCATGCAGGCGATGAAGGTATATTGCTTCATAAGTAACGGAAGTTTATGATAATAAAGTTTAAGTAAAATATCCAAATATGAAACAGACTCTGGTATGTTTTATCTCAAGCTCATCAGGATATATCGCATCGACTTGAGAATGGAAAAATTACCATTGTCAATAATAATACATCGTTGATGCATCTCAATGTCGAGCTGAACAGTGAACAAATAACTTTAAAAAACCAAATTGAAAATATGATTTGTTTTCGACTCTCAAGGAAGAACAAAATTGCCAGCGAATCCGTACCCGTCACGAGTTCGATGTCCAAAGACAAAAAGTCCAAATCTTGAACGATCAGTGGTTGCTATAACGTATGTACCCGTTTTAGTTCGAAAATAAGAAGTTGGTAGAATTTATCCAAACCTGCGTAATCATGATACATTGGTTAATGATCAAAAGCTCTTCTACCGTTAATTTGCAGTTTGTATTCAGATTGGATGGGAGTTTTCTATGTATCCGTCAGGTACCGTGATCTTGTAGTAATTAACATATTGATTAACACCGGGAATGACTGTCATGTACGAGTTATTAGAATTGAAACCCATGCCAAATCCAGTAACTAGAATAGGTTTCTCTGAATCTAAAATTACCCTTTTACTAAATGTAATCGCCTTACATTCCATTGCCTTTAAATGCCACCTTAAATCATTATCTAGTCCAATGCTACAGTTTACAAAAGTTTGATTTTCACTCATGACCTGAATTAGTGTGTTTTTATTGTGATAAAATGGAGGGATGACGTATTTATTACCTAACTCGTTAATAGGCGGCAACTGTGTCACCATATGACTGCAGTCATTTGACAGGTCGTTCCATTTGTGACATGGATTTCCAGAAAAGACAGCTATTAGTTTTGTAGCGGAGATGAACGTGCCAGAAAGATCCGTGGTATGACCAATTTGGAAAGTCTAAAATCTATCAAGATTGAGCAAGAAGGTGTCTCCGTCTCCATAAGTATTTCCCAAAAGATTTATTGTCGAGGTCTTTTTCATTTTAAGAGTAATCTTAATCCTGGTTCCATCATACAGAGGTAACATAGCCAACCGACTTACATCCAACGATGTATCAAATGGCTCGGTTGAAGAAACAAGGTATTTGGTTGAAAGCTTATTTGTTGGTATTATAATTGTTCCGTCGTTCGTTTCATTATTTAGGCTGTCAAAAATAGTGACATTGGACACCTCTGAGGTGTGTAGGATAATTCCTTTATGTTCAATCTTCATGTATTCACATTGCAATTCCAAAGGAAGAGTGACAAGAAACTATGACGTTATATTAAATGTCTTGTCAACAGATGATTTAGGATTCTTATTTAGGTTTGGAGAACTTGTTATTGTGACATCTGCTTCATTTTCAGATTTTATATAGATGGAAAGGTTTTCAGTGGATCCAGCGCGATTTCGCATAAATGGAATAAGGAATTCTCTACCAATGTTTCCTGTAAGGGATTATAAATTAAAGTAACTCGAAAACATCATTTTTACAATTCAAGAATCCAATGGTCTATATATAAACACCAATGTTTTATTTCCTTGCTTTATGAAAAGATACGTTGACGCTGTACCTGTAAATATTTGTACTGGAGCTGGACTGGATGTCGTTGTCTTTATTGTTGTCAGTGAGGAGGGCGTAACATCACCTAATAATCATGTTTGTACTATAATATATTATTTATATCATACTACATGTTCTCACCTTTTTTGGTCTTACTGTTTACAGGGAAATTTGCGCCCCCGTTTTATTTTCACCCCTTTAGCCTTCTCCTTGATTGGGCGAATTTAAAACGGGGCGAATTCAAATTACATTTCATAATTTCTTAAACAGGACTATGACTGGGCGAATTCAAAACGGGCAAAATTGTTCACAAGTTCAAAAGGGCGAAATAACAGGGGGCGAAAATAACCCTGTATACAGTATTCTCAAGAAATATTTGCATAAGAACTCAATATTTCTGTATTTACGGTGTCCATTGTACTTATGCATACAGCTTTAACTGGTCCCGCCCTGTATTTCTTTTAATGTTTTTTTTTTCGTTAAGAAATCTGGTAAGGTATGCTAGTAAAAATAAAATCCCGGTTAGTTTATTAATCTAACGGAAATTACTTCCTACAGGCCTGAAGATCGAGTCTATTAGTCACGCAAGTTTTTTTTTTTTTTTAAAAAAGAGTACTTAGCATGTCGGCGAATAAAAACAAAGAAGTGTACAACATAGATAAAGAAATGTTTGTTGAAGTATTGACAAACTTCATACCTTTATAGAATGAAATCAACAAAAACTGCACAAAAATACAATCGTGACAATTATACATTGAATTAATTATACAATTAATTCTTTTAATAGATTGCCTTAGCATGCACTACTTTAAAAGCCATTGTTCTTAAGGAAAACAAAATCATGCAAAATATTATAGACTTTTTTTTATCTAGAGCAATGGCCTTTGGAGAAAAAAAAATGGCTTAAAATTATAAAGTTTGTTAAATATAATGCATGTGCATTTAGGACCCTACATTGTAATTTCATGCGAAAAGTACAGGCGTTTACTACACGGGGATATGCGTACATATTTAAACAAAAAAAAAGGAAAAAAAAACGTTTTATGTGATGAATTATATTATAAACATTTATCTAATAAATGTCTTTGTAGTACGTTAGATTACAAATTTCACACAAAAACCCATCAACAATATTAAATACAGTTTTGATTTCACATTGATCTATTAACGTCATTCTGATTTAATATAATTATACATGACGAGAATTAAGATCTATTCAATACCTATAGAAAATTATTTAATTTCTAAAGAGGATAGTTTTATTTTAAATCAGTAATGAAAATTGAAATAAAAATTCTAAATAGTTTGTTCTTTCATTGAACTTCTTAAATGTAGGTTATTTTATAAATATGTTCTCTTGTATAACTTTATTTATGGAATATATATTCTTTTAAATGATAAAAGAAACACGAATCATCATATTAATTTAAAAGAATTTTCGGTCGGAGACTGTGTGTGTATATGCTCGACAACAACCCATTGTTCCCTTTAGGTACAAAACCGTCTCAATTCACATAGAATATACAAAAATACACAGTGACAGGTGTCTTCGCGGCACGTGTCTCCACCTGAAATGGCACGTGAGGACAGGTGTCCCTAATTACGCAGGCCGACCATAGTGACTTTTTCAAAAGCGTTTTTTTTTTTGGGGGGGGGGGGGGGCTTCTCAAGGAAAAAAAATGAAAAGCAACCCACCCACCCCCAATAATAAAAATAATAATTTATTAGATAAAAAAAAAAACAATATTCACTATTAATAGTAAAATACTAGTATGATAATACTCAGCCCCCAGCCAATTCGATGAATGATTCTTATCTGACCAGTTTATATTAATATATTAATTCATAATATTAAAACAAAATCTTTATCACTTTCTAAACTTGTATTTAAAAACTTAAAACACTAAAAATGTCATTTTGACAAACCAACTGAAGCATTTTTTTCCCTGACGGATTACCTCTGGTATCTAACACAAATGCCTGGTAAGGTACCTTGATGTCTTGTGAATCTGATTATGTGGTAAAATACTAGTATGATAATACTCAGCCCCCAGCCAATTCGATGAATGATTCTTCAATGTCAATTGCAAAATATTGGATAAAAAATTAATTATTTTATTGAGGAACGTCTCACCTGTCCGTAATCAGTAATCGTAACTTGACATATTTCTTTATTTACTTTTTAATCGATCTTTTTAGTAAATCTTTTCTGTAAATAATTTCATTAAATGTACCCTTCCTCAGCTCTTCCATTTTTTCAAAGGAACATTTATCATAGACAGTTTCAAGAAAGTGGGATCGGAAATGATTGATTTCTACATAACTGCATGCACTTACTTTTTCCTATTCCACTTCACGCATTCTATACGAGTTTACCAAAACTTAAGTGATAAATCAAATTCAAAATTAAATTAGATTTAATAAAATTCAGTTAAATAAAATAAAATTAAAATTGAATTGCGTTCACGCTGCTGAAATATGAAATTAATCACACAGAAATACACATCTAGTTATTTTAACTGTTTGAAGTTAATTATTTTGATACAGCATGTAAACACTTTTGAAATATTTCTATAATTGGTAACAATATGGTAACATAATTAAATATTTAACTTTTTGTAAAATAAAAGGTAAGAGGGTTAGTATTGAGATATTCTTTCAAAGTTTCCCTGCCTGGGAAACGTCGGAAAACTACACATTGGTGGCTTCCATGTCGGGAATCTGTATGGAAACCACTGAGGCATGTTTGCGTGGTTTCCTATCTTGCGAAACTTACGGGAAACCACAGGTTGGTTGTTTCCATATCGGGAATCTACATGGAAACCACCGGGGCATGTTTCCATGGTTTCCTATCTTGGAAAACTTACGGGAAAGCACAGGTTGATTGTTTCCATGTCGGGAATCTATGTGGAAACCACCAGGGTAAGTTTCCATGGTTTCCTATCTTGGGAAACTTACGGGAAACCACAGGTTGATTGTTTCCATGTCGGGAATCTATGTGGAAACCACTATGTGGTTTCCATAAAATGGAAACTACTACTGATGTCACGATTCCCATATGTTTCCATCGGGTTTCCAAATTTGGGAAACCTGGCTTTTCATCCTGTGATGGCTTTGTCCAGTTTCTTTTAATAAGACTGCAAGGAACAATGTTTATCTTAAAAGGACTGCGTGGCACACTTGGTATTTCCTTTCAGGCTCCAGAGTCAAAGGTCAGACGCCAAGATACTTTGAGATGTCTTTCAATGAAAATTGAATACTCATAATTATTTCAAAATTCACAATATGAATAGTTATCAAACTTTCAAAATGTTTTATTCATATATTGACTTTAAATCAAACGTGGGTCACCGTCAGATGATATAACTCCCAAAACTGGTTTTAGAGATGTGTCGTACAGGCTGCAATAGTTCACTCACTCTCTATCAAACACCACAACATGGCAATGACTATTCTCTTATAAAGTAATTTCAGTACCCTACATCTCACATGCTATCGAAATCTATTTACATTCTGTAAAGAGGCTTTACAGGCATGAAAAAACAATGCACAAGACCTTGGTGATTTTCTATGGACAGGCCCCCTGTTAGCACTATACGAACACGTCTATAGGCTGATGTTTTCCCATGTACTACATGTACCTAGAGCACGCTTTAACCTTACTATTTAAATAAGAATGGGGGGGGGGGGGGGGCTCTTCACTGGGCCGCTATGTTACCATGAGAACCAAATGTACCAAGGGGCTCCCAACAGGATTTTTTTTTTATAAATTACCGAAAGGGTCAACTAAGGGATATATTTACATGTACAATATAATGAAGAATTGTTTCAATTTGCAAACATTAAAAAAGGAAAAAAATAAATTTGAAAATTTTCATCTGAAACTATGCCAAAGAAAACATACAAGAAATTTTGAATTGACTTAATCAGTGATACAATATGAGTTTTCTGATTACAGGTATAGATATGTAGTTGAACTCCTGAAAATGCGAGTTTTCTGATTATAGGTATTTAGATATGTAGTTGAACTCCTGAAAATTAATAGTCATGAAAATATTAAAAAAAAAAGTTTTCATTTCGTTATACTGAATGAAATATATCGAGCATCATTCAAGCTAAAAAATCCATAGCTGCAGAACAGTAGCTCTCTATTTGAGAAAATTCGGACAGATAAAGCAGAGCTACACCGTTGTAAAAACCATTTATACAGACAATTTTTTGTCGCTTACTACGGGTATTTTGTCTTGTATTTCATACTCTCCTTTTCAATGATATACAATAATTAATCATACAATCAACTTCTATTCCTAATAATTTACTTACCTCTTTAAAACGGTAATAAATGTTTGTTTGTGATTAAGGACGTCGAATGGGAACGCTTGTAAATCGACATTACAAAACTACATACAGTACGTACTGTTTCTGACCGTTAAAAGGTAAATAAAGCATCATATATAAGAGTTA
Organism: Saccostrea cuccullata; assembly: GCF_032062105.1. NCBI lineage: Eukaryota > Metazoa > Mollusca > Bivalvia > Ostreida > Ostreidae > Saccostrea > Saccostrea cuccullata. The sequence continues at coordinate 33,586 of NW_026928801.1, read as the reverse complement.
AATATATTAATTAATATAGCAAAGCATTCTAAAAGCCAAAAAGCTTAAAGTACATGAAAGAATACCTAAAAAAGCGACAAAAAATCGTCGGCGTAAATCGAAAGTTTTTACAACGCTTAGATCTGAAGCTCTGCTTTATCTGTCCGAATTTTCTCAAGCAGAGAGCTACAGTTCTGTAGCTAAATATCCATTGAACAATACACAAGCTCAAAGTAAACACAGACCTAAAAAACATCAAAGGTGGGATAAGGTGCCATGGAAAAGTGAGCATGTCCAGACGACCGGTCACATCCGCCATGTGCTTCTTTTCATGATTGCAAAATAACGGAGAAAACTGTAGACAATTCAGTGTTTAAGTTATGGTCTAACAATGAGTACGAAAAACGTATCTTTCAGATTTGACCTAATGGAAATTGTTCAAAATGCAATAGAATGACACTAAGCCAGATACTGTAAGACGTATATATGGCGCACTACTAATTTTAGCGCCTTTGGTGCAAGAGCCCTTGGACACTAAAATTTATTGTGCGCTAAGGGATTTCTAGCTTTCTTATAAGTAAATCTAAATAGGAACACGCGATTACCTTATGCCGAAAGGTCGTTGGATTTTATATACACATTAGCACTGTACATGGTAGGATCTATCGAGAAAGTTCTGCCAAATTACAATTTAATTAAATTACTGTTACCACGGTATTTTTTTTTAAATACGGTAGTTATTACCCGTTACTTATCATTAGCACCTTCCAAGTTTGGCTTCTTGCCGTGTAAATGATCTATCGCCTCGAGGTAAACAATGCAATCAAGCATGGTGGTTGAATTTGAAGATATTACCTGATTATAATGACCGTTTAACCGTGAATTTTTCGTTTGATGCATGCATTGCTTTAAATAAAATGCGTAAATACATCATTATTTTTATTTGAAATAAAATTGATATAAATTTTTATATTGTTCCACGTCAATATGGTTGCAACACCACGGTAAAGTTGACGAATGTTTACTTATATACGGGGGTGCTATTGTGTTTCCGTGCTTGAAAAACCGAAAAGTCAAATATGGATATAGATAAAGAAAATATCACACTTATACATTTTAATGACAAGTTCAAGCGCTTAAATGTATTTGCACCAATGCATTCCAACTTACGTTTGCACTTAAATACGTATGTGCAAAATTTTCTCGTTTTACAGTACTTTAAAATATCATATTTGTACAAAAGCGTGTTTTTCATCTAACACTGAGAGGGACACAGTAAATGCATTTACAGAAGGTAATACATTGAAATGGTCACAACTGAATAGCAAGCAAACAGGCGCTTAGGCTACTTTAATAAGGATATACTATAATTAAGTTTTTTGTCATTACCGCTAAATACTTATTATCTCTACAAAAAAGGTTACACAACAGTTGGTCCATACGAAGTATGTACAGGTGTATTCAACGTACAAAATAATAAATGCATAACACCTGTTTCCCTTCCTCACCACGAGGAAATAAAAGTAAGGCTTCAAGCAGGATTTGTCTTATTTTTTTAAATATGAAATGTATCTTTTGGAATTAAACATTTTAGAAAGTTTTAAGACTGATCAATCATTTTAATGGATGAAACACACATATATAACATAATTAGTGAATTTTGAAGACCATATGCTTGATGTACTCCTCTCTTGTAAAACCCCTTAAATTGTAAAAAATGAATAGGACTTTTATTCAGTGACACTGCTGGCTGATTCAATATGTAGCGGTAATGACTAGTAATAGGCTATAGTCTTATTTATAAAATGTAGCGATATATAATAATCACCCAACATTTCAAAGAAATGAAGCGGTAATGAGTTGAATTTTTTTGCAATGCGGTAATTCTGGCCTCCACTTTTTTAAAAACATTTGCTTGGACAATAATACATTTGTACTTCAACCTAAATGTATAAAAATAATTAGGCAAATAAGATTGAAACTGTTTTCATTGCATTTCAATTTTGTATTCATTGTATGAGTTCTAACGATGGTTACGGTTCCGAAGCCATACTTTTATTATTTACATGTAAAACAAAATGTAGTATGTTTTTTAGTCACATATGGAGTCCTTTTGATTAAGTTTGTTGGTATTTAACAGAAGGAATTTTTATCCATTTTTATTTTGCAAATTGTGTAAAATAAAAAGAAATATTCATTTTAGATTTGATACATTTATATTGGGCTGAATTAATATGTCAGGGATAGAGTAAATTACACACTTTAAAACCTTATGAAAGAACATAATTGCCGGTGAATGCATATCCATCATCCATCCGATGACCGTAGACTATTAATCCAAATGTTGAGTTATTAGTTGTCGATATAACAATGGGTCCGCTGTCTACTTCAAAAATACGAATGCTGTAAGTGGTCTCGAATGCAGCAGAGCTCTGTTGCACGGATTTATAATGATCAGTTGAGGTATCATTTATTTTAAGGTCATCTGTATACTTTTGTTGAATTATCACACAGATATAGTTCTTTGCATATCCGTCTGGTACAACTACATTATAGTAGTCAACATATTGATTGACACCGGGAATGACTGTCATATAAGGATCTTTATTGCTGGAACCCATTGCAAAACCAGTTACTAGCACAGGGTTATCTGACTCTACAGTAGTAGTTTCACCTGATGTCACCTCAATGTTCATGAATTCTTTTTCATTCATATGCAAGGTTGATGAATTCCTACCTTCGCTGATTTTAATAGAATTCTGACTTTCACTTATCACTTGAATTAATGTCCCTAAATTTCCGTAGAATGCGGGGATAATATATCGATTATCTAATTCGGTAGTCGGGGGTAACTGAGAAACCATGTGACTACATGCTAGGACTTTCATCTGCTGACATCGGTTCCCTGAGAACACAGCTATTCGTTTTGTGGATTCAATAAAAGTCCCAGTAAGATCAGAAGTATGCATAATTTGTAAAGTTTCATATTTATTTAAAGTAGTTGTTAGTACATCCTGGTCTTCGTATGTTCCACCAAGAAGAGATATTGAAGTACTGGTTTTCATTTTAAATGTAATATTAACGTTGGTGTCTTTATATAAGGCTGCAACAGCAAACTGACTGTAGTAGCCTTCGCTTTTTTTGTATGGATTCGTTGACGACACAAGATATCTTGTTGACAATCTGTTTGTTGAAATAATCAGCGTTCCATCGTTTGAAGATTTATGAAAACTATCAAATATTGATACGGTGGATAGTTCAGATGTTTGTAGAAGCACGGCCTTGGATTCAATCGATAAATAATCACAGCTTAGATCATAGGGTAGTGTGATATTGGAATAATAGGAAACATTCAGTATAATGTCAGTTGCTAATTTAGTGGACGCATTAAGATCATTTGAGGTTGATATATTCACAGACGCATTACCGCCTGTTGTAATGTAGATTGTAGGGGATCCTTTTGCAGCTGGGTGATTTTTCATGAAAAGAATTAAAAATTCTCTGCCTCTACTACCTACAATGGGTTTAAATATTGAAATTGAAATAAAAAGTACGGACATCAATCTGTTCTGCGATAAAATTTAAAAAGTATTCAGAAAAAAGTTACCTATTGACCTTGGTAGCTGAGTAATAGACGATGTTGGTTTCGTAGAGGTAGTCTCTGTAGTAGCAGATTGTGTTCTAGTTGTATGTGCTGATTTTATTTTTACTGTTGTATTAGGAGATTTTCTTGTGGTTTGTGACGTCGGGATGGAGGGGTGTACAGAAATACCACCCACACCTAAAATGTGATATTCCAGTATACATTAAGCTTATTTATGCAAAATAAAAGTGCAACATTTATAAATGTCGTATTCCGTGTGTATAATATACCTACACTATGGAGAACTAAGAACAAAACGATAGCAAAAATCTTCCGAGCAACTTTCACATAATACTTTTGACTTTCTTAATTTTTTCAAGTTGCGCGTTGTAAAATATCTGTAGAACATAGCTTCTTACTACAGATTTAATTAGGAATTCATCTGACTAAAATCTATCCTTTTATTCATTGAAAGACAGATATAAAAAATAAGTACATTACAGTATTTTGCACCCGAGTGGATTTTTAAACTAAATCAAACAAACAATTTATTATTTATTATTTAATGTATTTAACATATAACCGGAACAACTTTTTGTATTCATTGCCAACTGAGGAAAAGCAAAGAAATTGACATGTGTTTGTTGATCTACAGTTAAAATAGCAAATACTTTTGTAGCAGATTTATCTTTTCTTGATAAGAATAAAATCATTTTCATATTAAAAAAAATTGACATCATACTGTTTACGCATACAAAAATTTGAATGAAATATTTGGAGATTATGAATGTTATCAAGCTCAAAAGTCCATTTAACAAAACATAATGAAGCAGAGCAAAGGTTGAAATCTGGAACATAAGAGGTTAGATAAGAATATAAAATCAAGGATTATTTTCCATCTAATTTTAGATGTCTATTGAACAAAGGATTTTTTTCTTGAAAACAAAAAATCTAAAGTTTTTTTAAAAAGAAAATTGTCGCATGATTATTTGCATGACAAATGTAAACGGAAATTCAAGAGAAAAAAACTTTAATGAAATAACCCTCACAATCTGATATTTTTTCGCTAATTATATTAAGTTTCCGTTCGATGCTCTCCATTTTATTGATGTTTTCTTTCTCAAGCTCCTCTAAAGCACTAAAACGTTTAAGAACGCTTTTCAAAAGATTCAATTCCTCTCGTCTTGAATACATTTCTGTGACAGAAGGCTTTTCGGCATAGGATTGTGTAAAATGCATCAAGAAAAGAAAAATCCATTTCCAGATAAAATTGCTTCTCTCCATTTTGATATCCTTTAATCAAGATCCAGCTAAAAAGAAACAAAAAAAAATATTTATGCAAAAAGTTTAAAACTATTTGGCGTTTTTGTCTGCTTTTTCGAACAAAGATGACAGAATAACAATTTGCGAAAGATTTCAACTATATACTTACTAAAACCGTTGGTTATATAAAGACATGTTTGTTTGTTTTTTATTAGAATTATATTCAATTCTTATCGCAAGTATATTAATTTTAATTGTTTTCTCATTACGAAGAAAACTAATTCCCTTCCTCAATTGCCCCCCACCCGCTTTTTGATTTACTAATAAAAGACTTTGTTAGAATAATGTAACATATTTTCTAGTGTTGTCAACGAGTATCTGGTTAACTGGTTCACCATCCAAGAATGCGATTGTCGATTAGTAGAACTTCTATTAGATTACTCGAATAAAGTACATTTAAACTTTGATAATACATAGCCAATAGCTGTTGTTACATTAACTATAAATGTATTATAACACATTTCCCCTATGTTAGGTACCGTTAGACTCGGGTCTACTGGTTATAGTAGATCTAATTGTTTTGATTTCACAGTTTATATAATTAATTTCTTATTTATCTTAAGAGATTATTATTATAGTTCTCTTGTTATTCTCTTATACTTATATTCTTATTCTATACACTAGATATACTCTTATTATCTTAATTAATTGCAATGAGGTATGCAAATTTTGAAGACCTGAGTTATAATTCCCTCATTTAATAATTCAACGATATGCTGCCACACCAAATATAAAGCTTGGAGTTATTTTAAATGTCTGATTTAAATCTGTTAAATTAACTAAATTTGAAATATCATTAGGAAATCAGAAATTTTCTGCTTTATATTCATTTTCCTTTTTTGTGCGTCGAATTCCTTTTTTTCTTTAATCTAAAATTAAAATTCTTTGACAATGTTCAATGTGTATACTGTTAATAATGTTCATAAACAGTATATCCGTGAATTAAAACTACAGATGAGTAAATAATAAGATGCATGCATGAGAGTTATGGAAAATTTGACCAAAAATCTCTTGACTAACCTGGTGCTAGATAGGAAGATGTAGCGAGTATAACCAGCTACGAAAAAGTTTCTGATTTGAACAAAATTACCATTTTACCTTACACTTTAAAACAATCTTGACGTTAAATGCTGAAATATCAACTGAAGCACTGCAATTTATACACAACAGACCAGACCCCAAAACCATAAACTGAGGACAGACTTAAGTCAAAATTTAAAGTCAAAATTTAAAAGCAGTAGAAATTTTGAAATTATTTTGATATGATACAAAATATACCAAATATCCGATTTTAAGTTTACATGTTGTAGATCGTGCGTTCTATGTACATTTTTGTGATACATTGTATCATATATCTATCATGAATTGATGTGTATTCCTTTTCATAATAATTTGTTACTTATTCATATTCTTGTGTGTTTAATTACAATTTTTTTTTATCAAATATGATATTTTTGAATAAAAAGAACAAATTTTGGTAAACATTTTAAATCTGAAAGTAACCCCAAGCAGACATTTTATAATTATATCCCGTGTAAGTGCAAAAAGGTCAAGAATATTAGCATCCGTAAATACCCTCTCTCTCATTGGTTAGAGGGGAAAGGTATATATTTTAATCACTTTTTGTAATCATTTGGGTATGTTCGTCATCATATTAAAGATTGAAAACATTGTGACAAAGACTTCTACAAAATATTAACAAATGTATAGGGTGGAAAATTGACTAAAAAAATAATAGAATTCATTTGCCTATTTTTTTTTAAATGTGGACTTATCTTTTTGTCAATTGAAGAAAAAAGATATTATTCTTAAGAATTAGTGTTTAATATTGTTCAGGTAATAAAGTCTATAACCGACGATGTTGAAGAGGTATTTTTGTGACTTTTTATTTTCTCTTCTTCACAAATACCCCTAAAATGTGTAGTCTCAGTATGTAAATACCATACCAAGTTTCAAGGGCTGTACTAGATTTAAAAACAAGAAAATATATCATGATATTTTAACTGATTGATAAGCAAGTACCAATTTATCATTTTGAAAAGTTTGAAAATCTTGGGAAAAAGACTTTTCCGACATAGGTTCTACCTTAACATCGCAAAGCAATTATCTTTTTGCATTAAAAACGAAAGTAACACTTACCGAAGTATGCGCTTGTTTGAAAGATCATAGCTTAGTAACAATCTCCAAAATAACAAATGAGAAGAAAAGTCTTTATATACTTTGGTAATCCACAAAATAAAGTGAAAGAAAAATTCAATTCACTAAAGTTAAAGAAAAAGATTTATCTACTGATGTTAAAAATCATACGACGAACACCTACCTTACCTCTGCTTTAACTGGTACTTACTGAATCAAATTACTTTAAATGAAGTATATAAATTCAAGTACTGTGAAACATTCTTGAAGAAAAGTTACTTTTCGAGAACATTCTTCTCAGTTTCCTGTTACTAATGAGATAGCTCTTCAGACAAGTATCTTAAAGAAACACGTGCTTTATATAAAGGAGATTGCCCTCCCTAACTACAATTTTGTACCGTATCCTATAGAAACTGACAAAATCAGCTTCTCAGTTTAAAGGACCTGCCATATGTCAAAAATTAAACATAAATATAATTCACATATACGTTAAAAATGTCATTCAACTTGTTATCATTTTTGTAAGAAACAGAAGATCAGCACATTGTCTTTATATGAAAATATGCATTTATTCATTAATTGAATTTTTATCATTTTTTAAAATCATTTATCTAATTTGATGTGTACAGATTTTGTCAAATGAGAGCAACGTATAATAGTTTTAACAACACATTTTATTGTAATTGTACATCCCTGTGTTCCACTTTGGAATTTATGAGATATTTTTGTATAGGGTATAAAGAGCGTTCAGCTGTCCATTGCTGACTTAATAACATATATATTTAGATAAGGTGAGGTTGACAAATCCATCTTTGTTCCTTGTTACATGTATATGAATATATAAAGGTCCGGTATTATACAGTGCTGCTATCCTATAAGTTGACAATTCTATCCTATCCTATCGTGAATCCTGCATCCACAATCCTATCCTGTGATTTCAGTCTAATCCTATCCTATCCTATCCTGCAACTCTCAGTTTTTTAATATTTAGGAATTAATTTGACAAAACGAAAAAAATGAATAACCAGGAAAAAAATCAGATATAGTTATGGTATTCATTTAAATGTTATGTATTTTAATGGAGAAAAATAATCGAGATCGGCATTCCATAATTCCCGACTCACCGCACAAATTAAATTTACGATTATCATTACCATGTTAAAAATTAATGTAAACAAACAGATCGTAATTAAACGTGGGCAAGTACTGATTTTGCGAACATATGTAAAGAAATTGGGCTTCCAGAAGAATTAAAGAAAAAATATAATTAGTATTTTAATTTTCCTATTAATATTGATCGGGAGACCCGAAATCGCGACTCCCGCCCGGCGTGTTATGATTATTTTTTAAAAATCATAGGCCTATACCGTCATAATGTTAAAGAATATGTTTCATTAAATATTTTATTTTTTCCTAAACTGAGCACCATGAAAATAACATGCATGTACATGTATAGTCTAACTGTGCCTGTATAACAGGTTTTCTGTATGCAATTCTAAAAAAAAGAAGATATGACTAGACCATAATCCAAACAGACAAGTCAAAATGTAGATCTAGAATATCTTGACTATCACATATTAAACATTTTAAATGTGAAATTGTTATGATTTTTCTTTATTTAAATTCATAATTAATTCTTATTTAAAATTTCAGTTCATCATCTGTTGTATGTGATATTTTACAAACATGCAAAATATATAGTTGCTAAATAAAATTCAAGATAATCGAAAGGTTAATTTTCTTTTCATTTAACTTCAGTTTCTTCTCAGTTTATGGTGTGTGAGCTCAGTGCTGTACAAATGTATTCCAATTTCCAATTCTGTTTTATGTGTGAAAATTAAACAATTTATGTTTAATAGTTCTAACATATTTTCTAAATTGTTATTGTCTGACAGATTGACAGTAATAAATAATGTAGTGAGGTCACACATGTCCCTTAGACCTTATAAAACATGCATAAGAAATTAAGAATTCACAGTATTTACAGTATTTTTAACTCATTCTTGAGTAAGCCAGGTTTGTATTTGACCTTGGCATTTGATCTTGAATGTGTCTGATTGAGAAATATTAAAATGCTCCACACGTTCCTTAGATCTTATAAACATGCATAAGAATTCACAGTATTTACAGCATTTATAACACATTCTTGAGTAAACCTTGTATTTGACCTTGACATTTGATCTTAAAATTTCAGTTTTTAAATGAGGAAAAATACTTCATCAAGTAACAATATTTTTATTCAAGGTGATTCCTCAACAATGTTTAACAATTGAATATTCCATTACCATGAGACAGAGTCATTAAAAGTATCCATGTACAGCATTTATGAATTCAATGCAAAGATCACAGATACATGTTCATGAACTTTGTTTAAATCTAAAATTATCAATGCTTTTATTACAGTTGTATAATATTTTACATGCATATGATTTTGCTTCCTTATCCGTCAATCAAATTAAAATTCAAATGTCAGAGTTATTGTCAGAGAAATGGTCATAAACCGAACAGTTCCACAAATGTCAACAATTCACAGAAAACACACACTGATCTCTGTAATAAAAGCACCATGATTTTAGACTTGGGACTCTTTGACACTGGTTTGAACATCTTTTCATCATTTACTCTAACAGCATATGGCATGAACTGCATTCTTACAGCTTCAAATGTGCAGGATTTCCTGAAATAAAAAAAACAACATTATAGGCATGTAGATTGTAAACTTTGTCATACACATTTCATACACATTTAAAATTTTACATGTTTTTGATTGTACAATTGGCTTTAATTTCACCTTTTTCTTCCAAAAGTAATGCATTTAGAAATCATGAAAAATAAAATCTTATACTGCAACCTCAATCATATAAAATAAAAAAAAAAATCTTATTTAACATAATTAACTTGTATATTATAATTCAGTTTATTTTGTAAACTTGCTAACAAGTATGAATACATTTGTTTAAGTGACTTTTCTCTATTTTCTGCTTGTATTTATCTATTTAGTGTTTTTTCTTGGTTTTCTGTTTTTTGGTCTTGACATTTGATTATAAAAAAGAAGAAGAAAATATCTATTTCACAACATGATGACCAGAAAAATTCAACATTTTTTTCAGTTTTACTCTCAAGATTTTTAAAAGAAGAAATCACTTGTTCCGAGAAACTGCATACATGTCACCTCAACTCAGATAATGATGTTTATGTATTTTAATGACCATGTGAAAATACATGATAAAAATAAAATCATACATACTTTTTAGGTTAAAATCTTTATACTGTGATGATGCATGATTCCAGACAAATCGAAATCCATTCTCTGTAATTATGAATATTAAAAGATTAACTTAGGTTTCATAACTCACAATACATCATACATACATGTACAATATGTAAGTGCACTGCTGAGTGAGCTTATTAAACATTTAAGCAGTAGCATTAGAAATGGTCATGATGATTCTACATTCATTTATTATAAATTATACTGAAACGAAAGAAACTATTTTCAGACCTTATTAGGGAAATGATAAGAGTAACAACCTGATTAAGGCATAATACATATGATTGTTTTAGTCTTAGAGCTCATTGATAGCTGATTAAATCATATGACAGAGTATTTGTAAATATTTATCCCCCCTTCTGTCTACATTACTTCTTTTTCCGCACCTTATTTTGGTTTATAAATATTAAATAGAATAAAATGTTTATAATTTAAGATATCAGAACATTGTTTAAAGGGATAAATATGTATAAAAATGCAAACAATTACAGTGTACAGTTTGTAGTATACAATACTTACATGATCTCGCACATCTTCTATTCAAGTCCGCTGTTGACGGTTCCTGTGGAATTATCCAAATAAACAGAGCATATTTAACAGAAAAACATGTTATTACACTTTTACACAAGTAAGAATCGGTTAAATCATCCAAACAAGCTGAAGAAATAGGGTTTTTCGATGGCTGGACTCTTCGTTGTTTACATTCCCAAATTCTTCCGGTGATCGTTCACGGTTAGATCGTACGCCGTGTTACTCGAAGTTTATAATGTTAATCTATTTTTAGAGAAAAGAATGTTTTATTTTCTATTGAAATTTTATAAATATTTCCTTTTTAAACATTTTATATCGTATTTCGTTTTTGTAATTTATTCTGAAATATGAATGAACCTTTGCTCGAATCTGATTGGCTGTGGGATACAGGATAGGATAGGATAGGATAGGATTGGATTAACTTCTATATGTTTCTATCGTGAATCCTGAATCCTGAATCCTATCCGATCCCATCCCATGTCAACTTGTGGGATAGCAGCACTGTACGAGGATGGTCCAGTAAAATCGTGGAGAAGCAATTTACATCGAAAAACAACATGAACAAGCAATGCTACTTTCTGAAATTTTCTTTCCTTCTCTGTATATTTTTTATCCATAAACATAGGAAATTTCAAAGACTTACATGTTAAAACAAACAAAATAAGGGATTTTATTCTATTTATGGTTTCAGCTTTTGGAGCACGGATGCAAATTGTCAACAGATTAAACGTCAAAATATTAGAAGCAACATGAGGAATACTTTTTTAAAACGTTCAATAAGACCCACTTTAATTTTGGGAAGTTTGCAGATGCACACACTTGGCTTTCGTATTATTCTTTAATTAAAATTCGAGGGACAAATATCTCACACTCATCTGACCTGAGGAAAATTGTATCGGTAAGTTATGATTTAAGAAATAAACAACAATGTTTAAAAAAAGTTCTCTGGGAAATGAACTTTTAGTTGGACACGTGATTAAATCCGGCGAAGCAAGAAGGGCTACTCAGTTGATTTGATCACGTACCAACTAAAAGTTCATTTCCCAGTGAATTCTTAACACTGTACATAAATACTTATATTTATATTTGAGACGAATGAATAACGACAAAGACCGCATTTGTTACTAGAACGGGCCGTCGTATTGCTATGTTGTGACGCACAATTACCTACGCAAGTGAGTTAAGGCTACATACGGAGATTTCTATGCAAAATATCTAATTAAATTCCATAATTGCTCTATCTACCGCACAGAAAATGTTAAGACTTGTTTTCTAATACAATTTTGTTACCCACGACACGCGATAGCCAGTACACATTATGAAGTCATATTATGACGTCATCGACCTCTACTACACAAGTTTATAAGAAACATAAAAAAAAATCGCTTCGGCGCAAGGGCATACCATACTTTGTTTTACAGAAACAAGGTAAAAACAGACGCAGGATATTCCAAGGATTTAAGATATTGCTGCAAAATGTCGGCACTGCAATTGTTTAGTTACTATTCGTGCAGTTTTAAGTTTAAACAGGGTAAGAATTCACAGTCCAGTGTAAGTTTTCTAAAATTTTCATCGATTGAGAAAGTGTATAGGATTTGTGCAGCAATTTTATTAATTTTATGCATAGTCTTCTTAATATTATACATTGTTTATTTTAAATTAGATAGGATAGGCCCTTGCGCCGAGGTGATTTTGTTGATTTGATTTATTACCTTCAATGGGAGAGAACAATGACGTCATAATATGACGTCATAATTTGCACTTGCATTAATAAACAGTGGGTACTAAGTATGTATAAGAAAATCAATTCGCACTTTCTCTGTACATAAAATATACAATTTATGAATTTTTATTAGCTCATTTGCATAGAAATATCCATATTTAGCCTTAACTAACTCGCGTAGAACTTCCAGTAGAAGTTGTTTGGTCTCTAACATTTGATTGTTTACATTCAGGTTTAGCTTAGCTGTCCAGTTCAGGAAATATCTCTATCTCTATATTGTGAAAGAACAATACTCACTACTGAGAAAAATCTAACTACTTCATAAGTTCTTAACATATTCGAAGTCAAAAGCGGTGGTATCGCCTGAATAAGTTTACTTAACTCCAGTTTTGCATTTTGCATGAGGGGCGCTGTCGTCTTGACACTTATTGACACAAATGTCAAAATATACAATTTGCTTCATGGTAGTAACATTGTTGCTAGCTAATGTACCATCAGCAGGAATCTTTTTAACTTTGTCAGCCAGTAAGCTGCTGTATTTATAGATGTATGCATTGAAGAAAAATTGAAAGAGTTTTATATATCGAAGAATTTTGAATTACACTTGAGTTTATATGATGAAAAAAGAAGACTGATTTTATAATATAGCTTCAGGGAATAAATACAAAGGCACTGCTGTTACATTTTCTTTCATGAATACTCTTTTGATTTAATAAACATATTAATTCACTAAAGAGGAATAAAAAAGATGAGATGATTAACCTACAAATGACTCTGTTCATTTTCAGCAAGATAATGATCAAGTGTTTGTCATGACTTTGTTGGTTAATATTTAACACTTGATATTTGCCATGAACTTTGACCATGATGGCAACATCTGTACACCTAAGTTCACACTTCCTATTCAGAACTATCGCTGTCTGACACGTTAAAACAGTTTTTATAAATTTGAGAGGCAATTAAGGTATTTACATCAGACATAAATTTTTGTAGTAGCACGTACTCGTACATGTACAGTGAAAAATAATCAAATTAAAGCTCTTAAAAATGAATTGCATCAATTAACATTTCTGTAATATGTACAATGTACATGTATGTATACTTGGTTCATAAAAGTGGACACATTTAACGTATCTTTTGTATTATAAAGTATACACTTGAACGTGACTTTCTCATAATCATTGCTAACTTTGCATATGCACAGCAATTTTATTCAACTTATTGTTGTTGTTCAGAACTTCACCTTTAGGAAAACTGACAAACATTTATTTTTTAGCATAATTGGCAATTTGTTAAAAATCATTTTTTTTTTTCAAGTCTAAAATAAATAAGTAAATGTTATTGCTCTTTTCTTTAATGACCTTCGCGGAGCCTTCAATCACCATCTGAATGCTTTTGTGACACATTTAGTATTTTCAATCGTTTCCATCAGCATCTTTTAGTTGCATATAAACCAATTAATGACAAAAAGTGTATAAAAAGTGAAGAACCTCTGGAAAATTATTCAATATCTAGCATTTGGTAATTTTAATTGTATTCATTTTTGTGGAACACAGATTTTTTACATGACTTTTCTTTTTAAAGAAATAGTTGATATTCATCGTTCAACAAAAAACCTATTTTTTTATCAACGATAAGGATGCTTAAAAATAACTTATATAAGATTCAACAATACATATACTTACATGTACTTCTTCTAGGAGAATGATTAGAATAGAATTATATAAAAGTCCCCTTTTTTAACAGAATATAAATATCGGTTTAAAGTAATTTTCTAATTTGTGATATTTTCAGACAAATAGGGAGAGCATCAGCAAATTTTAATCAATCTGCTGTTACAAATTGTCATATGTTTCAACTGCTGCACATAACTGTCTGGGTACTTCATCACTTGAAAGTGGAAAACAGATCCGGATGATACACCAAACTTTGAATGATATTTCATGACAATTTGAATAATCTCTTACATGTATAAGTAATTAATAATTCATGTTTCTAAAACTGAATTCATTATTTTGCAGCTGTTGTAATTCAAACTGCTTCGCCAAAGAGTGCATGAGCAATTTCGGAGCATATCATCATGTATCATTTCAAAAATGCATCCGGCTTTGTTACAACATATTGAATTTTCTCTTTATATAATGCATTATATGTTTCCCAAAGAGAACGCAAACCAGCAGGTAAGTGGTTAAAATATATTATGCATTCCGTTAACCCCGTGTTTCTTAAATAGTATTTACAGATTTCAGGTAAGTTTAATAAAATTTCAATAATTTTAATGAGGTAATTAAGCCTACGAAAACGGCATAAACTAATAAAAAAATATTAAACGTGTTTAAATGTTTCTCTAACAAATCTCAATGGAAGAAAATAGCCGATTTTTCAATACTAAGATGCAACTGAAAAAAAAAGTACGGCCAGTGAAATGTATCCCTATTTACTGGACTGAATCATGACTGAAATATCAGGGAAACAGTTCTTCTTAAGACTGAATAAAGCATCTGATTTACATGTACATGTACTATAGAGGATGTTTAATACGTTAAGTAAAATGACACCTAAAAAGTACGATAAGAAATTCTATAATGTTATATACGTAAGATCTCAGCATTTCTCTGTCAACAAAAACAAATCTCCTTCAACCCTTCGTTTTTCTCAAAATACGAAAATAACTTATTTTAATAATAATTTTAAAGTCATAACTTTTAAATTTTTGTTTTTTCTCTGATCGTGACCAGAGGAAAATATTCCCTCAGTTTTATCTCAATTGAAAACATAATTTGTAGTACTTTGTAGTGCAGTGTACTGAACAGATTTACATGCGCTCACTTTTTCTTTTGAGGACAGTAGTAAAAGAAATGTGCTTTATTTTTGACCAGGAGGGTTTAAAAAGTAATTTTCGAATGAGAGAAGATGGCGTTAATCTTTTTCTTTAATGTCTTGTTAAATATGTCAAAGATCAAGCTAACGTATAGAAGATTAATATTGTACTTTTTAAACAGTTTTTGACAAAATATGCACTTGTTTGATAACACACATGAACTTTTAAAAGTAGTTTTTTAGTCACATGAATATTAAGTTGGTCTAATCGAATCCTTGAGTACAAATTAACATGGTATCTAGTTTTAAAAACTTGTCCAAGATATCACAATGCCAAAATACTTGTCAGCAAAGCATTTGGTAAGGGACATATGGAGGTGCAATGCGTTATGAAAAGCAGCTCCTTTTTGAATAAAAAAAAAAAACATTTTTCTTGTTTTCGAGAAAGAGTTTGCCATAAAAGAAAAACAAATCCTTAAAGCAACAGGCCGCATAACCTTCCTTTATAACCTAAAATAAATTCCAACTATGTTTTGAACAATAACGATCAAACCATTTTTGCCAATGTTAACTTTTGGATATTTTTTTTTTAAACTAATGTGATTATGCTCTAAGTTTCAGATACGAAATGTGTTATTTGAACAGAATCATTCGTCCTGGATTTTTACTTGCTTTTGCTGCCTTTCTATCTGAAGGTAAACTAAACTGAAATCATTTTTGTCAATTATATATGTCAGGTGTTATTTTTCAATATAATCAAAATATTAAAAAAAGACCAAAAATCATTAATCTGTAGAGTAGTAGTAAATCATGGGAGAAATTCATTGGAATTGTATAATTTAAATATCAATGAACTTGAATTATCATATTGTTTTTAACACAGGTTAACGTCGTATTGTCTGGTAGGATGTAAGACGGGGTACAAAGGAAATACTTGTGATTCCCATTGTCCCTTTAACTGTGGTGGTGATGGCAGTTGTGATCAAAATACTGGTTCTTGTCCACAAGGGTGCAAAGCTGGGTACCAAGGAGAGTCATGTTATAACTCATGTCGCTGGAACTGTCGTGGAAATGGTAGTTGTGATCAACATACGGGTTCTTGTTTTCAAGGATGTCAGGCTAGGTACACAGGTTCTACCTGTTTGTTTACGTGTTCTTATGGCTGTAGTGGAGATGGAAGTTGTGATCAGACGTCCGTTCTTGTCTTCAAGGATGCAAAGATGGATACTCTGGGCCTCAATGCAGTTGGAAATTCTAATAAGAAAAATATCCCGTGAGACAAAATTGAATCAGCGCAATTCTTAAAAAGTACTTACATTATGCTTTAAAGAGCAACTTTAGATCTAACTGTACCGTTCACGGTAGCTCAGTCGGTAGAGCGCTCGCTCCGTGATCGGGAGGTCGTGAGTTCGTATCTCGGCCGCGACTGACCTAGTCGTTAAAGTGGGTAGCAACTGTTCCTTCGCCATGCGCTCGGCACTTTGAAGTGAAAGTTGCGGGTCCTTCGGATGAGACCTTAAAAACCGAGGCCCCGTGTCAGCGGCAGGCGTTGGCACGATAAAGATCCCTCACTGCTCAATGGCCCTGAGTGCCGAGTAAAGGTCAAAATTTGAAGCCCTTCACCGGCATACGGTGACGTCTCCATATGAGTGAAAAATTCTCGAGAGGGACGTTAAACAATATACAATCAATCAATAGATCTAACTGTAAAAAATGTTCATCAGCTTAAGGGATATTTATTTGGAGGCGCTGAAAACAATTGTCTTTAAGTTGAAGAAAGTATGGCTGTCTAACAACAATAAAAGATAAACTGTATTCTTACTTACACTCTAAGTTCAGTTTTGGTTAGTGTTAGTTTGTAGTGTATTGCAGCGGTCGCGGAGGTGCTTTTTATCTCGATTATAAGAGTACCAATCTCAATGCTGGACACAAAGAACCCGACTTTAGGGTGAAATATTTGAAAATACCTGTAGGTCCCATTAGGATTTTCGCTTTGAAAAATGGCTTTAAAGTAGGATTTCCTCTACGGATGTCCCAAATATATTCAATTTTCCTGGATAATCCTACTCTCTGTAGTAGATATAGAATACGATTTCCACATAAAAAAAATCGGCTGTGCTTACACTTGGGTACAACTGTTCCTTCTGCGCATTGATGAACATATGTATTGAAAAATACATAGAATGGATAGAGAATTTTTTTCTCAGCAACCACCCAACTATTTTATAGCATTATTATTTTGATTTTATATTTTTGAAATTTTCATACTATAATTTCTCGCACAATTGCTTCATCTAAGAACGCTCTTGTTATATTTTGTTCTAACGAAATAACAAACTTGATATTATTTGAGTGAAGTTGGGGGTAACATTGACAATTTAACCATTGTGAACTGAGGTGCAGCCGAAGTTGACAAAACGGTTTTCTAGTTTTCGTTTCGTGAAAATTTTAAATTTAGCATTCAACTCTAAACAATATTTTATACATGTACATGTTGCTAAATGTTTATATATATACATGTTACATTGGAGCTTACGTACATCAATCTGGGTTTTTTGTGTTAACTGTTGCTATAATTCTTGAGAAGATTGCTTCATTATTCATGCGGTAATATTCTTGTTTTTATTAATCATTCTCAAAGAATCTGATTCAGCTAATTTCCAAAAAAGTGAAATAAAATGAGATAACTACCCACTTTTTATAATAAGATGATTATATTGTATATCCTTTTGAGAAAATAAATATTTGGCTAAAAAAAGACAACATCATGTACTAGTTAGGAAATAAATAACGAGATATTAACTCATTAAGCAATTTTTTTCTTTTACTGAAAGCAAGCAACATACAAGTAATAAAAGGCCTACAGAAAATATCTTTTTTTACACAAATCGTGTTAAAAACTTTAGATAACCTTGATATATAGTTTTCAACAAACTGAAACGTCTGATGCATACAGGTACCACTGTCTTTGCAGGGCATACAATCTAAAATTCCATCCTATTTTACTGTAAGTATTTTTGTTCCTTTTAAATTTCATGGTTCATCCTTTTTATGTGGATCTGTTGAGTTGAACAGACAATTTTCATTAAAACGGCGAGAGGGTAATAATTTTAGTATTTTATTAGTTTCTTACATTTCTCTTAACTTCAGCTACTTTTATTAAACGTTACATAGGTTTAAAAGACTGTATTTTGAACATCTATCAATATTTCTTTTTTTCAAAAATTGTCTATACTTGAAGAACAAGCCTAAATAATTTAATTCTGGTTGTAACGATGTAGTTGATTGGATAAAAAATTATTTTACATTGTATAAAATGGGTTGCCTACGCCACAATGACTTGCGTCAAGAACGTATCAATCCGCCTGACGTTACGTTCAAATTTTGTTCAAATTGAAGTCATTTTGTTAGAACAATCATCTTTTTTTCTTACATCAAATGAATGAAAATTAAATTATAAGCAATGAATTTAATAGCTACCCATTTTATACGGTATAAACTGGGTTGGAACAGTTTACGTTTTATATAAACCGCTTCGCGGTTTATAAAGCGTAAACTGCCCCAACCCAGTTTATACTGTATAAAATGGGTAGCTATTAAGAGGCAGTCCACCGAAAAACCAGGCAGTATTGTATTGATAGGCGGCACATCCAATGTGACGAATATGTGATATTTTATTGAAAACAATATCAATGTAGTCCAAATGGAATAATGTAATCGAAGATTTGTTTGAAAATTACTTAATTAGTAAAATATCCGTTTCTTTCGTGTTATTGAGTTCCCCTATATAAACCATTGAATTTAGGTCAGAAACAAAGAACTGTAACTTCCAATACATTTTTAACAGGACTATAATTCAT
Organism: Saccostrea cuccullata; assembly: GCF_032062105.1. Classification (NCBI taxonomy): domain Eukaryota; kingdom Metazoa; phylum Mollusca; class Bivalvia; order Ostreida; family Ostreidae; genus Saccostrea; species Saccostrea cuccullata. Next base: position 14,360 of record NW_026928801.1, on the reverse strand, counting down.
GCTGAACTAAGTCAATCTTTCTTTTTCAAAAATAAAATCGGTGGGAAAAACACTTGTGAATTAGTTTTCTGTCAAAATATAAAGACGTTTTTATGAAATTTTGCAGTGCAAGAGTTATCTCCCGTGGCATCGGTAAATCTGCTAAACGCATTACTATCGGAATCCTAGTAAAAAAAAAATAGACTCGATACACAGAAAATTATTAAACAAAAAATAATTACTTTATTTTCAAAATGGAGCTCATTTACGCCTGCAAACGTAATATTTGGATAAAAATGGGCTGTATTATTCAGGATGAATCCACGTTTCCATTTATGTATCAGTGACGTCATATACCTGACTAATACTGCGTCACAATCAAATAGTCAAATAGACTTCCAGAAAAGTTTGTAAATTCTTTGCGTAAACGTGCAAAGAAAAATAATTAAAAATAAGTAATTTCTCCTTTTCTGTTCAATTACTATGCACAGTGCAATATCCAAAATTTTAATTTTTTTTTATTTTATACATTTTCTTAATACTAGGATATGCACAAAAATAATTAATTTTTATAGTGTTTTTATTGAACATTTCTTATGTAATTGGGATGTGAAAGTTTTTTTCTTCTGATAATCAAGGAATCGTGAATATTTCAGATTTACGCAAAATTTAATTTAACGAAGTTGAGATGTTTACTTCATGATATTTGTAAAATCTTTAATATATTTATCTATGCAGTCAAATAAAAATAAACAAGCAGCGGTACAAGTAAAAATATAAAACAAAAACCCTGAAAAATAAGTTACAATAATATTTATTGCGGGAGATTACTGCTGAACTCATAACTTCAATTTGAAACTAAAACGGAAGATGGTTCAGTGAAACGTTTCTGATTTTTTTTTTTTTTTAATATAATTGGAGATCGAAATAATTACATACTCACGTTTAATATGGAGTTAAAATATGTAACTATGTTGGCCAATTCTAAAATGTTTTTATATTCATGAAACCTGTTTTTGAAAAAATGATGCCATGATGCCGTCCCTCCCCCCCCCCCCCCCTTTTTGCATTTTGCTTGCGATTTGTGGGCTCTTAAATAATGATGTATATGAAAGAATTTCTTTTATTAACAAAAAAAATTTGGAAAAGAAGAATATATAGGTGAAAAGGATTAACAGATGACATGTTGAAAAAAACTTGGATAAACCCGAGACTACACACAAAAAAATATTTTCTGTATTTACACTGTAGGTACGTGCGCCACCTATTGAATTTAACTCCTTATTAATTCCTAAGAAAATATTAATAAAAGAACAAAAAATACTTTGAAATAAAATATTTAATGAAGCTAAGCTGTCTTCTCTAACTTGCTACATAATGCATGTTCAAACACTTATTTAATTGCCGAGTACCAAGAAATCAAAGATGTTTTACATGTACACGGTAATCATCACTGTAATCATGTACGTAAAAGACATGAGGAATTTAGATAATTATATACATTTGAATAAATGAACATGCAAAATCATTTAAAACATTTTACTGAATGAAAAGAAACAGATAAGTATATAAGTTCTCTGGTAAATTAAAATGAAGAACCAAGTTTACGAAATATTCCTAAAAACCATACCCGATTGAAATAAAACCGATCCCGATCGAAAATAATTCAAAATTTATAAAGTTGACAAACTAAAGGCAACTGCCACCTATAAGACATGGATAAAAATAAATAAAGTAAATTTTGAACTATATAACAACAAAAGAGCTAAATTGAACAATACAGTTATAGTATTTTCTTCTTCATATAATTCCGATCGGGATCGGTTTAATTTGGGAAAAATCATAGATAGTAGGTGAATTTGAATCCTCTTATTTCCCTCAATATACTTGTTCCCACCAATTTTATGAAGTGACTCAAAAGTTTGTACTTTGTATTAATATTAACATGACGAAAAAATTTTGTCATAGTAATGTATTGGCTTTTATAACGTATCAAAATTCGGATACTGAATTCAAAAAGTCACTTGCTAAACTCAAGTTTGGACCACATAATTTTTTTCTAAAGAAATATAATTTGGAGTCTTATTCATTAGGAAATAAAAGATAGGAGTCTATGCTATAGATAATATTGATTGACACACCCAGCTTTTAAGTATTTGTAACAAATAAAACAAAATAAAAACGGTAGTATTTTTTGTAGCCTCATGTTGACCTTTTTGCACTTAGAATTAGACATTTACCAAAAATAGGACTAGAGGACCACTAAAAAAATTTTTGATGTTGCCATGTATTAACACTTGCTTAAATAAGTCTACATGCAAAAAATAATAAAAATCCATGACATGCGATGTGCCACCTATTGCCTGGTTTTTCGGTGGACAGCCTCTTAAATTCATTCCTTAAATAAAATAATACTTTTAAAATGTTTACTCTATAGAATTCTGTAATAGGATGATAGTCAAATTAGATAATGAAGTGTATATAGATAGTATGCATTGTTTTGTAGTTGGATTTGGAACTTATTTCACCACTGGGTTAGAAAATATTCTGATATGGTCATGATTTATTTTTGTGTATTTTATACCTAAAAGTTCCAATATTTAACAACAAATGTCATTGTAACAGATGCTTATACCTTAAAGCGTCCGTAATGTGAAAAAATGTAGGGAAGATTCCAAGCTTTCGGGTTATGACATTTATTTTTTTATTTGATTTTGTATAGTTATTAAAATAAGGCAAATGCAAAAAGTACAAATTCAGTCATTTATGTGTAATTTTATCAATTTCCAGTTATGTGCAGGATGAAGTTACTAGCGCAGGGATATCTATGGTGCCCGAATCTAGATAAGGACAAAGAGAAAATTTTCGAGAAATGTCAAGCATGTATCTCCTTACAAAATAGTCCAAAAGAAGCACCGTTGCATCCCGGATCAGGGCTAACAGATCATTTTAGAGAATATAAATTTAATATGCTCATTAGAAAGGTCAATCCTTACTTATAGTTTATGATAGCTTCTCGATGTGGATAGAGGCAATCCAGTAAGACCATGACGAGCTCACTGATTATTGACAATTGACGAAAGCTCAGGATGCTGTTTGTGTCCAAACGACTACCTAAGGAAATAGTAAGTGATAACTGGATGTAATTTACATCGAGTAAATTTAAGGGTTTTGCCCGATTGAACTGGATAAAGCACACATTGGTACGCACTTCACCATTCACGGTATCAATTTGTCAAAAAGGTGTTGAAATGTAAAAAAAAATTGGGAAGGCGAATCACTTGTATACAAGTTAGGGGACTTCCTTAAATATGTGATTATACCGCATACTATCACTAGTGTGGCGCCTACAGAGCTTTTTTTCTAAAGTGGCAATTCAGAACACTCTATTAAAATATGACACTGGAAGACAAGTGGAAAATTATCAGCAGAAAATGAAACAAACTCCAAACAGAGGAGTCTTAAGCTTTCAAGTAAAGAAATTTCACACTGGGAACAAGTACAGGTGAAAACAACGATTCAAACGGGCAGAGAAATTGAGCCCAGGCTATATTCACATGATGATAGGACCTCTAACATATCAAGTGAAGGTTATCAACCGCATCCTTTATTGTCAATGCAATCATTTATTTTGTTGTAAAGCTGATCTTCCACCGGAAAAAAAAACCTTATATTGATTACTTAGACTCCACCGTAGTTATCAACTCAGCACCTATTCATGTAGATTTCACATCCCCGCTGATGCAAATGAACGATTCTACCTTCTTGAGCTCAAAGGCAGTTGTCAGTCCCGAGTGGGAATCCACCCACTTCAGCTGACCCTCCATCTTCCAGTCCACATACATGCAATCCAATCATATCGGCCAGGCGTTATCCTTTACGTGGAAGAAATGCATACGAAACACTGACCGAGGAAATTTAAGTTCTGAATTTAAATATACTATATTGACCTTTTAGAGTATACTGACTAGCTAAATTGATTTGAAATTTAAATTTGTTTGTAGAAGGGATTCAAGGGGATCAAATGTAGGAGGGGAGGAGTGTAGCATCTTTGCGCGAGAAAGGGGAATCAATTTAAATATCTTATGAACAGTTACAAATGTTCATATACATTTAGATATATACACATGTATAAGTATGTTACATGTTGCAAATATCTTGCTTCTAACCTTTCTTCTTTCCACCTTTCAACATACCTTGATGTGGATTCATATACAAGTTTAATCCTTATGAATAGGTGGTAAAAAAAGGGATAAAATAGCCAGCTTAGTTTGTAAAAAATTAAACAACGTATTTTTATGCGTTAAATCTAGTATTACAGTATGTTAGAAATGTGTCCCAAAATAATCTTTATAATAGGGTTTTAAAGGACATGTCGTTCCTTCCTTCTAAACTTCCTTTTTGTTATACTTCAATCAGAAGTAGATGAAATGAGAGACTCTTAAAAAGCTGTAGCATTTTATACTTTATGAAGACATAATTAGAGCGCTGCTTAGTTTCAAGCACTTATCACTCACATAGGATTCTTTCTTTCCGTCACAAATAAAAATAGTTTAATTCAAATTTTCAATTGAATAAATTTCTATAGTTTCTTTAATTTTTGGACGAGAAGGAAAAACAGGGTTAAGTTTATGTTACAAATAAAGCATAGCAGATTTCTTTAGAGGGTACAGACTTTAATGTTTTGTTGGCTCAAAGGTATGATAATAATTACGGCGGATGCATGGTTTAATGGCGTTGTAACAATGGAAAGTTTATCTTTTTTAAGTACGTTTCATGTTTTTATGACACCGACTCACACAAGAGAGTGAGTAAAAAAAAAATACATGTATTTTAACTTGATTTTGATATGACCGTTGAGTAAACGGACTTCATAAAAAAGATAATAATTTATAATTTATAGCGGGCGCATGCTCCATCTTTTGTTTACTGAAAAAAGAAATTTACTTGTTGCAATAATCTAACCAAGATTGAATTCAGTCAGCTATATCATGGAACACCATAGAGATCAAAAGGTATAAATTCCTTTCTCTTAAATATATTTGTCTATCGGAGTGTTCATTTAATTCAATCTTTGTTGTTATCCTCAAAGTGTGCGCAAAATATGCAATCTAATTTTATACTTATTGACTATTTTATAATGACTTAAAGATTATATGTACTTTATTTTTTATATAAATTATTGATCTAGATTTTAAAATCAAATATTGATTCGTTGTAAATATTTAACGAGATTTTATAGAGAATTCAATAGAAAATGCGGATAGTTTGATGAAAATGATATCCGGGGAATCTTATAGGCTGTACGTTATTATCATTGTTGAAAAAATCCATCATCAACTTCTGATTTTTTTTAAACACAGGAAATGAAATTGATCAGCAGGGGGATGCTCATTAATTCATGGTATCTGATCCTACCCCTGGTGTTAAGAGGATTGTGTTTGTTCTGCTACTTTTTTATCCAGATTTAGATTATCTGTTTCAAAATGTTTATCAAAACACATCCGATGTTGTTTTACTGGACAGGTGCCCTAAAAGAGTCAGGTTGTAAGCTTCATTGTGGGTAATATGAATTGTACTCCGACAATCAAGCGATTAGAACCCAATGTCAAAAATGTTACCTTTATAAAACTATTACAATTATGATTTGAGTATTATATAAATAAAATAGGTTCATGATAGAATTATAAGAAATTATTTCGTAAATTAAATGTACATTGAGGCATTAGACAAAATTACGTTATATAACGTCATAAAAGCAAGGTTGACAGCCTTGTCGATCATTTTATGCTCTTAAAAGATATGCAATGATAATTTCGCGTTGAAATATCAAGCTTTATTAAGCCAAATAACTCAAATCCCTTTTCAATTAAGTCACTTGATATTTCTTCTATATTTTGTAAGTGTGGCATGAAATATGTGGAGATAATGAACAGTATTCAAGCTCAAAATCTAATAAACAATACAATAGAACAAACACAGACCTCCAAAAAATCATTGGTTGGATCAGACGCCATAAAGAAGTGAGCAAGCATAGCATTAATGGCATCATATAATTATAAGACATGTTTTTATAACTCCATCTTACCCTTGTGTTATATTAATAACTTTATTTCATATTTTTCAGTTCTAAAAATGATACTTGTTTATAATCAAGACTTTATGCTGATTTTGTTTAAGATTGTTCTCATGAATAGATAATTGAGAATATCTCATAAAACATTGTATCTTCTCATTATAAAGGAAACAAAAAAAAACTGAAATTGAAATTGAGATTTCTCTACTCACATTTTCTAGAGAATGATGGTATCCTTTGACCTCAACATATTGGTTAATTGTTATGACTATTGTTCATGGACAAGTGAAGGAAACTTTTTGTCCTTGTAGCGTTAAATGTTTTGTCCAGGCAGACTTATAGCGGATTGTTTCAATAGAAACATTAAAGATATCCCAGCCGGACTGCCGAGGAGTGTTAATACTTTAGTATAGTCAGGAAATAATTTGTCATATCTACTAAAGGCCGGTTCTTCAGACGAGACCGTATAAATCAATGTCCCAGTGTCCCAGTATGCGCTGGTACAAAAAGACCCCTCCCTGCTTAATGGCCTTGAATGCTGAATATAAGACAAAATTTGCAGCTCTCAAGGGAAAGTGGTGTCATCTCCATATGAGTGAAAAATTCGCGAGAGGGTCGTTGAACAATTATGAATATTCGATCAATCAATCAATTGTATCTCCTGAAGGACACATCCAACTCTATCCGTGATATTAAAATAACAAACTTCAAGTTAGATCATTGTAAAATAAAAAAAAATATGTCTAAAGACTCTTTTGGGGATTAACAAAGCCTGGTTAGCATTGACTTAGCTTATAATGAGTTACACATGATATATGTATACAACTGTATGCGACAGCTTTGAAGTTCAAACCAGAAGGTTCTAAGTATATTTGACACTGATTTATATACTAGATTCCATCCGTTTTATCCTCAAAAACATTCTTTCTACAGGTTGATTCATGGGACTTGAAGATATGCAGTTCGGTCCTGTAGTATACGAATTTTTGTTTTTTTTTTCTTTCAAAAATTTATCAAAATCTAGAAGACTTTATTTCGGCATCGTCTCAAGCTACGGTCTGGATTCCACATATAAGCTCTCTCTTTCAACGGGAGAGGATAGTACATTTTGGTCGTGGTTTGCGACGATGTGATTTCGGAAGCATCTTCATTTTTCTTATACCACGCCATGTGATCAAAGGAACACTTTAGAATAGCTGAATAAAGACAGTGTTACGGATTATCTTGCAAAAGTAAGGTGCAGCAAAAATAAATTTTAGGTGATCTATATACAATATCGTAAAGAATTTTACAGAACTCGTATTTTTTTCAATTTATATTTCAGAAGTAAAATTCATATGTCAGGCATAGTATTTATTCATAATATAAGACATCTGTTTTTTAAAACTACTTAAGAAAACCCAGACTCTAGGAAGCATTCTGTTTGGCCTCTTGAGAATAAAAAAACAATTATGATTATATCCAAGTGCCAGAGAGGGATTTGAGCAAAATCACTTGTGAACAGGGACATAGTACAGATTATATAAAACCATCTGAAACACTACATCTTTGTGTAGCTTGCTTAATGTTTGCAAAGAGACAATAATTCACTTGCAGGTAATGTATCCGTTTTTATATGTTCAAAGGTAATAGAAATGCATCAAACATTTATTTAAATAAGTTTTCTGTATACTTTAGAAAAAAGTTGGGTGGATAAGGCGACAGATAAGAAGTGAAAATTTTAATCTCAATTAAACCCAAATTTTATTTGATATTTCATCAAGTATCAAAGTATTCTTTATAAGAAACCTCTACAATTTAAAAAAAATATCACAAAACAGAAAATATTTGCCTATGAAAAAGGTACACACATTAAAAAGTACAAAAAGGATCATTTTCTCGTACTTTACCAAAATTTTTCAATGTGAATGGGTCTTCGCTCCATTTTATCGAAAGATAACCCTATATGTTTGCAATAAAATACACATTTTGTGGTTTACAAAAACATGGAGCGAAGACCCACTATACCTTAAAATAACACATTTATGACACAACGTTCGCATCTTTTCGAGAAATACTTCTAGTCCATTAAGTCGCGGGTCATATCACAAACATGATTTAAATGCCCAAAATCACCATGCGTGATTTAGCATAGTGGTTAACGCGTGTCAAAGCAGTATGCTATTGATACGTCGGATTTTTATTTGCTTGGGTTCGAATCCCACGAAAACCATCTACACTGTATTAATTTCATAAAAGAAATTTTTTTGCGAGATTTCTTTTTCTCTCAGATAAGGTTTTTTTTCTCATAATTTCAAAAAATTCAATAATTAGAAGTTAATTAAAATACTCAATTCACATACTGAATATGATTTCTTAACATCAGACGCTATAGGCATTCTGCCCGCCTTGTTCACCCATCTTTCAAATCTTTCAAATTGAATTTAATTGTTTCCAGTTGTTTAAAAATATGAAAACTATTGCATATTATAATTGATCCTCAAATTTGCATTAAAGCAAAGAAAGATGCATGCTAACTCTCGAGTCCTGTATACATTCTGAACCTATTCAATTCAATATAATTGGCAATTTGGTCATAAAATCTTTGTTTAATACAAAGACCAGTTCAATTGTATTTGATGAATTGTCTTGATACAAGCGCTAAATAGTTAGATATCCATAGTTACAGCTCTTGAAAAAAGGGGGTAGACGATATTTTCCATTGAAATCGGACATTCAAGCATCGCCATATTTTGAAATTGTCTTGGATATGATTAGATTTTCCTTATATATTTTCTTATGTTTTAGGCAAATGAATAAAACATAATTATATTAATAAAATATAATGTATTAGTTGTAAATCGCATTGAAATTGTCGAAAAATAACCATTTTTTGTCGATAAACATGTGCCCCCCCCCCCCCCCATCCCGCATGAGACACAAAATACTTTGGTATGATTTTTTTAAGTTCATAGTACAAATCTTTTTGTATCTGTAAAAAAATTTGTGTCACCAAAACATATATAAAATATATACTTAAAGAGCATCTTATTTAAATTCATGCCTTCAGCGCAAACTAATGGCTGTTTTTTTGTCAAAAGAAATTATATATTTATTTTTGTGTTTTGTACCTTAATTTTCCTGAAATGGCGAAAATGATTTAGGTAAAACTAAATGTACATAATTTCTGGTTTTTATACTTACCAGTACCTGCCTAGCCGATCTTACCAAAAAATTGAAGAAGTCTTTTTTTTTTCGATCTTGCAATTGATAGGTCGAATTAGATTTCGTTAGACATCATTCCTTTAAAGGGTGGGGGTGGGGGTAGGGGGTGGTGTGGGGGATGGAGGGTGAGTGGTGACTCATTTTGTTTAATAATTTGTAACTTTAATCCCCTTTCAGAATTTTTCATACAGAGACCCCACTTTATACCGATGAGGCGTGTGGCGACTTTCTCTCTTCCCTTCCTGCATATATGCATTCTGGGTTTTAATTAAACAGCCCTCTTAAATCTATTCTTCATCTAATATTTACACAACTATGTAACTGAAATCTCCGTTAATTTTTATTTATTTATCATTATTATAAATTATTTAAGATTTCAATCTCTTTCTCAATTTCGTATGAACTTAATATGCTAAAACGGAGGAAAGCGGCTTACTATAAAACCTGACTTGGTCCCTTTGGCCTCAAAGTTGGCCTGGAATCTATTTTGATCCTTTATAAGGCTCCAAACCAATTTTTGGCCTGGCCTAAAAGTTAACTTGGCCACACATTTAGCCTCTAACAATTTTTTTGCCTCAATTAAAAAAAAAGTTAATTTCATTTAAATGATTTTTATCGGGTTTTAGTTTTTCGGTGTTATAGGAGTAAAAATAATAATTTTCCTTTTGTTTATTAACATACACATTAATTGACATTAATTGCTCAACAAGCTTTATCTTTTAAAAACGATAGGTGAGCTAGCGCCGTAGCAATTTTTAAACACAGAAAAAAAGGTCCTTGATCAAGTGATTTATTTTGCTAATTTTTTTAATGTTTATCGAGGCAGGAATTTAGACTTATGTAGTTGCTAGCGCTCGAGAGTGCTAGCAATAATGCATGCATTGATCAAATGTTTTTTATACTAAGTACTTTCCCACTAATATACTCCGTCTTCCCAATTTAAATATAAACTAAAGGTATGTATTAAATGGTTTAATTCTGATCAACTTAACAGTTAGCCCTCCAATTCTTCAATTGAATGTGTCATTATATTGTTTTAATTTCAGAGCTGCCCTTTCATGTATAAAGAACAAGGCATATGGTCTTGAGTGCTCCTTCAATTTTGTAGGGTATTTCTTTATTGTTTTACACTATTATCAATTCAACCTTTTATTCTGATAACTGATTGTGATAAGGAATTATTTTCAAAGCATGCATGGAAACTGACAAACTCTGTATGCCAGTGATTAAAACTTTCCTATAAAACCCCGTCTGTAAATCTCTATTTAAAAATTATGTTTTGAATAATGTGCTGTGAAATTGATAGTGGCATGTACAGGTATATTAAGATATGTTGTCTATCTGATTTTTAAACGGTCTACCGTAATGTTAATAGAGTAAAAAATGAGTAGAAATCCTGAAAATCATGTAAACTTATCAATTCTCAACTTTTCCTTAGCATTGGTTCTGGCTAGTGACATCTGGTGCTCTTTGTATAGCAAACATACTTTTTTTTATTAAGGAGGAAGAATTAGGCAATTTTTTTCTTGCAGTGTGTGAAGGATGAAGGGTGATGTTTAAATTAAATTGAATCATTAGAAATGACTCGAATAGGTAATAAATTGTCAGGACTCAAAAGAATTTAAAATTTGTTACATTCACTGGTTTGTAGTTTAAAACTCTCTTTATTAAGAATTCAAAAGAATGTTCTTTTTATGAATTAGCGTTCTTTTTACTTCAACTTGAAGATATACTGTCAACACTGTAGTATGCGAGTAATTGCACTGTAAATCAAAGTACGGTGCGTACTGAAAGACGGTGGCATGAATGGTTTTCATTTCGAGAGTAATTTATTGAGCAGCGAGGGATATTTTTCTGACTGACAATTTCTGCGACACGGGATCTCAATCTGATTAAGGGCCAATCTCCGTTCCCCGCGATGGAAGTCGAATCGGCGACGTAACGATGGACTCCTTCAGTTCTGTGATTCCAGAGCAAATTCGCTAAGTCAAATGGCAACAGACATTAAATAAGATAAAATGTTGTAAGGATTTGTAAAATGATATGGAAGTTATGAAAGTTTATTTCTCATTTTTCACAATACATATACATGTATTTTAATATATAAATTTATTTTTTGCATTAAAAAGCAAAGTGTTATGAATTATCATGTGGTTTAAAACTTAAAACTTTCACTACACTTAAGTACATTTTTCATAAAAAAGCAAATTTTTTATGTGTAATAGATATATGCATGAATAAACAAATTATGAGATTTTATATTATATTGTGTTGTTTTGCCTTACGGTGCACGGATGATAAAGTTAAAGTGTCTAAAGCAGCGTCACGGTTCCTCTTTGCTAAAAACAAGTTGGATACCTCCCACTTAAAATAAGGAATGTCATTGATGAAAATAGTTGAGTTTCCCTTAATTCTTTAAATAACAGTCAGGAACCAATCTCGAACGCAAATGGGACGTACTTTGTGAAGATTTATTGGTGTTAAATTAATGGACAATACTTTAATATCGTTCAACTATCAGCTTGATCGTATATAATGGCTGTCAACATTTAAAGCGTCTTTCGTTTTCTCGGTGTTAAAGCATTTAATACATGTTCCCCTGCACATTGTACGCAATACACTTTTCGGGAGTTTTCATTACGGTTGGATCGGGAAGTAAAGTTGATATTTCTGATATACATTGGCCATGTGCAACCCTCTTTGATATAAAATTTTTGCGTAAGGGCATGATCATTCCGTGTCAGTACAGTCAATGACAAAGTGAAGCACAGAGCATCGTGAATAATGGCTAAAAGTACTCACGGTAACATTTTACCAATTTCAGTGGCGGATATAAGATTTAAAGTAAACACAATGCATAGAATGTCTTGAATAATGCGTAAGCAGTTATTACGGTAGCATTTTACCTAGTTTAGGGGCGAATATACGATTTTAATTTGATACGAAAAATACTTGTGGAATTAAAAAAATATATTACCACTTGTTCTCGAAAATAAATCGTCGCGAATTAGTTCTCTAGCTAGCAGTCAGTTGCGAATAAAAAATTATTCGTATAATAATTGGTTTACAGTAGGCTTTGTTCTATTTTTTCTTTAGGTGTGGAAAAAAAGATAATGGAAATGGTTAGTCATAACGCGCGTTATTTAATTTGTTTGCACACACCGTTGCAGTTATGAAACTATATCACTCAAAAAATAATGATTTATTGCTTAAATATTATGCACAAGTGCTGAAATGAAAAGAAATTCTTAAAATACAATGAAATTCCATCACAAAGGAGAAAAAAAAAATTCTTATTTATGTTGCAATTGGAGAATTGTATCACCATTTGTTTTTCTTGTTACATACCTGTATAGGTTATGCAGGTCAGGAAAATAAGAATATCTGTAAATAGGTACGAAGATATTCATTGATCAATTACATGTATTACATGCAGGTTCCATCAAGGTCCGCCGTCCTAAAACTTTGTATATTCTCAAAGAAATAATTCTCAACTTAAGTCTTGAGAATTACTCAGCTAAGAGTTTGAGAATAAAACTGAGTTTAAGGAATTTCAATTTTTCTCAACTTTTATGATGGCAACTGATTCTGAGAATTTTGGATTTGAGAAAATTCTCAGACTTGACAGCATTCTCATACCAAAGTATGTTTTATGACGGCGGACCCTGATATGTGTATATATTAACAAAGATAAGTATTTTTATTTTGCATACGATTTCTTTTACAAAGTACATTTACAAATATATGAATATAGCAGAAACGTATTACTAGAATACCAGCAAAATGCCGAATAAAAATATCAAGCATTTCAATTTTCATGAAATTAATAATGCAGTACACGTCGACACGTCCAAATACTTTTACTTTTCAAATGCCTTATATAAAAAAAATGTGATACATTTTAAAAACATTAACTTAAAAAAGTCGGCAGTAAGCTAGAATATCATTTTCCTTACCTATATAATGTGGCGACATTTTCTGCAGTATTCTACACCTGCACAGTTATATAGGTAAACCGACGCATAGATAAGAATACACTGTTTTCAATGTTAAATTATTAAAATACGGTGATTTTGTTTAAGAATTAATAAAGAACTAGTGCTAATTGTAACGGGGACCATAACAGATGTTCCCCAAACGCTCCCTAACTCCCTTTTGCTGCCATATATTCCATGTACGCTTCATTAAATAGGACAAAATCTATACATTTGAGACTTTAACAAAGCCAAGTTCATTCAGATTTTAGCATTGCACGCGTGCGCATGTGAATGCATGTGCGTAATTGCCATACCATCTTGTCTACACAATCTATATAATTATTTACATATACTAAATATTAAAGTATTTAATCCAAAAGTATTTAAAAATACGCTCATTCAAGTGTATTTTTTATTTAAGTCATTACACGTGCACGCACGTGCATACATGAGCATGATGACCATATCTTCTTGCAGAAGTTTATTACATCTATCTATGTTCTAAATCCCATCCCGTTTGGTTGAAAACCAAGTTATAGCATTTTGAAGTTTAAGCCAATCAGATTACAGCGCACATGCATGCACGTGTTTTCATGACAATTGCTATATATCATGTTGTAAGATATCTTAATGCATGGCTATGATCAAAATTTCATAGGATTTCGTCGAAAAAAAGAAAGATATAGAGACTTTAGTTTCAGCTCATCAGAACGAAGCGCACGTGCATGCGCGTGAGATCTTGCTATTTTGACCATGTCATATTGTCTTTGCCATTAATATATCCTGATATTATGAGTTTCAAAGCATTTCATCAAAAATATTAAAAGTTAGGCCTATATCAATAAAATCAGTCATTTCACGTGTTGCACGTGCGCGCTCTTTCAAGCACGTGCGCGCAAAATGACCTTTGTTCGGCAAATCTACATAACATGTCTACTGACCCTAAAACATTTTACCTAAATCGGATGTGTAGTTTACAAAATTTTCCCAGGAAGAAAAAAAATAATAGAAGAAGAAGAAACAGAGGAAAAACAATATGTTCCCCAACTTCGTTCGGGGAACATAATCAGTATCTAACCATTCATATTAATGTTTACTTTATAGAAAAAAATGTCTCAACTAAG